>NC_135369.1:168381600-168684631 GCF_049243985.1 Paroedura picta | reverse complement strand
GCTTGTATGTGTGTGATTGTGTGTACAGGGCCACTATTGGTGACAGCACAGAAAGGAGTTTTGGAGTGGGAGGAGCACAGTGGACCAGGAGTGGAGGACCAGCCTCCAAGACCCATTATGCACGGGGGTTTTAGCGCACATTCGGGGTGGAATGGCGGCGAATAAAATCACCGGTAATGCACGGTGCCGGCTGCAACCGGCAGCAGCTTCGGTGCATGCCGCTGAAAAAGCCGCGTTCGTGAAACACGGAAGAAAGCGCAGCTTCCGGGAGACCGGGGCGCAACCAGAAGCGGTGCCCGGATCGCCGCGTCCATAATCGGTTACTCTGGGTTTTGCCGCCGTCGCGCCCCGCCCCGTGCATAACCGGTGTGCGTTGCGTCTTCCCCGTCCGCGTTTTCCATGTGACTCGAACTCGCCGTTTCGGCGGCCGTGCATAATGGGCCCAAGGGATGGAAGAAGGGTAGAGGCCAAAAAGCTAATAGAAGGATTCTACTTTGAAATTACTTTGGCTTTGAGACTAAAAGTTGGAAAACTTCAGTAGCAGCAATTTAAAATCCATGGAAAAATAGTGAATGGATTGCATGCTGAACCCTGAAGTGAGAAAAAACAATGTAGAATGGGGGGGGGGGGGACCTAACAGACATCCTCTCCTAAACTGAAGGGAAATACAGAAGGAAATGCAGAAATAATCAGATGGGAATGCACTGTGAAGCTGGAGGAAACCACCGATGGAGAAAACACTTTACTCCCAGATGAGTATACCTAAAATGGCTAACTTAAGTGATAAGCTAACAGCACAGTCTAAATAGCACCATCAAGTCACACTTAACTTTTGGCTGGCAAGAGAGATTCAGATGTGGTTTGCTGCCCCTGCATAACAACTCAGGACTTCCTTGGTGGTTTCCCATCGAAATATTAACCAGGTCCAACCCAACTGAGCTACCAAGATCTGATAAAATCAGGCTAGCTTGGGCTATTTATAGAGTTGCTTGCTCCAGGTTGGGAAATACCTTGAGATTTTGGGGGTGGAGTTTCAGGAGGATGGGTCTTGGGGAAGGGAGGGTTATCAACAAGGTACAATGCCAAGGAGTCCACCTTTTATTGTGGCCATTTACTGCAGATGAACAAATCTCTATTGCCTGGAGATAAGCTGTAATAGCAGAGAGATCTCTAGCTACCAACCAGAAGTCGGTAACCCTAGCAATTCAGTCCAGGGCAAATTAACAGTACATTCCAAAGTAGCAAAACACCAGAAATGTGTAATTTTGTTAACAATTGCAATGTAAGGCTGCAGTATACCAAGTAAGTTTCCCTCATCTCAGACTTATTTCTGACCGAATGTGAACAGGATCAGGTTGTGACTTTGCAACTTTAACCATGTATGTGTGTGTGTGCCTTCAAGTCACCAGTGACGTATGGTGACCCCAGCAAGGCAAGTGAGAAGCAGTGGCAATTACCCATTGCCTTCCTCTGCAAAGTCCACCTTCGTGGCCTGTCCTCCAAGTACTGACTCAGCTTGGCTTCCAAGATCTGACGAAATGGGGCATTCCCATACCATTGAACATCCCCAACTGGTGTGGTTTACCTCTGATTAAACATAGGAGCAGGCTTCTAAAGATCCTCCTTTGTGACCTATTTTGATTAGTAGTAGAATATTTATTTATTTTATATCTTACATTTCTATACCGCCCTCCCTTGCAGCTCAGGGCGGTTTATGTAGATATTCTTGATGTTACATACATACTGTTTTTAATTCTCCCAGAGTCTGTAGTAACATAACAAGGAGAAATAAAAATACAATTGCCTCTTCCCCTCTCTTCCTCTAGGGCAAGGCATGAACAGAAGAGGGGGAAGGAGGCTATTGTATTCAACTACCCATTATTGCTGTCGCCTGTCCTAGGCCCATTCCGCACACATGGGATAATGCACTTTCAGTGTGCGTTGACAGCTGGGTTTTCCTGTGCGGAAAAGGAAAATCTACTTCTAAAATGCATTGAAAGTGCATTATCTATTGTGTGCAGAATAGACCCTAGAGTGCATTTTGTTTCCAGGGCTCTGCTGTCAGGAGTTTTCTTTGGGGGTGGGATCTTTTTCTTATATACAGCCTAGCTCATTCTGGCCTATAGTCCTCACCATGGTCCAAAGACCACCAAGCACTCAGGCCGTCTCCGAAGTAATAAAAGTGTTCCTTTTTTTGTTTGACTCTCCTCTATCTGGTGGGTTTGCTTTCAATTTTCTTTGTTTCTCATTCTTTGACTCAGGAGTGGAAAGTAGCCAAGTGTTTCCTCTTCTGCCCATCTGCATTGCATACTGTTGCAGACGAGGGGGAAAAAAAGATTAAAGATGTTGAGAGTTTTTTTAAAAAATAGCAATAAAAGCTTGGGGAGCAAAGAAAATTCTTTCCAGTGGAAATTTTGTAATTTCAAAAGTGATTATCTTTTGTTGATTTCAGTTGTCCCCGGAATGAAAGACAATCGGCGACACAAATTGCTGATAGGATGTGTCAGACTTAATTCCTCCTTTCTGGAGCCTTTTAGAAATTATTATTTAAAACTTGTTCCAGTTGAACTTCAGGTCATTTTCTCTTGGACCTGATTTTATAAACTGGCTGGGATAAAACGGTAAAGATGGAAAACCGGGGCAGAGTGGGTGAGGGAGAGGGGCTTAGTGCAGCATTTGTATGAAAGCCGTGTCTTATAAAACAATGCAAAAAGGCCAGCGAAATAGTTTGGCCTGTCTGCCTTGCCCAAAACAATATTTCAGTTATGCAGTGACTTTCCTAAAGATAAATACCTTGGGGGCAGGGGTCCCCCCTAAAACATACTGGCGAAGATTTTCCTGTTGGTTTTACTAGGTTCCCTGCTGAGAGCTGAAGGAAGCATTTCTGTCGCTTGGGTACAAACATCAAGGCAGTTAATTAGCACAGGATGCCAAGGGAAGGGTGAGATCACTCCACCAGTTCATTCTTTGGAAAGCTGACCCATCCCTGACTCGCCGATCAATGAGACAACACTGGGGCATGCAAAAAAGTGATCAGAATGTGCTGGTTACCTCTCTTGTGTTGCCTGCAAAGTCAGGTCTAACTAAGCCAAAAAACAGTTCTGCGGACAAACCAGAGTTTTCTTGCAGGTTTAAAGGGACTGACAGGGAGGGAGAGATTGCAGTGTGACTATGGTTTTTATTGATTTTTATTTATTTGATGATTTGTAGACCACCCCTCAAGAGCCTCTTGTGGCGCAGAGTGGTAAGGCAGCCGTCGGAAAGCTTTGCCCATGAGGTTGGGAGTTCAATCCCAGCAGCCGGCTCAAGGTTGACTCAGCCTTCCATCCTTCCGAGGTCGGTAAAATGAATACCCAGCTTGCTGGGGGGTAAACGGGAATGACTGGGGAAGGCACTGGCAAACCACCCCGTATTGAGTCTGCCATGAAAACGCTGGAGGGCGTCACCCCAAGGGTCAGACATGACTTGGTGCTTGCACAGGGGATACCTTTACCTTTACCTTTTAGACCACCCCTCTCTGTGAGCAGGCCCGGGGCGGTTAGCACGATATAAAATCCAGTCCATGTAAAGAGTTAAACCAGCTTTTCTCTATTTTTTGTTACTGCTGAGAAACCCCTGAAACTTTCCTCAGGCTTTGAGAAATGCCAGAAGTGGTGCAATTGTGCACAACATTGTCGGGCAGCATAGCTGTGTACCGGCCCACCCAGGACCCCTCTCCTTTCCACCCCCTCCAGGCCCATCACTGGCCATTTGGGGGATCAGCATGATCATATATGGTGCTATCACCCGATAGATGTTTAACAAATTTTAAAAACACATATATTCAACCCCCTCCCCCCAATTTGGGAAACCCTTCCAGCGCTGTCAAGAAACCCCAGGGTTTAAAGAAACCCTGGTTGAGAAGGCCTGAGTGAAACCGTTAAAACCAAAGCATTTAAAATATCAGTTTAAAAGTAAAGTGCCCTGGAAAAATTCCAACTGGCAGGGGCTTATGATGTCAGTCCTGGTCCGTTTTGGGCATGGGTAGTCAAACTGCGGCCCTCCAGATGTCCAGATGGCGAATGCTGGCAAGGGCTCCTGGGAATTGTAGTCCATGGACATCTGGAGGGCCGCAGTTTGACTACCCCTGGTTTTGGGTCTAGTTTCCGAACTTCAGGTTCCAGTTCCAGATTCCATTGGAGGGAAAGCAGAGAGGAGAGGAGGGAGGACCATGTAGCATCCGACCTCTCAGCATCAGCCCCTGTTCCCTGTCACTGCTTGACTGGCAGCTGGGGGGGGGAGTGGGTGGGCTCTCCAGCATACTCTAGTTTCTCTTCAGATTATCTAAATATTTTACCTTTTACTAACAGTTCCAAAAAGAGAAAGTGACATCAGAATGCTCTAGGATAGTGGTCCGCAACCTTCTCGAGGCTGCGGACCGGCGGCAGCAAGGAGGGCGATCTCCAGTCCGCGCATGCGCAGAAGTGCCACACATGCGCATTTGCGGCTGCACATGGCGCAAACGCGCATGGGCGGCCATGCTTCCCTTTTCCCCCCTCCCCTCAAAAAGAAGCTTGCCGGGCCGCAAGCTAATCGGCGGCTTTTGCGGCCAATTTGCTTGCGGTCCAGGAAGTTTCTTATTGGGGGGGTGGGGAGAGGGAGCCACGGCCCGGTGCTAGGGCCTTTGCGGCCCGGCACCGGGCTGCGGCCCCGTGGTTGGGGACCACCACTCTAGGATATGCCCAAAACAGGAAATGGTATAATTGTCTCGGGCTATGCTCTGGGTTTTCCCCAAAATATCTCAGTGTGTGCATGTGTGCATATGTATATGTGTAGGAATTCACAACAAGGTTCAAAGGTTTCCTTCCAAGATTAAATTCCCTCTCCCCACAAAAAAACAGTATTTCTGGATAGCCTTATAATCCACCATTGTGTCTTATGAAATTCGGGGGAAGAAACAATTGAACACCTTTCTAAACGGTGCCCCCGGCTTAGGAAAATATATACGCATGTTCGCTTCAGCAGCACATAGACTAAAATTGGAACAATACAGGAAAGTATATAGTCTACTGGCAACCGGAGATAGGAGCTCCTATCTAGGGTAGCGGTGGGAGGAGAAGAGCTGCTGACAGCACAAATAGGAGCAGTGCCATGGCCGCCCAATCAGCACTTTCACTCTCTGTGACTTCTGTCTGTCTTGGGTTGACTACACAGACACGAAGGTCTTCTGTACCGAGTCAGTCAGGGTCACTGTTGTCTACTCTAAATGGCAGCAGATCTTCAGGGGCTCAGGTCAATGCCCCTTTCACACATCCCACCACCTGATCCTTTTAACTGGAAATGCTGGGGTTTGAACCTGGGACCTTCAGCATGCAAAGCAGATGATCTATCATACAGCCATGGGCTATCCCCAGTGTTTCATTGGATAATAGTATATATTGCCTATCAAATCGCAGATGTATGCTTTCCCGCTGTCCGCTAGGGGGCGCTGCCAGCAGCAGCTGCGCACTGCCATGCCGAGGGGGAGCCCCAGCCATGGTGGCCGCCGGAGAGCACCAAAGGTGAGCCAGCGGCAGAGTGGCAGGACAGCCCCTGAGGCAGCAGCCAGGAAGGAGGACGAGGAGGAGTCGCGGACCAGTACCAAGTGATCCGCAGACCGGCACCGGTCCCTGGACCGGGGGGTTGGGGACCACTGGTTTAAAGGATGGGCCAGTGGAGAGGGGGCAGACAGCATGCCAAACAGCTGATCTGTCATGATCTTTATTATCATTTTACTACTGCTTTACTACTGCTTTACTACTGCTTTACCATCGCTCCACTACTACCTCGCCACTACTTTACTATTACTTTACTATTGCTTTACCACTACTTCACTATTGCTTTACTGCTACTTTACTATCGCTTTACTACTATTTTACAATCACTTTACCACTACTTTGTTATTGCTTCACTATCACTTTACTACTACTTTACTATCATGTTACTATCACTTTACCACTACTTCACTATTGCTTTGCTATTGCTTTACTATCACTTTACTACAACTTTACTAACACTTTACTATTGCTTCACTATCACTTTACTACTACTTTACAATTTCACTATGACTTCACCATAACGATCTGTCATGATCAGCTGCTTAGCATTCCCTTTTAAATGCCCCCCCTCACCATCTCAGGTAGCAGAGACAGTCTCCACTGCCTGAGAAGGCTGGAGGGGAAGAATTTAAAGGTGCACCAGTCAGCTGATCATGATAGATCAGTTGCTTGGCACACTCTTTAAATGCCTCTCCAAAGCATTCTCAGGCTACGGTAGGGAGAGGGGTCAGAGAGAGGGATGTGTACAGAAAAAAATGGTACTTTTTGGATTGGGCCGAATCTTTGCAACTGAATTCAAGCCAGTGAAATGTGATTTCTATCCGGCCTGATTCTATTCCATCCAAATCTGAAACTATCGGAATTTTTTTCCTGTACACATGCCTACTTGGGATATAGCCCTAGTAGACCTAAATACATAGAACTTGCCAATTCAACTCAAACCTTCCATAAATAGTATGTAATCCAGGTGTTGGTACTAAGACCAAGTTCAAGGCTTTGGACCGAACTTTCATAAAACTCTCCCCCTTTCTCACACACCTTGGTTTAAACAGAACAATTGTATTTAATGCAACAGAGGAAATACAGTTTGCACCATTGGTGTGGTATTCCCCGCCCACAAAACTCTTTTGCCTTCCCAAACCAAAGGTCTCATGTCTGAAGATGAGTGCTGGCCTATAATAGGGGTGGCCAAACTGTGGCTCTCCAGATGTCCATGGACTACAATTACCATGAGCCCCTGTTTGGCCATCCCTGGCCTATTACATCATGGCCTTACTCACTGTCATTTGGGATTGCCGTTTTCTATGAGTGTTCTTGGTTTTGAAAGTGTTTCCCTTGGGGACATCTGTGTCGCAGAAGGTATCTCCTGTGGTCCTATTTCCTATGTCTCAGAAGTGTGGTTTTCTTGAAGAAGGTGGCCCAGCTGCATTTTCTCAGAAGCAGACCTCCAATGTGAAACAAAGTTCTCAGGGCTTCCTTCCTTGCCACAAAATGATTTCAGCCAACCAAGGGAAGAATTCAGCTTGAGGGTTTTTTTAAAGATAGTCTTGAGGCTAACCTCCTCCACAAGAAGTGATTTCAATAAAGAGTGGGCCAGCACCACACAAAACATTTTCAGCCTTTCAGTAATTCAGTTGCCTCAAACAAATACAGAAACTTCTGCAAAGCTTCCTTTCTTCTTTCATTCCAGAAATAACTAGGCCTCATTCTCCAGATATACTCCTCCTAAGATGCAAATTAAGTAGTTGCCTCACTCCACTCAGCTGCTTATATTCCCAAAGCTCTACATATGTCGCATGTTTGTACTGCTCTCCTCTCAAATCAGCTGTTGAGATACTTTTATCCTATATGTCTGTATAAATCTATGCTGCAGCCTCATTTGGAATATTGTGTATGAGATTCTCTTGATCAGTCCCAATGAGCAGGCTTCATTGAAGGAAAATCTCTTTATTGAAATAACAGTGAACTGATAATCACAGAGCTCTTGCAAAGACTGAAGATCCTACCTCTACAGCCCCTTTATCTATCCTCCACCCAACGGTTTTGGCACGAAGGCATCCCTAAATTTAACAAAAATGGCTGTGACAGATGCAAGCACTGGCAAAGTCCCAAAGAGGGTGGGAAAGATGGTTGTTCCCACAGCTTCAAACACAGGGTCCCTCTATAAAACCCCAAGCTGGCTAGTGAGATTAACCCCCATGCTAATCAATCAACAATGGAGCCAATGCTCACACCGGATCAAAGAGTGCAGTGACATGCAGATAGGACAAGAAACAACCTGCAGGAAGGCAGGTCAAGTGATGCAGGCAATACAAGTCGAAAGTATAAATATAGTTATGACATCAAATAGAGAGTAATATACCTTTGCTGGATGGGGGGAGTGGAGTGGCATATATATTTAATATCCACCATTGTGATATTGTGTTTTAATTACATTTTAATGGGGTTTTATGGGATTTTATTGTTCTTATGAATCTGTAAACTGCCGCAAGACTTTTGAGAGTGGCGGTATATAAAGATAAAGATAAATAAATATAAATAAGTAAATAAAACTGCCCATAGCAAGGCGGGTTAGGCAATGCATGGCAAAAGCATAACATATGGCTTTGACACAGCACACCTTAAAACCAACATTACAACATTGGAACAAGTGCAGAGAAGGGCAACTGAAATGATTGAGGGGATGGGACACCTTCCCTGTGAAGAAAGGTTAAAGAGGTTGGGCCTCTTTAGCCCTGAAAAACGATGACTGAGGTTTACAAAATTATAGAGATAGAGAAAGAAGTACTTTTCTTCCATTTGCACAATATAAAAACTTGTGGGTACTCAATAAAAGTAATGAGCAGCAGGTTTAGCACAGATGAAAGGAAGTACTTCTTCATCCAGAGAGTAATTAGCATGTGGAATTCACTGCCACAGGAAGTGGGGGTGGCTACGTGGTAGACAGCTTCAAGAGAGGGTTGGCTGAAGCTATGGAGCCGAAGTTCATCGGTGGTTATTGGCCACAAGGTGGTGAAGAAGAAGAAGGTTGGTTCTTATATGCCGCTTTTCTCTACTCAAAGGAGTCTCAAAGCAGCTTACAATCGCCTTCCCTTCCCTCTCCCCACAACAGACACCCTGTGAGGGAGGTGAGGCTGAGAGAGCTCTGATAGGACTGCCCCATCAGAACAGCTCTCTCAGAGCTATGACAAGCCCAAGGTCACCCAGCTGGCTGCATGGGGGGGGGGGGATCTAACCTGGCTAGCCAAATTAGAAGCAGTCACTCTTAACAGCTATACCACGCTGACTCTCTCAGGTAGAATGCTGTGGCTGTGCAGCTTTGTGTTTATCATCATAGCTTCTGTGAAGTTCCATAAAGAACAATATTTGGTTTTAATGCATTTATGTATGGGTTTTTAAAATGTTGTTAGGTGCCCTGAGACTACTTTCAGAGAGGGGCGGCCTACCAAACTAATAAATAAAAGAAAACTCTGATGCCAGTGACCATTCTGCATTCTGGTGCCAATCTGGTCCTGATTCTGGGTTGTAACTTTTCAGTTGCTGCCAGGTAAAAAGAAAATTGTGTCATAGGATCCTCTGAAGTGTCACAAGACATCTTCTGGAAATCAGCTTAGATTATGTCCTCCAAAAAGTGTTGGAATGGCAATTTTTTTTGGTGGCTCTGATCCTATCGATGGCTAATATAAGCATGCCTATTAAACTCTGATTTTGAGAAATGTCCTCAACAGCTGTATCTGGCTCAAATTTCAACGTAAGGATTGCACAAAGGAAATGGATTCCCCCCCCTTCTTTTTTTTACAGACACTATCTGTTTAAGTTTCATTAGTGCTTCCAAACTGCAAGGATGAGAGTCTAATTGTAGCGTTTTTGGTTTATTTAATCCCAGGTAGCCCTTTTGTCTTGTGTTTATTGTCACAACCCTAAATCACGATGAACTCACTCGGCATTAATGAGCGTGTCATATCTGCTTGTGTAAGATCATTCTCTGTAGTTAATCATTAATTAACCAGGTGATTATATTAAAGTGTTACCAGACCTGGTATGTAGAAATGGTTTACGTTATCATCGCCTCGCGGTGAGACCGTGCTAGATCTTTTCAGCATGGTCTGCGGCAAGAGCAAAAAACACTTCCTCGAAAGGCAAAAGGCTCAAGATGAAGCTGTTAAAGTGGGAAGAAAAGAGGGAAAAAGTCTCTGCCCCTTAGCCGTTCAAAGATACACAAATACCGTGTCATGTCGGTGGGGATAAGTGGGATCGTATAATTTGGAAGAATGTGGAAGAATATAAATAGGAAATTATGGGATAATTAATCTGAAGAGGAAATTGCTTAGAGCTGGTCACCCACAATCTCAAAGTAATAAACTCACAGGGCTGACGGATTGACTGAAAACTGCTCCAGTTTTCCCAGTTACACAATACCTCCCCTCCCCTGTGATGGCCTTTGGAATTCTGCCAAATTCCCCTTGTGTTCCTGGTTCTGCACTTCAGAGATCCAGAGTTCTGCAATTGTTTTGTATCAATTTAGGAGGCCTAAAATTAGTCCATCACCATTAGTGCACTGGTTCAATTAAGGGCATACTTGCAAAGGTTTTTTGAGAACGTCCTTGGTTCTGATGTGTTCCCTGAAACAGGGAATGGCAGGGAGCCCCAGCCATGGCGGCCACTGGAGAGCACCAAAGGTGAGCCGGTGGCAGAGTGGCAGGGAAGCCTCTGAGGCAGCAGCCAGGGAGGAGGACGAGGAGGAGCCATGGCCCGGTACCGACTGATCCACGGACCGGTCCCGGTCCCAGGCCCGGGGGTTGGGGACCACTGATCTAAAGGGTGATAATTATTTCATACTCTGCAATGATTCAGTGTTATTTTCTGTAACAATATTGTCCTTTCAAGGTGGAAAGAACTTTTAGGGGAAAGCTGTACTCAACAAACTGAATTCAGCACACGTGATTAGCCAACTGCAAAATTCCGGTCCTGCATATAATACTTGTCAAGAAGTAAACTATCACCATGGAAATTACACAGTATTAATAGATAAATATTCCCAGCATCGCAATGACCTGAATCTTCAGAGGCCGCAATGGAAAGCATGTTTCTAGACAGCTTGCTATAAGAAGTCCAAAAGCTGCAGGCAGCTCAGGAAGGAAAACAAGGCAATTAGGAAAGGCAGCTCTGCATTTTTAGATATACAAATAAATAGCTACTATAGTAAGCACACCTAGTGTTGGTTACTAAGGCAATAGACTTGGCAAGACATCTTTGCCTATTGAAACCAAATGCTAAACCACTACTACTTTACTATCACTTTATTAATACTTTACTACTACTTTACTATCACTTTCTAATACTTCGCTAATGTTTTACAACCACTTCACTATGGGCTTACTATCACTTTACTATTACTTCATAAAGCTTGCTCCATTGGTGCAAAATTGGTTTACACTTTATACTTTACTACTACTTTACTATTGCTTTACTATTGCTTTGGTGCTACTTTACTACTACTATCACTACTTTACTATCACTTTACAACTACTTTACTACTACTTTCCCATTGCCTCATAATGCTTGCTCCATTGTTGCAAAATTGGGCAGATGGCACTTTCCAGTTAAAGCCACACGGCTTCATTTTACTACTACTACTACACTACTACTTTACAATTTCACTATGACTTCACCATAACGACTTAACTACTACTTTACTATTGCTTCACTACTGCTTCACTATTGCTTTACTGCCAGTTTACTAAAGCTTTACTACAGCTTTACTACCACTTTACTATTGTTTGCTGCATGTTTAAAGGTAAAGGTAAAGGTATCCCCTGTGCAAGCACCGAGTCATGTCTGACCCTTGGGGTGACGCCCTCTAGCGTTTTCATGGCAGACTCAATACGGGGTGGTTTGCCAGTGCCTTCCCCAGTCATTACCGTTTTACCCCCAGCAGCAAGCTGGGTACTCATTTTACCGACCTCGGAAGGATGGAAGGCTGAGTCAACCTTGAGCCGGCTGCTGGGATCGAACTCCCAGCCTCATGGGCAAAGCTTTCAGACGGCTGCCTTACCACTCTGCGCCACAAGAGGCTCATTGCTGCATGTTTACTAATACTTTATTATAGCTTTACTACTGCTTTACTACTGCTTTAGTACTACTTTGCTGCAGCTTCACTGCAGCTTTACTACCACTTCCTACAACTTCACTATTGCTTTACTACAGCTTCACTATTGCTTTAATACAGCTTAACTACAGCTTTACTATAGTGAAAAGCAGGATATATAAAAACTACTACTTCTAACAAGGGGTTTTGGAATACAGACTAAACATCTCATCTAAGTTAGAGAAAAAGGTTATGTTAAGGAGGAATGCCAAGCAGATAAAATAAATACACATTAAACTCAAGAACATCCAAACAAGGACAACAACAGAACAACAGAACAATACCCCAACAATATACTAAAGCTAAGTGAAACAGAAATTTCAGCTCCAACTAAACCTTTAAGGGGAAGCTATTCCAGAATCATCACACACCACCTTCAAAAAGCTCTCTCCCATCTCACCTCCCCCTAACTCATTGGAGGCACAAAGAGCACAGTCCCCATAGATGCATTCAATGGCCAGAAGAGGCTGGACAATATGGAGGCAGATGGTTCTTCATATATTTTGGCCCCAAACCATTATGGGCTTTAGTGCTCAAAACCAGCACTTCAGTGAGAAGTGGTATACAAATTGAATAAATAAATAATGTACTAAAAGGCAATCAAAATCTCTCAATACAGAGATAACATGCTCACTACATCAACAGCGAAAACATTTTGGATCAGGTACATTTTCGTGAAAAATGCAGCTTCAGCACGTTGTGTTAACTTCCATGAAACCAGGATGTCATAAATGCATGGATGTCATAAATGCATGAGTCACTTTGCTATGCCAGAGGTATCCAATGGAATTAGAACACACAGTATTACAAATGTCTATACACAAGATCCAAATGTTGTGGGCTGTACTCAATTAAATCTTTTGCAGGAATGTGTGTCAAGCTTTTGAGATGCCACAAATTTCCAATGTGTAGAAACAGATTTTGTGGTGGGACTTTTAAAACTGCTGGATCAGAATTGTAAAAGTTGTGCAGCAACACTGCTTTTGTGATTAACCTGCTATGATTTCACATGGTGTAATTGTTAGAAAACTAAAATGAGATGTACAATTAAGAAAATATGTTGAAATACTGAAGATGGAACAGACATTAGAAGGTGATAGAAGAAGAAGAAGAGTTCGGTCAGAACAGCTTTATCAGTGCTGTGGTGAGCCCAAGTTTACCCAGCTGGCTGCATATGGAGGAGGAACGGAGAAACAAACCCGGCTCGCCAGATCAGAAGTCCATACTCCTAACTACTTCACCAAGCTGGCTTAGTTGGGTTGGAATCGGCCAAACTCCATTGCTCCATTCTCCAGCCTCACGTGAGGCTGACAGATCTCTGAGAGAACTGAACCAAGGTCACCCAGCAGGCTGCATGTGGAGGAGAAGTGGGAATCTAACCCAGCTTTCCAGATTAGAGGCCCCCACTCTTAACCACTATGCTTAGGAAGGACTTGTAACATCTAGTTTTTGATAGAAATGAAGGACTTTATGCTATCTCTTAGACTTCAGAGGAGGGATGAGAGAGAGAGAGAGAGAGAGAGAGAGAGAGAGAAGTTAGGATCCTGAACAGTCTGTTACTCTGATGCTATCCCTTTGATGTGTAGATTGCTACTCTAACAGGATTTCCTTCCTTCCTTCCTTCCTTCCTTCCTTCCTTCCTTCCTTCCTTCCTTCCTTCCTTCCTTCCTTCCTTCCTTCCTTCTCCTATTTAGTGAGACTGGAATACAATCCAGTCTCTAATCTCTCTTGTCTAGAATGGATTTCCTTAAAGGACTTGTATTCATTTGCAAAGAGCAAGAGTGTACCTTCAGTCCACTTCAGGGACCACTTGTGAGTGGATTTTGCCATTTGACACATTAAAATCCAGCCCCAATCGACTGAAAGTCGATTGAGAGGGCCTTACTTAGTCCGTGTGAGAACACCCTATGTTTCTGAGTGGCACCTGCAAACCAGATTCCGCTGCGTTGCATTGCCTTGTACTAAGCTCATATCCCTTCAGTTTGTTCCTCAGCCTTCTAGTTTTCTTGAGAACCTTTTTCTGCAGGAGTGCTGAGCAATGGGGTTTGTCAGAGCCGATGAGGGTTTCTTAACAAAAATAAAATTGAGCTAGTTACAGATGATTGTTTCAAGGTTACATTTCTTTGAAGATTAGCTAAGGGAAAGTCCCACCGGGGTCATTTTTGAAAAGATGAACCTTTTGGAGAGGGCTGCATGCATAGGAAACATCTCTTAGGTTTTGGCTGTTGCTACATATAAAATCAGTTGTGTCTCTTAAACACAGCCCAGCCTTGAATTGGGTCAAATCTTAAAGGTAAAATAATTTATTTTTTTTAAGCGAATGTGTTTGTCATTAAATCTCCTTATAGCTATTATTCATCGTAGACTCCATCCTTTTGTTATACTTTTTCACTGATGGATGTGAGCCAGAGAAAAGAAGCTTGCAAGCTGTATGGGAGAGAGAACCAACACAGCTCATGTGCTTGATGGAGGAAATTCATCTAGGTGGTTGTCTGCCATTCACCATCATGGTGTCCATGGTTGCTGGATCAGAAAGCTCCCTGAGTAGAAGGTTCTCATACTCAGAATGATATTTTGGCTGCATACATTAAAGAAAAACAAAAACCAAGACCCTTGGCTGGCGGCTTTGTTGTGCTGTAATAAAAGAATCCATAACAAGTTCAACAAAACGTTTGTGTTACTTTGTGTGGGATTCCCCCTTCCCCCATTTCCATTCCTTTAGAGCAGTGGTCCCCAGCCTTTTTTCGGCTGGGGACCAGCAGGGCAACTGCCCCGCCCATGCAGCGCGCATGTACACATGCACGCTGCACGGACGAATCACGCGTGTGCGAAACTGCCGCGCATGCATGTATGTGTGAAACTGCCGCGCATGCGCAATGCACGGCGCGGCCCTGATTCCCTCTCCCCCCCCTCCCGCAGTAAGAAGCTTCCCGGGCCGCAAGCTTGTGGCCTGGGAAGTTTTTTACTGCGGGGGGGGGTGGGGAGAGGGAACCGCGGCCCAGCACCCTGGCCTTCGCGGCCCGGCACCACTGCTTTAGAGTCTCAAGGACTCCCTTCGCTCTGAGTGTCATTCTTACTGCCAGTTGAAGTAAGGCCTCCTCCACCCTTGCTGCACTGCGAGGTGGTAAAATCTTGGGGGGAATCATAAGGACTACGGATGGGTGTGAATCAGATTTTCCCATGATAACGCCCCAGTTTGTGCCTCTCCAAATTCAGGGGCGGTGCCTCCCCAAATCATTGCACATACCTTTGTCTCCATTTTAGTTCAGGGGTAGTGCTGGAAGTGGGAGTGGGAGTGGGTAAAAATGATCACTGAAATGGCTTGTGGCCACTTTGGGTTGACAGCAGGGTGTGCTTATATGCATGTATATACAATAAGAATAATAATAATAAAAATGCACTTCCACATTGCTATGGGGGAAATGCCACAACACCATAACTGTTTTGCGTTTCTCCTTGCACACAGTCTTGCCCGTTTTCCCAGATTGCAGCGCGGCAAGGAGTGGCAAGTCGTGATTTTGCGTTTTTTTCTCATCTCGAAGCAAATCTGCCTAAAACTTGCACCAGCTGTGGGTTGCTGCCGACGTCATGTGGAAGCGGCACGAAAGCCCGCGAGCAACACGAGTACCCCTAATGAGAGAAACGGATACCCATAAGAGTAGCAATTTGAAGACAGACAAGGATTGACAGGAGAGAAAAGGGGTTGACGACCTCACTATGCTACCTAATAGTCTTGCTGCCCCCCGCAGGGTCTTATTTTCTTCTTCTTTGTCTATCCCAACAGATTCCCCACTCCTCTACATGAGGCCTGCTGGGTGACCTTGGATCAGTCATTTTTCTCTCAGAACTCTCTTAGCTCCACCTACCTCACAAGGGGCCTGTTGTATGGAGAAGAAGGGAAAGGGGATTGTAAATCACTTTGAGACTCCTTAGGATAGAGAAAAGTGGGATATAAAAAACCAGCTTGTCTTTCTTCTTCTCTTCTTCTTCCTTGAGGAAGAATAGGGTAAAATGCAAGAGAATTGTGAAGGAATGGAGAACTGTGGCATGATCCATATACAAAATCTGGAAATAAAAATGCGATGAGAATTCTTCATGTATCGGCTTTGCTTTGAAAACAATACCAGGTAATTCTGAAATCATTAATCATTAATCAAGAGAGGTTTGGATGAGTATTGTCAGAATGAGGACAAATGTCGGGAAGCAATGAGGAAGAATGACACGGAGAAGGATTTCCTGCGAAAGACCTCTCGAACAGAGGGGAATCCTTTATTTATACATACACGTAAATCATTTCAAATAATCCCGCGAGGTAGCGTGGAGCAAACTGATAGGCTTCAAGTAATCCTTTTTAGATATAAGGCAATTGCTGTGCTGTAGTATCCTGATTGGTCTAGGTTAGATGCAGAGGTGCAGCCTCAGAGAGCGTGGTTTGCCAACGCCCTCAGGCCGAATCTCTACAGACAAAGGTAGCAGAAGATGCCTATTTAAGCACAGCTGGGGGTCCAAGCCAGCATGGATGTCACTGTGCATTCAGCCACAAAACTGATACCTTCCATTCCTGACTCCTGCCTGTTTCCTGAGTTGCAAGTCTCCCTGCATCACTTGACCCTGGATTCGACTTTGCTTGCTTGGAACTTCTGAGTTTTGACTTAGCTCCCATGACTGTACTCTCACCTTGCCCAGCTCACCTAGGAACTCCAGCCTAATCTAGGCACCTATTTGACAGGCTTTGTAAAGCAACAAGCTTTGCACCTGAAAATGGAGCTTTTTGAGGAGCACAACTGTTCATCTGCACTGAAAGTATATACTTTTCAATGCAGAACAGGTCTTCAGTTTCAGGTCTTCCCAATTCCTTCTTCTCCTCCTTCACATACCCTATTGCTTCTAAAAGAGTAACATCCCTTTATCTTTCATGTCAGGCCAAAAATACAACCCTAATCATGTTACACTTTTCTGAAATCAATAATCTTAGAAGGGGTGTAGTTATTTAGGATTGCTCTACAGGTACTCAGTGAAGTCCCTCTCCTACCCAAATCCCATTCTCCTCAGGTCCCACTTCCAAAATCTCTGAGTATTTCCCAACCTGGCAATCTTATCTACAGGGGCACAATTCCCCATGGCATATATGTTGTGTACCTTCAATTACATAACAGCAATCATAATGCATCTTTATTACATGTCTAGTTCAAGTGGAGCAAAATATACCTCCTCGGATAAGCATTTGATTTTTTAAAAGCTGTGAATAAGAGAACTTTGGCAGATAATTGCCTCCCGAACGAGTCAAACGGATACTAATCATCCTCCAGCGTTTAGGATTTGCTGCTACATATTTCCTTTGACAAATGGAAATGTTCACAAGGAGTACTTCACCTTTGCCTTGAACTCTTTGTGTTTTTCTTTCAAGTCCTTCCCAGTTAGTAATCAGTTAAAGTTGCAGAATTTCAGATCAAGATAATTCACTTTGCAAATAGCTTGTTGGGATTTAGAAAGGAACCCCCCACCCCCCCAAAAAAAAGAAGTGTTATGAGTTTCCTTGCCTATGTGGATGCAATTGTAATAATTTTCAGATGGAAAAGGGGCTTTCTCCTCCTTCAGCCTCTGGGGTGAGGGAATGGAGAGACCACTTGTAGCTTTATATAGAACAGCATGGAGGGCTGAGACTTACTGAGACCAATTAATAGCAGCCATGGTAAAAACCCACCTGTCGTGTTTGGGAACGCAAAGCATGTTTCTGAGACTCGTGAGGAGAGTTCACAAAGTTTCTCCAAGAATTTTGTCAAGCAAAGATTGAGTCAGGGCGGGAGCAGTCAAGCAAGGGGCCTCTTCTGTAGGGTTGCCTGTGTGTTGGGCTGCTGACTCTGGCAGAGTGGTGACCTGGTACAGCAGCTGGCTGGAGTTCCCAGCTGAGCTGGGCAAGGTGAGAGCACAGTCATGGGAGCTGAGTCAAAGCTCAAAAGTTCCAAGCAAGCAAGTAGAGCAAATCCAGAAGTGTAGTCCAAAAGTCCAATCCAGGGTCAAATGATGCAGGGAGACTTGCAACTCAGAAAACAGGAAGGAGTCAGGAATGGAAGGTATCAGCGTTGTGGCTGAATGCACAGTGACCTCCATGATGGCTTGGACTCCCAGCTGTGCTTAAAAGAGCATCTTCTGCTACCATTGTCCTCATTCTGAGAAGACTCGTTTCTTTAGAACAACTGTTGACAGAAGCATGCTGCATCTTTTAATTGTCAGCTCCCTCTGAAGATGCTGTCTGAAATGTCCTGCAGGTGTCTTGGGGAAGTTGCCAGCCTGATAAGATATAGCTGGTCTTGGGCAGGGCTGGCAACTGGTCTGAGGAGCTTCTGCAGGCATTCCTGGCTTGGGGTCATGGACAGCTTGCTCTTGGCTGGGGCTTGGGTTGGGCAGACGGGGCAGGCTGTTAGGCTATAGTTTTTCTACCTGATAGTCCTGAGCCGCCTACTCTTCCAACTCCTCCTGTTGAGGCTCTGCCTGTCTTATTTCCCCGCAACTGAATTCACCCTCTGAGGCGAATTCACCCTCTGAGGAGTCCTTGCTGGTATGAGGCTGGCTCACAACAGCCAGATGGTTTTGAGGGAATTGCAGCTGGTGCAAAATGCTGCTGCTAGGGTCCTCACAGGAAGATCTTGGAGGACTCATATCCGGGCTGTGCTGAGGCAGCTGCATTGGTAGCTGCCCTGGTTGAAGCTAGACGTCCTTCCTATCGGGTTAGAAATACTCTGGCAAGTAAAAGCAGATCCAAAACATCTCCAATAACCCTGCGAGGCCCTGCAGCTGTATATTAATGGAATCAGATCAGATGTAAGGATTTTTGCACGTAAAGTTCTGCATTGCTCCGTATCTATGATTCGTCTAAAGCTTAGTGGAGATGCAGCTGTCCATTTTAAAGGTTCGGAGCAAATTCTAAATCACAACAGCCTCTCAAATGGCCACAGCATGGGATTTCAATGGCCAGACAGAACAGGAGAAGATCGCTATCCCGGAAATCATTAAACTTCAAGCTTTTAACATAATCTAACGCCACAAAATAATCTGTTTGTGACACCACAAAATATTCTATTACACTCTTTATGTATGTAAAAATCTCCTGTTGGATACACTCTCGCTGGGCCATTCAAGATAACCATACCTTTATTCTCTACCAATGCCATCAGGTTTACAGCAGCTTTGTTAAGGATCTGATCTTAAAACCTTGTGCCACGAAAATCTCCTGCCATCGTTGGCAAGATGAGGGTCTTCTGATCTCACCTGCATGACCCTCCCTTGAAACGCCACATGGTTTCCCCATAACAGTGGTTCTCAACCTGGAGTTCGGGACCCCTTTGGGGGTTGAACGACCCTTTCACAGGGGTCGCAGCAGGGCAAGCAGCTTGGCTGGGGGGGCACGCCATCCACACAACAGCCTTGCAGGGTAGAACGAGACGGAGTGTTCATCTGTCTGGAGCAGCGGAAAAGAGCGAGATCGGCATGGTGGGACAAGAACTGAACTGAGAAACCCCCGAGAAAACCCAATTTCTATATAATCATGAACAATAGATCTTCCCGCCATTGGTCAGTTTGGGTTTAATTTCTGTGAGAGAACACTTGCATAGTTTTATGGTTGGGGGTCACCACAACATGAGGAATTGTATTAAAGGGTCGTGGCATTAGGAAGGTTGAGAACCACTGTCCTATAAGGTTTGGCAGTTTGTGTTGAGGCGTATCAGCAGCACCCATGGCCAACACGCTGGCATTGATCGATTGACTGTCAAAGAAAAGGGGCGGGGGGATGGATTTCTGCAGCCCTGGAAACACCAATAGTGGCTTTCCAAAGCTTGACAGGCAGTGCTGGCTGCCAATACACACACACACACACACACAGTTTTTTCCATTGATAGTTTTAGTGGTGTGCCGTTAGAGGGAGAGAGGGAAGGAAACTGGAAGGACGACTGGAAATCGAAGAATGAGGCAGAGAGAGAGAAGGCAGAGTGAAAAGGGAGATGCTGGATTATTGTGTG
Source organism: Paroedura picta (assembly GCF_049243985.1). NCBI lineage: Eukaryota > Metazoa > Chordata > Lepidosauria > Squamata > Gekkonidae > Paroedura > Paroedura picta. The sequence goes on along the minus strand of NC_135369.1, from coordinate 168,664,889 downwards.
TACAATTTTCTCAGTGTGTACAATGGGTTTAGGTGTTTGCCGCTTCAGGGCTCCAGGACACTGTCCTGCTGCTCATGCTGAGCAGAGGGGGTGAGCTACTGGGATCCTTGGTTGAGGAATCCTCTCCCTTATTATGATTAGCTTTGGCTGGCTGTGAAGTAGACTCAATATTTTGAGCCATCTACAGGAGTAGAGCATCAAGAAGGCTGAAAGGGACCTCATAGATTGTCTGTTTCATCCCCCCATCTCAAATCAGGATAGCTCATGGAAGGAACGCCAGTGTTGCTTATCAAAATTGCTTTGTTGGTCAATGTCTGGCTATTGGAGTTTAAGTTAAACATAAGGGGGAAATTTCTTATCTTCCTTTGGCGCATCCTCAAGTCACCCACTTAAAAGGCTAGACAATTGCTTTCCCTTTTCGTTCTCGATATGCGAACATTTTCAGAACATCTCCGTTCCTCTCCCTCTTCATATTTTTCTATTGTATTACTGCCGAATCACCTTTGGCTTCTGAACTTTCAAAATCTTATTGTTTCCAAACATATGACATTTTGAATTTCATCTTGGTACATATTTTATGAAAATGAAATGCAGAATACCACAACATAAGAATTGTCCAGGGAGTCTATAAAAAATAATAGCGCTCGGCTTGTCGGTTCCAAGTTTAAATCTAGACATTTGTTTGGGCTGCCTGTCTAGTGATTTTTACTGGTGCTGGGTGTTCATTGTGTGTATTGTGTAGTTCTTCTCAGACTGTCAATTAATAGATTAGTCAATATACAGCTGTCAGTCATTTTGATTACCAAGAACAAGCATCGTCTTTCCAGGTAGCCTTTCTGCTGCAAGACTTTTTTTTTAAGGAGTTCTAGTCATCCAGCTTTTTGTCGCTGCAAAAATTCATCCATTTCCCCTCTCAGCCATTTTTGAATAATGTAATCTTCTTTATGGTCATCTTGAAATTCCGTTTTCAAAGCTGCATCCTCTCGTGGAGGTGAAACATGACAAAACAGAGTAAGGCCCGATAATGTTGAGCCTGCAGGCACTTTGGGAGAACAGGGAACGACTGCTACCACAAAATGGTCCTATGGCTGGGCAGGAAGGGTCCAAGTGAGGAAGCACATTTGCCCCACCTGGGTGGGGTGCAGTTATCAGTGGTTCACTCTGCCAGGAACCTGGCCGTGATCCTCAGTGCCGCCTTCTCTATGAAGGCTCAGGTCACAAGAGCAGTGCAGCTGGCATTCTATCACCTACGCCAAGCCAAACTACTAGAGCCCTACTTGGCCCCGGACCACCTAGCCACAGTGATCCATGTGACGTTTATCTCGAAACTGGACTTCTGCAACTCACTCTACACAGGCCCCGTTTTAATCTTAATCCAGAAACTGCAACTGATCCAGTGGCCAGGACCTTTACAGGAACATGATGAAGGTCCCATATCCAGCTTGCATTCTCACAACTGCACCGGTTGCCAGTCAAATTCCACATCAGGCTAAAGGTTCTGGTAATCATCTTTAAGGCCATATGTGGTCTGGGTCCGGTGTACCTGAAAAACCACTTCACTGCCTATACCCCCCAAAGAGTTCTACACTCTGCCACTTCCAATTGGCTGGTGATCCCAGGCCCAAAGAAACATGTCTGACCCCAACCAGGGCCAGAACTTTCTCGGTTGTGCCCCCCACCTTGTGGAATAAACTCACTGAAGAGATCAGGGCCTGTGCCTTGCAATGGCTCATTCCCATCGAGCATGGCTTCCCGCTGGATTGAGCTGTTCTCTATTTGCTCCTCCCTTCCCAACCGGAGCAAATCCAGCCATGTGTTCGATGGCGGCGGCCGTGCTTATCATATGGCATGTGTGTAGTGTAGCCAGGAGATGCATGGATAGTTGGGAGCCAGGTAAGGGACATTCAGAGGTGGTTTGCCATTGCCTGCCTCTGCATCATGACCCCAGTCTTCCTTCAAGGTATGATCCCCCCTAGTGATCCTTGGAGGTATGGCCCCTAGTAGTCCGGGGAGGTATGACCCCAAAGTGTTCCTTGGAGATATGACCCTATAGTGCTTATTGCAGGTATGATCCCCTAGTGATCCTTGGAGGTATGGCCCCTTAGTGTTCCTTGGAGGTATTGACCCCTTAGTATTCCTTGGAGATATGACCCCCCCCCTAGTGCTTATTGGAGTTATGACCCCCTAGTGATCCCTGGAAGTATGACCCCTAGTATTTCTTGGAGTTATGACCCCCTAACATTCCTTGTAGGTCTCCTACAAGGAACTTCTCTTCCATGGCACTGAGTGTAGTAGGTAATGTCTCCTATTTGACTCCCGTTGGTGTTACGGTCTAAGGCAGTTCATTTTTTTTTAAAGAGAAATTCTGATGGGTGTGAGAGCTTGTGATACTGTACTGATTATTATTAGCCTTCTTGATCTGCTGTTGTTTAAAATTTCTGTGGTATTTTAATTATTTGTATTGCTGTCTTTTTTATTTTTGTTAGCACTGAAGACTGCATATCAAGAACTAGAACATATTTTTTTTCAACCAGGTTTCCAAAAGAACCTCTGGGATTTCTTGATGGCCCTGGAAGGGATCCCCAAATGGGTGGGAATTAGTTTTTTAATGTATTTTAAAAAAATTGTTAAACATTAATCAGATGACGTGACCATACATGCCACCCCACAATGGCCAGTGTTGGGCAGGTGGACAAGTACAGAGCTATGCTTCCCAACCATATTTTGCATGATCGTGCTGCTTCTGAGGTTCCTTGAAGCCTGAAGAATGTTTCAGGGGTTTCGCAACAGTAAAAAAGTTGAGAAAGGCTGAGCTAGAACATAAATATTGTAATAAATAAAACTATATTGGGTTCTCATCCAAAGTTCAACTTTCCAGTTCTATCTATATCCCCCAAACCACCTGGGATAAAGTTTTAAGCCATGCTTCTGTTTCCCAGTGGGGACCCCAAGTATCCTACATCATATTTCCTTTCTCTATTTTATCCTCACAAGAAGAAGAAGAAGAGTTGGTTTTTATATGCCACTTTTCTCTACCTGCAGGAGTCTCAAAGCGGCTTACAATCTCCTTCCCTTTCCACTCCCCACAACAGACACCCTTTGAGGTAGAAGAAGAGCTGGTTCTTATATGCCACTTTTCTCTACCCAAAGTTGTCTCAAAGCGGATTACAGTCGCCTTCCCTTTCCTCTCCCCACAACAGACAACCTGTGAAGTAGGTGAGGCTGAGAGAGGCCTGATATCACTGCTCGGTCAGAACAGCTTTACCAGTGCTGTGGTGAGCCCAAGGTCACCCAGCTGGCTGCATGTGGGGGAGAGTGGAATCAAACCCAGTTTGCCAGATTAGAAGTCCGAAAGATCCTAGTCCAACACTGCCTTCTATACTGCAGGAGTTCCTTTTCAGTACAAAAAGGGTTTCCTGGGGCTCATCAAACCTGCGTATACAAAAACAATGTGGGATGAGAGGGAATTGGGTGAAATCAAGTCGAAAGGGGAGCTAGATTCAGCCTGGTGTACCATCCGGATGAATGCAGAGAAGAGGTCCTTCACAAAGTTTCATGGTGAGAGGCCACCAAAAGTAGACTTGGGCCTGTTTAACATTCTAACGCAGTCATTTGTTGTTGTTAGGTGCGAAGTCGTGTCCGACCCATCACGACCCCATGGACAATGATCCTTCAGGCCTTCCTGTCCTCTACCATTCCCCGGAGTCCATTTAAGTTTGCACCCACTGCTTCAGTGACTCCATCCAGCCACCTCATTCTCTGTCGTCCCCTTCTTCTTTTGCCCTCAATCGCTCCCAGCATTAGGCTCTTCTCCAGGGAGTCCTTCTCATGAGGTGGCCCAAGTATTTGAGTTTCATCTTCAGGATCTGGCCCTCTAATGATCAGTCTGGGCTGATCTCCTCTAGGACTGACCGGTTTGTTCGCCTTGCAGTCCAAGGGACTCACAACAGTCTTCTCCAGCACCAGAGTTCAAAAGCCTCAATTCTGTGACGCTCGGCCTTCCTTATGGTCCAACTTTCACAGCCATACATTGCAACTGGGAATACCATAGCCTTGACTAAACTCACTTTTGTCGACAGGGTGATGTCTCTGCTTTTTAGGATGCCGTCTAGATTTGCCATAGCTTTCCTCCCCAGGAGCAAGCGTCTTTTAATTTCTTTGCTGCAGTCCCCATCTGCAGTGATCTTGGAGCCCAGGAAAATAAAATCTGTCACTACCTCCATTTCTTCCCCATCTATTTGCTAGGAATTGAGAGGGCTGGATGCCATGATCTTTGTTTTCTTGATGTTGAGTTTCAAGCCAACTTTTGCACTCTCCTCCTTCACCTGCATCAACAGGCTCTTTAGTTCCTCACAGCTACTTTTTTCTCTGTTTAGTTTTCTATGTCGTTGCATCTGTCATAGTCTCGGTAAATTCACGAACCTAGTGGGCTTCCCTCCTTTCTCCTTCTCTTTTTGGCGTGGAGAAGGGAGGGAGTCTAGTGTGAGCAGTTCATTTACATGCATGATGTTGGGTTACAAAGGTCAGGTTCAAGAGTGAGCATGAGGAAAGCACTGTTCAGGAAGTTTACGGCTAATGTAATGTTTTGCAGAGCATTAATTGTAGGAAACCTAATTTTTTCCCCCCAGGTCACCTTTCAGCAGTAAAGGATACCCAGACATGATGCCTAGACTATCAAGTAAGTCTTTTGGATTAAAGGAGAAAATAATTTTACAGACAATTTCCACTGACATTGGAAGGATTACGACAATAACCTTACAGGGTTTTTCAGCATTATTTCAATACTTGAAATGTTGTCTTTTCAACGACAGGAAGGATTTGGACCAAGAAGAAGCACTGCTGATATAGTGATTTTGATTGGAGGAGACAAGTGACCAATCTGTTGCGTTTGACCTTTGCCCTTCTTGCCCAGCTTTTTATTTTAGCTAATCATGCTTCCCCTCTCATTATCTGTGGTGGTTTTCAAAAAGAGGAAGATACCAAGTGGAAGGGGAGGGGAACGAACACTTCCAAGTCTTGAGACGTCTTGGAATGGTCACCTGTACATTCTTCCGCTTTTAGCCTGGCGCTTCAAAAGGTTAGCGTCACCCAAATGTTTGGCATCCGATTTCCTTGTTTCTCCAAAACCAGATAAGACCCGAGTTGTTTAAATACTCTGTTCTGTGCTCGAACCCTGGAGCTCTTCCCGTTTTATTTCTCCTCATACCCTGTCTCTGTGAACAGAGAGCCCTCAGCCTAGCATTCTGTCCAAATTGATAGGGACGGGACTTCAAACACAGTTTAGCTCCATGGATCTAAATTCACTGTGACTTCTAATGGAGCCGGACTTCGCTGTGAGAGCCCACGACCCCCTTGCTTGAGCGGTAGAGTGTTTTTAAGAGTTCATTGGTATTTTCTTAGGTCATAGATTGGGAAAAGGTTCAAAACCAACAGAACTGTTAATCTGCTAATTGCTGGCATGTTAAGTGATGTTCCATTTCTGATATTTCTTTTAGCCACGGCGCTGATTAATGACTGTTTTAAACAATCTTTTTTCTTTTCTTTTTTTAATCAAAGGGTATTTTCGTTGCACGAGTATGGAACACCTTTAAACTATTTGACTTGCCTCATATAAGCTTTATTCCATCTTTTCTAACCGACAAAACTGCACTTGGAACTTAATGGAACAAGGAAGGCTGGTTGTAAATGTTGGTTTTAGCAGAAGAGGTTTAACCAGAGACCTTGATGGGTTTAGCATTTATGCCATCAGGACCCCCTTGTTGTTCAACCTGAATTTATGTGATTCTGGTTTTACTCCCCTCATATCTTTGGAGCTTGGTATATTAAAGACATACTAGGGGCCAAACCCAGTCCATTCAGGAATACAACGGGTGCTAGATTAGAGGGGTGGGGTGGAAGAACTCTGTGGATGGCCTCCCCCTCCCCCCAGGACGTAGAACGGCTGCAGGCAGCTCTTATAGAACTCACCAGCAGGGGCAGCTCTCATGCAGCAGGGATCTGCAGCTTCCGAGCCTTAGAGGGAAGTGGAAGGAGGAGGGGGTGGTCAGGGGTGGGGGATGAAAGGTGTTTGGCTGGGCACTGGATAGACAGGCAAGTCGGTTGGAGGAGGAGGAAGCACTCAGGGGTGGGACAGCCGTCCTGAGTGGGTGTTATGCACTGAGTGGCACTTAAGCCATGAGACACACTCCTCCTCCAAGCCCTTACCAGAAATATATTATGTGGAACAGGTACTATAGTCTGTCAGGCAGGTAGTCAGAAAGCCAGTCAGTCAGTCAGTCAGTCAGTCAGTCAGTCAGTCAGTCAGTCAGTCAGTCAGTCAGTCAGTCCGTCTGTCTAATAACGGTTGATGGACATACACGAATCTGTCTGACTCCCCTTCCACAGTTGTCTAAGACAGCAGTCATCAGATTGCCCCATGTCGGTGAGCTCCTAATAGCCTGTATGTCGATATGAAGGAATGCTTGGGAGAAGAACTCTAATGGGCACACTCCAAGGCAGAATATTGCATCTGTGAACAGCCCTCACCATGAGAAAACGCTTTCTAATCTTGGAGTGGAACTTCCTTTCCCATAATTTGAATCCATTGCTCCTTGAACTTATCTCTAAAGCTGCCATAAACAAGTTGGTCCCCTTCCCTCAACATGTCTACCTTTTAGTTAAACACCTTTCTCAGCCTCTCCTCGTAAGACGTGGGTTCCAAGCCCTCAACTTTCCCAGTTGCCTGTCACTGAACATATTCCAATTTGTCAAACTACTTCTTGAACTGTGCTGCCCAGAGGTCTAATGGGGACCTATTGCAAATCCTCCAGGGGGGATGGGGGCTAGCATCATCAAGAAGGAGGCCAGATAACTTCCCCCTGAAGTTTTGATGGAGGTAGAGGCTGGCCTCTACCCCTCTTTAGGAAGAGTTGCAGAATGTGAAATTGCATCAGACTGCAGCCCAAATAGAGAGTGGAGGCAATCCTGGTCCATAGGACAGACATCACAGTACAGGGGCAGGTTACTACAACTGCCATCATTAAAGATGTGCAGTTTTTTTAAAAAGTGCTATTTTTTGGGAACTAGAGATCAAGGAGTGGGGAAATATCATTATTCACAGTTGCCAGGCTCCAAATACCAGTTTGGTATTTAGAGCTGTTTTTTTTTTCTTTCTCTGCAGGCCCCTACCCTGACCACTCCTTCCTCCTTCCACTTCCCTCTGAGGCTCGGAGGCTGCAGATCCTTGCAATGTGACAGCTGCCCCTGCTGGTGAGTTCTCTAACAGCTGCCTGCAGCCTTTCCAGGTTCTGGAGGGAGGGGGAGGTCATCTGCAGAGTTCTTCCACTCCACACAGAGGCAAAAACCATACATACACTAAGTTCTACAGGGGCACAAGTTACACTAAGTTCTACAGGGCGACAAGTTCAAGATACTGCACCTTTCTTGGATCCAAGCAGCCCAGACACAGCGTTGACGACATCAGGGGTGGACAGGATGCCGGGTGTGGGGGGAACAGCACACACACACACACCCTAGGGTGTGTGCAAGGCTTGATATAGTGTTTGAAATTCCCAGGACAGCCCCAGAGACTGCCCACTAGGAGGTCCATGATTGTTGATTGGTCTCTGATATTATGAGTACCTGATAGGTGAGTTTGAACTGTGAGATCACTAGAGTGGGAGGTGTGGAGTAATCTCATCAAGTAGAACAATACCTTGGCTAGGTGTAATGTGTCGCTAATGGCCCTGTCTTTGTTTTATCAGGAAGGACTGGGGCAAGACATTTGGGGATAAGAGATGCTGCTAGGCAGAAATTACACTGGGCAAGAGAGACAAAAAAAGTTACAGTTAGTACCTTGAAGGGATATTCCTTTCCTGTAGATAGTCTAATGGTCTTTGGCTGGGGGGGGGGGGGATTTAGATAACGTGCACATTTAGCTCAGTCAGTTGGGCAGGGAGGAAATGCAAGAAATCTAGTGAAGCCCAAACAAGATGGAGCCTTAGCCTGGCTTCCTAGGTTTCTTAAAGGGCCCTACTGACTCCATAGTCAGTCTCTGCCAGGCTGGTTTCTGTGTGTGCCAACCTGCTCAGAGTCCAGTCATGGGCTTCTGTGCATGAAGGTATCTCTGTGTGAGGCACCCTTCCATTATGGGCTACCTCTAGGGTAACAACCCCCCTAATCTAGCACCTGTTATGTTCCTGAATGCAACAGGCTTGGCCCCTAGTGTTTCTATATATTCTCTACAGATTCTGATCTTTTTAGCTCCCTTGTTTCCTATGGGGAATTTTTCTTGGGGGCTTGGAACTTTGTAGGGTTGTGTGCTTTGGCCACCAAAGCAGCCGTTCGAGCCCAAAGCACTCAGTGCTGCAGCGTGGAGGAGAGGGGCAGTGTTGGTGCTGGCGCGCCCTGCGTCTGCGTGCGGGTGCCGGGTCATGCACTGCCACTGGCACCACCCCTCCTCCCCACGCCGCAGCTCTGGTTGCTTCAGTCTCAAATGGCTGCTTTGGCGGCCAAAGCGCATGACTCTACTTGGAAGGGATGTTTTTAAAGCTACTGGCATCAAAATTGCATCAGAGCTGGTGGTGCCTGTCCTTAATCTCAAATTTCTAGTGAATTAGGCCAAGAGGGATCTTGCCATGAGCATGTGTTGGCCGGGGTCCGAGCACACCGCTGTCATCCACTTTACCCTTGTTCATGTCCTCTGAATATGTGGAGAACCTGACTAACATTCTTATGGGTAAAATTATTTAGCTACCCTTACTTTTATGTAGTAAGAGTTTGGCTATCTTGATTTCTCACGGCGACTGGGCAACTTTTGAGTAGATATGAAATCAAACAGCATTAAATATTTCTTCAGGGGCTTTTCTGCATGTATTTTTGTTACTCATGTGCCCATGCTGCATGCCCCCCCCCATTCCACATGTGTTTTGTCCCCACTGGTAGCTGCTTCAATATTTATCATGTTGTTCAGAACCAAAAGGTTGATGGGATGGTAATTTTACCATCATCATCGGGGTATCTCCAGCTTACTTACTTACTTACTTACTTACTTACTTACTTACTTACTTACTTACTTACTTACTTACTTACTTACTTACTTACTTACTTACACTGCCCTCCCATACGGCTCAGGGCGGTTTACATACAATGTTGTGGGTGCACATGGAATGACCTAAGCATAGAACATAGTCAAAATAACATCAACAATAATCCAACAATGGTTTAAATTAACATAATATCAATGAATTAAGTCAACAATAATATAACATGATCAACAACTTAGATAAACCCCCAGAGAGGTCAGAGAGGTGTAAGCCATGGAGGTGTCTGAGGGGGGGCCTGTAGATGTTATTGGGTTGGTCAGTCTCAAGGGAATGCCTAGTGGAGGAGCTCCCTTTTGCAGGCCCTGTGGAATTATGGGAGTTCAGGCAGGGCCCTGATCTTTTCAGGGACCTCGTCCCACCAGCTGGGGACCAGGACAGAAAATGCTCTAACCTTTGTTGAGGGCAGTTATGATTATGGTTATTTTATTTTTGTATTCCAACCTTCCCTAACCAGCTTAGGCCAAATTAAGAAACACCGTTGGTTTCTTGTAAAAATACACCCAAAGAAACCAATAGACAAAAGGTTGTGTTTTCTTGAGATTTATTAAATCCTAAATATACCTAAATATATACTAACCAGCTTAGGGGCAGCTCGCAACAAATTTAAAAACAATAGAATAATAAATTACATCTAAAAGAAATAATCAGGCAAATTAGGTATTAATTAGGTATTCAAAGCAATTTAAATGCTGCAGTCTTTTTTCAATATGTACCTTTACAGAAAGGGGCCAATTGTCATTGAGAAGGTTTACTGGACTAGAGGAATTCTCGGGTAAGAAGGACAGTATTTCAGATGTTATTTTCCTGGCCTCAAGTACAGAACTAGAGGAACAACTCAGTCCTACGAGCCCCGCAGAATTACTTACGAACACTTTAATTGCACTTGTAAAGAAACCGGAGATACAGCGATGAAATATCGAAACAATCACTAGGGGGAGCAAAACACATGTGGAAAGGGAAATAACCACGCTATACAGGCACAGGAGTGAGAAAATAACACATGCAGAAAGGCCCCATGGGGATGCTTTCCCTGATGGCCTGGAATTTCTTGCTGCTGTTTGGAAAGAGACAACAGTCAAATAAATGGTTTGGAGTCAATTTGACAAATTAAGCTGGGAGAAGAAGAGAGTGCTTGGTTACCTTCCAGCTAAAGATAACTACCACTGGGATGAAATCTTGGTGGGGGGAGGTAGGGTGGGGAAAAAGCCCTGTGCTAATCCAGTGCAAGATCGGCATCTGTGCTGCTGACTGCAGGAGCATTTCTATTTGCTTCCATGTATGCTCTGCTTGTCTGTTTATAAACAGAACAGACATGACTGATCCTCCGTAGCAACTTGTGCTTTCTTATCCAAAAGCAAACTCAACCCTGTACTTTTCAGTGCTAAGCAGGGAATGGCCAGCAACGTTGACAACTGTTTCCCTTAAGGTCTATTGAATGGTGGATTGCCATATTTGTTAAGCCAGTAAATATCTTTATTCTCTTCCACGAACAACAGACTTCAGGAAGTTCAGCCCTGTGGGTCAGATCCTGAACACCCAGTGATGTAAATCAGGAGTAGCCGCGTTAATGATCGTGAGCCCAGGACCCTTTTCACTGGCTCTGTGGCTCCGTTACTGTTTTCTTTTTAAGGCCCTGTTTCCCCCTATATACCCCCGTCGCCACTTTAGGGTCAGATGACGTACCCCGAGCAGCTAAACATTCATTACATCCCTTTGCCCCTCTAATTATTCATTTTAACTAGCTACTGCTCATTTTTTATATTATAATTCCCAGGACTAGTTATATTTTAAAAGCTCCGTGTTTAGCTTATTGGTTGCAGGATATATGAGGTTTTCACATCCCAGAGTGACCACACCGGTTTCCATAACCGTCTTCCCCCTTGTTTATATTTAACCGGAATGCATTTCTGCTACAATCTTTCCATCTGGCTTTTAAGTAGCTCCCCAATTTTTTTTCCCCTCCCAGCAGATTTCTTATACGTTGTGGAATTCTGGTACAAAATTCCTCGGGGCATTTATTTATCGTGCCTTTCTCGGTCCACGTTCCTTAGGCTAAAAAGCCTTTTGTGTGCTTTCACTTCCACCCGTTCTACCCCTTTTATGAACCTTTCAGAAATCAAATGTTATAATTAGAATGTTGTGAGCTCAGCACTTTCATTTCTCAGGAGTTCCTGCAAACATTTGCTTTGGTTGCGGGCCACCGTGGGGTCACATCCCTCGTTTTTTTTTTTTTTGGTTACTGCTTTGATTTTGCGAAACCCTATATAAATAGCAGACTTTCAACACGTTCGCTTACCAGCCAGATTCCACAAGCAGCTCATGCGGTCACATAGGACAACTTTATGTTAAGGCCACCAGTGAGCCGGAATGCGGTCTAAGGAGTGCATTGCAGGTACCTTCGCAGTGCTGCAAAAGAATCTGGGGCACTCAGCTCAGGGGTTCCATGCTGCAGTTCCTTGAGGCTGCAAAATTAATGCAAAATAACAAGGATCTTAAAAACAGACATTTGGTTCTACCTTTCCCTACTATTATTTATTTATCATATGGCCTGTGTGTCATACAGCAGGAGATCCTAAGACTGTCTGGCTGCCAGGCAAGAGCTGTTCAGAGGTGGTTTGCCACTACCTGCCCCTACAGCATGACCTTGGTATTCCTTGGAGGTCACCCTCCCAAGTATTACCCAGGGGTGCTGGGCTTTGCTGAGCTGATTCTGCACTTACTGGGGTGCTGAATTCAGATCGATTTGAACCTGGGTCTTCCTCTATCCCCCCCCCTTGAAACAGAAAAGTGTTCTGCATGTGATTAGGGAAGCTCGGGGTGGGGGGAGCCAAGTGCAGCAGGAGTCTAGGGGGGAAGAGGATTGGAGACAGCAAAAGAGGCAAATCTCTGCCGAGAGAAGTTAGGGCTTCCCCTTTAAGAAAACGAGGAAGCCTTTGAACTGATGCCATGGCCAATCAGGGCTTTTCTACAGTGTTGGAGGCTCAAGGCAACAAGTTAGTTCAGGACAAGCAGAGATCTGCACCTTTTGTCATGCCATTTTTCAAATGTTGAGGGTTATATCCACTCCCAGATATTGTGGGGAAAAGGTAGGGTCACTCTGGATCAATCCTGCTTGTTGCAGAGGGAAAATTTAAATCAGCCAAAATCAAAATGGAAATCGCATTCAGTGTAGATGGCAGGGATCTAATCGACCTGGGATTGGAATAAAAGCTCCATGCAGATTCAGCCCAGGTCAGGTTCACTTCTCTACTACTTCACCTGTAGTCAGTTCCCCTGGCTGGACCACAAGGAGAAGTGTTAGGATGAATTGCAGGTTGGCGTCTTTTGGGTGGCCAGGGCTCCGGCTATCATAGGAGACTTCCCACCCCGGGCTCTACCAGGTCCACGGCTGCTCAGTTGAAGCAAAATGGCGGGCCAGGAATCAGTGATGCAGCAACATCACACCTGGCATGCACCTAGAGGTGACATTACCACGTTAAGGCAGCCCTCCGTGTTTGTGTGTGTACAGTTTGGTGTGGTGGTTAGGAGAGCCAGTTTGGTGTAGTGGTTAGGAGTGCGGACTTGTAATCTGGCATGCCAGGTTCGATTCTGCGCTCCCCCACATGCAACCAGCTGGGTGACCTTGGGCTCGCCACGGCACTGATAAAACTGTTCTGACCGGGCAGTGATATCAGTGCTCTCTCAGCCTCACCCACCCCACAGGGTGTCTGTTGTGGGGGGAGGAATGGGAAGGCGACTGTAAGCCGCTTTGAGCCTCCTTCGGGCAGGGAAAAGCGGCATATAAGAACCAACTCTTCTTCTTCTTCTTCTTCTTCTACACAGGGATGGATGGTGGCCCTATCTTGTGATGTTCTCAGAGCTCAGAAGCTAAGCAGAGTAGGTGCTTGGAAGGGAGGCCACCAAGGAGGGCTATGTGGGTGAAGGCCACGGCAAACCATCACTGCTTCTCACTTGCCTTGAAAGCCCCTTGCTGGCACTTTAACACACACACACATCTGGCTTCGACTGATTATTTACGGCAACAACCAGGCTGGGCCGGCCCCTGGTTTCTTGCAGCAGAGTAACATGCTCTGCCACTTCCCATTTATGAATGGGGAATGATTTTCCCCGATGCATATGGTCTACTCTGGAGTTGGGTGTGCCGCAGCTGCACGAGGGGGGGCGCTGAGGGGGGTTACTTCTATGAGAGTGGGATTGCATGACAAAGCAATCCCACCATGGGAGGTAAAAAAAACCCCTGTTGGGATCTGTGGTGCTGTGAAGCCAAATGGGGCATTTTCTGTCCCTGCTGGGACACCGTAGTCTAGGGAGGATCCAGGCCTGGAAGGCCCGGCTATCCCCTATATGCGTGGGCCTGGCCCGGCATGGCTGCTGATGGAGGCCACGGCAACAAAGGGAACAGGAAAAGAGACCCTAAAGCAGGCCAGTGCTGAGAGGGGACCAGGCCAGTGTCGACATCACGTGCACATACTGTGCACGTAGGGATTTGCCCTGGTGCCATGGGAGCACCATTCCTCCCCCACCCCACCCCGGGTGCATAATTGCTCTTTGGGAGAGTGATTTTATGGTTATAAAGCTGTGCCCATGCCTTCACAGCTGGCAATCCCCCACTGGCATGTTTTCCTAACAGTGGCACGTAAAACCATTTTGCACATAGGGCCAGCTCTCTGCTCAAGTATGTGAGGCAAGCTCCTGAGGTACTGGCAGCACTGTGGGAGGAGGGAACAGGTATGCCTCAGGCCTGATATTGCTTCCAAAGCCATGAAATGCTTGTTTCAATTCTTAGGGCTTTTCTTGTTCTTTCTGTATCTGGCAAGATACACCCCCCCTCTGTTTTCTCTTTCCTGGCACGCCAACATCTTTCCAAGTAGATGATACTCCCCCCCCCCCCCGCCAAGTGCTGAACTTAAACAGCCTACACTTCTACTCTAGCTATCTGGTTGCCCAGCTTGGCGTAGTGGTTAAGAGCAGCAGCTTCTAATCTGGCAAGCCGGGTTTGATTCCCTGCTCCTCCGCATGCAGCCAGCTAGGTGACCTTGGGCTCGCCACAGCACTGAGAAAGCTGTTCGAGCAGGAATCTCAGGGCTCTCTCAGCCTCCCCTCCCTCACAGGGTGTCTGTTGTGGGGAGAGGAAAGGGAAGGTGACTGTAAGCCACTTTGAGACTCCTTCTGGTAGAAAAAAGCGACAGATAAGAACCAACTCTTCCTCTTCTTCTACCTCAAAGGGTGTCTGTTGTGGGGAGAGGAAAGGGAAGGTGACTGTAAGCTGCTTTGAGACTCCTTGGTATAGAGAAATGCAGCATATAAGAACCAATTCTTCCTTTAAATTAAAATCTTGTTTTGGACTGATAAAATTCTTCTTTTCATAATAACTTTAATTGTACTAATAACCACATTGGGTTTTTGGGTTTTTTTTGCACAAATCAAACTTAGAAATGGAGAACCTTAATTGTTAGGTTATGTGTTTATTTTAACGTATCCTCAAGAATTTCTAAAATTATGCTAAAGAACTGCCAACATTTGGAGTCCTCGGTTCCAGACGCACTGTAATGTTGCCTGTGAGATGGTTCCAAATTACAGGCCTTGTAGAGTTGGATGTAGTAATCCTAGACAGTTTGGATGTTCATATTCTTGGACGTTTCTGTTTCCTCCCAAACCTGGACCCTGGCTGTACACAAATGTCTCGAATCTCAAAAAGCCAAGGCATTTGTGTTATAAAAAAAAAAAGTAGTGTCTGAACAAAACTTCTTCGATTAAGAAGGTGTGAAGGTTTTTTTTCTTTTTAAAGGATCTGAAAAGATTGTGAGTACCTTTGGAGTGGAACAGGATATTTTCTTTCCAGGCTAGCCTTTCTGCCGAGGACCATTTCATCGCACTAACTCAGGGGTAGTCAAACTGCGGCCCTCCAGATGTCCATGGACTACAATTCCCAGGAGCCCTTGCCAGCATTCGCTGGCGAATGCTGGCAAGGGCTCCTGGGAATTGCAGACCATGGACATCTGGAGGGCCGCAGTTTGACTACCCCTGCCTAACTCAACGAAAGCATAAGAATAAGACATCGGAAAAGCCGTTCCAGATGACCCTGGTTTAAAGGCTCCTTTCCTGTTTTTATTGAGAATGATTTGCAGATTACGAAGCCAACCCATGTTCTATGAGGTGCTGCTTAATTGATCTAACATCTATGTTGTGGAGCGGAATTGCCAGCCATTCCTCTCTATCTGTGGCTGTCAGAATAGCCTGAACTTCCCGTCGTCCGCTGCACTTTGATAACTCCTCATACGGACGGTCCTTGCCCACTGGAGGGCAATGTAGCACTGCTCTATATGACCTCCACCTGCTCTTCTCTGTGACCTCTCTTTGGATTCCCCCACCAAACTCTCTCTTTAAAAGTTTACATTTCCATGTCCCTGTTAGATCTCTCTTGGGCTGTTTTAAGAGGCCAGAGCTGTAGCGCTTTCTCCACTATTGCATCGTCTCTTTGTGCTGTGGTGTGTATTTTGAGCTCATGATGTCATAGAACAAAATCTCAGCCATGTGCATCACATGTGCGAGGCCCAAGCACGGCTGGCCCTTGTAGGTTGGACTGACGTCGTGGCAAGAAAATTCATATTCTATTTACAACGGCTCCTGTAGAAATAAACTTCATTGTTTTGGTAACTTAAATACTATGATAATTAGGCAAACTGACAGGAAGTGTCCCAGCAGGTTTGGAAAATAACCCCCACCCCAATCGTGTATTGGTTCGTTTGGCCCACAGCAACATCCTTAAGTCTGAAAAGATGTAGTCAAGAGGCGTAAAATGCCCTCTCGAGCAAAATTACATGTGCTGTTTTTATACTGTCATGGCTTCTTTCATTCTGCTGAGCCATAGATCCCAGAACTCCTGAAGTCACATGTGCAAATCTAGAATTCCGCAGAAACAAATATAGTCTTCTGCATCAATGAATTGCATCAATGAACCCTTTAACTTCTGCATCAATGAATTGCTGATTCTGTGAAGGCTCAAGGGGGTGGCAGGTTACAGTAGATGAGCGATTGGGATGTGAGTGTCCTGCATAGTGCAGGGAGCTGGACTAGATCAGTGGTCCGCAACCTTTCCAAGGCTGCGGACCGGCGGTGGTGGGGAGGGTGACCGTGCGGCCGCGCATGCCATTCATGCGCGGCAGTGCATGCATAATTCGCATGTGCGGCAGGTCCACACGTGCACATTTGCACCATGTGTGGCCACAAACGCACATGCGCTGCACTTCCCTGCTTCCCTCTCCCCCCTTCCCACAAAACGAAGCTTGCCGGGCCAGAAGCTAATTGGCCGCTTTTGCGGCCGATTTGCTTGCGGCCTGGGAAGTTTCTTACTGCGGCGGGGAACGGGGAGAAGGAGCCGCGTCCCGGTGGTTGGGGACCACTGGACTAGATAACCCAGGAGATCCCTTCCAACTTTATTATTCTATGATTCTATGATTGTGATTCTATGAATGTTGTTCGTGCATTCTAGTTACAATGAGGAGGCTGCTTTTTAACTTAATTTTAAAACCTAAACTAAATGTATTTGATTAATGTTTTTAACATTGTAATTTATTGAAAACAGATGTTTTTAATTTCTGACGTTACCTGCCTTGAGCCGATGAGGGAAGGGCGGGATTTAAGAGTATAACAAAAACGGCAACAACTCGAGCAATGAGCACGGCACGTGAAATAACATTTCAAAAGAATCGCCCAGACGCACGGGGAGCTGCTAAAGTTTGGCTCATGCCGCTATCCTATTCAAAGAGAGCTCTGATCTTCATCTCTTGATACCTTTGTGCCTTGCTGATCGGCTGTATTTGCCTGCAGTGGTGCTCATACACACACATGCACAAACACATATTATGTATTTGTACTGCAAGGGGAAAAAAATGAAAAAACTCCCAAAGTTTCTTCTCTCCCCCCCCCCTTCAAGTTCACATCAGTAGCAGTCTAGTGCAACTCAGAAGTCTTCTAGATCAGTGGTCCCCAACCTTTCTGAGGCTGGGGACTGGCAGGGCAACTGCCCCGCCCGTGCATTGCGCATGCAAGTGTCGTGCATGTGCGATTTCGGCCGTGCATGCGCAGTGTGCGGCGTGGCCCTGATTCCCTTTCCCCGCCATCCCGCAGTAAGAAGCTTCCCGGGCCGCAAGCTTATGGCCTGGGAAGTTTTTTGTTGCGGGGGGGCGGGGAGAGGGAGACACGGCCCGGCGCCAGGCCGCGGCCCAGCGCCATGGCCTTCGTGGCTCGGCACCGGGCCGCAGCCCGCAGGTTGCCGACCACTGTTTTAGATGCATCGAATCCATTTAGGGAAGCCCATGTCCTGGATTGATCACACTGATGAGTTGCCAATCTTAGAGTCAGAGTCCAGTAGCACCTTTAAGACCAACACAGATTTATTCAAGGCTTGAGCTTTCGAGTGCAAGCAGACTATGTCTGAGGAAGAGTGCTTGCACTCGGAAGCTCACGCCTTGAATAAATCTTTGTTGGTCTTAAAGGTGCTATTGGACTCTGATTCTGTTGTGATCCTTCAGACCAACACGGCTACCCATTTGAAACGTTGCCTTTGAGCAGGGGTAGTCAAACTGCGGCCCTCCAGATGTCCATGGACGACAATTCCCATGAGCCCAGGGGCTCATGGGAATTGTCGTCCATGGACATCTGGAGGGCCGCAGTTTGACTACCCCTGCCTTAGAGTCAACTAGCTGGTTCTTCTGTGGTCCTTTTCAAGCTGTCTAGCAGAAGCTCTGCTCAAGCAGCTTGGAAATATAAATTGGGACGTTCGTAGTCTACATAAGAGTCCCCGCTTCGACTTCCAAGTGGCTCGAGCATTGCTTCTGCAGCCGGGCTATTCTGGGCTGCTCATATAAATCCTGCCCTTTCAAAGTAGCCACTTGTAACCTGAAACCATGCAATAAATGCTAATAAGTTTCCTGCCGGGCCGCGCTCTTTTAGACAGCTTATTTTTCATCCCTCCTTTCATGTGTGCCCCTTATTGATGACTTTGTCAGTACCACAAGTGTTCTTAAGTAGGACAAAAAAGTAAATACAAATGAGAGATGCAGGTTTGATAAGACCCTCGAAGGTACACAGGAAATAGTTTCCGAAGACCTTTTTTTCCCCCCCATCCCCAGTTTCATCCTTTGAAAGTTTTAAGTTACCGGGCAGGCTGCTGTTTGTAGTTAGCCAAATGTGAAGCACTATATTTCTTCATTAAACGGCCATTTACAGCAAAACAAATACCCAGCGATCCAGCTCTGCCGCTAGAGAATGGGGAAAAAATGCCTTCTATCACTTCTGCTGGGATTGTTGACAGTGTTCAAATCTTTTCAAGGATGTTGGAAAGAAAATGAAGGGCAGTTGTGTGATGGGTCTGTTTCGGGCTGCATGAGCTGCAGTGGGGTTTCAGCTCCCTCGGGTTTGGTGGAAATCTGTGAAGCCGCCTTATATGATTCACACTGCAGGTTCATGAGACCCAGGTTAGACTGCTTGGAGGGGGTTGCCATGATTATGGGCAGAATGAGGTCTGCTAGACAATGATTTCTAAAAGATGGGGGGAATTTAAAGCCACCCACCCACCCTTGTCTACTCATGACTACATTTCAAAAAACTCTCAGCCAGAGTCCTTGACGAGAAAGTGATCCCAAGCTAGGATTTAAAATTCAGAACATGAGTGGTTCTGGGCTCAACCATGAAGATGGACCATTCAGGTTCTACAGCTGCTCTTTCTTGATACTCTTCAAATCATCGGATGATTCCTTTAAGAGGAAATCGGTTTACTGTCGTGGCCCTGTCCCCAGCTGTCGGTGACGCTTCTGAGGCAGAGGTTTGCAGTAACCAAAGTCGATGTATAATGCACAGAACATTGTGCAAGCTTTTGAGCTCACTGGAACTCTCCATCAAAGCACATACAACAGAATAAAAGCATTTTTGGTAGGAGGGGAAAACCAGTCAACCAGATTGCAAACTGTAACCTACACACCCAATGTATCAATTTATACCAAGCTTACTTCTTAAAATTGAAACGAAAATTAATTCTATATCTGCTTTCTTTCATTCATTTCATTCTTCGATTTGTATGCCACCCCTTCCAGCATTGCCATAAATCACCCAGTCGTTTTTTTCTCTTGATATGCTGCCCTTCCTCGAAGGCTCAGGGAAGCTCAGACAAGTAAAAAAAAAAACCCAATATACATATAAAGTTTAAATTTTTGAAATCCATTCAATTTGAAATAATAAATAATACTAATCCGCTTGATCTGGCTCCATTATGTAAATAGAGTTGTCAGTCCTACCTAGAGACTTTGGGGATGGAGCCAGGAGTTGGTGGGATTATAATGCTAAAGGGGCGGAGTCTAATGCTATGGAGTCCACCGTCCAAAGCAGCCATTTTCTCCAGAGGAACTGACCTGTGTTGCCTGGAGATGCAATATAATTCCAGGCCATTCCCAGGTCCTACCTGGGGACTAGCATTCCTATATAATGCCAAAGAACTGGGCAAACTGAAGCCTAAATGAAACAGGAAATGTGATGTGAATCAGGAAATTCGAATGCAGGTTGTAGGTAAAAACACAGAAAGACACACGTTAAATCATGAGAGCCTAATTTATTGTTCAAATCTAAATACAGCAGACTTTTCCCATGCTAGGCATGGCCCTTTAGAACGGCTTCTCGGTGCAAATGTTGCTTTCACCTGCCACGTCTATGAATGCCTGTAAAGACAGTTTTCTTTCCAAGAGGATTTGGTAGAGGGTCAATTGTTTCCGGAGATTTGGCTGGGTGTGTTCTCATTTTTCTTTTTAGAAAATTGTGATTTATGTTGTGCATTTTAGATTTTGTGTTGTGCATGTTGTGCATTTTAGTTGCGTTCTTGCATCTCAGTTGTATTGTTTTATTTTATTTTATTTTATTTTATTTTATTTTATTTTATTTTATTTTATTTTATTTTATTTTATTTTATTTTATTTTATTTTATTTTATTTTATTTTATTTTATTTTATTTTATTTTATTTTATTTTATTTTATTTTATTTTATTTTTCTTACCCGTCACTCTCGGCATACCGGCTCGTGGCAGGTTACAATACAAAAAGTCCCATAACTATAACCCCAATAAAACCTCCATTAAAACCAGACAGAATAGTACACAAAAAAAAACCAATATGGGGGGGGGATACTCCTACTCCCCACAGAATGCTTGCCATCCAGGTAGCAGGGGGCTATTAGCTGCCTCAGGTTTAAGGGGGACAAGGTGAGATAGAAATGTTTTAAATACATAAATATTAAAGACCGGGGTGGTGGTGGAATGAAAAGACGATTTATCTCTGTGTTAAAGATTTAAAATGTGGCGTGGTGTGGTAACTCTCCCTGGGCGTCAATCCTTACCTCAGCTATGAAACTACCTCAGCTATGAAATTACCTCAGCTATGAAACTACCTCAGCTATGAAACTATGGATGGCTTGAGCCAATCGACTCACACTGTCCCTCATCCCCATTTACAATACGGCAGTAATCTCCTAATCTACTTTACAGTGTCATAACTGGTTCTACGTGAAGCCTTTTGAGCACCCTAAAGAATTAGAGATATATGCTCTTTTTCTCCAGACTGACCGCAGTTTCCCCGTGTTTCCAAATATGAAGCTTTGTAGTCTCCCGTCTTGTAATAACTCAATCCTCAAATCAGTGCTTTGAGATAAGAAAAGCCAAGAAAAGGTGGTCAGAGCTTGGTGGGGTTTAACAACAGAGAAGAAGAAGTTTTGAATGCCATGGCCAAGGTGTGGAAAGTAGCATCTGAGCAGGCATAGAATGTCTTTCTTTCGCCACTAGGTAATTACAAACAGACTGTGAGAACCGGGGTGAGGGAGTGGGAAGAGAGAATCAGATCCTGAAAAGTGTGCAGTAATACACAGTATGTGAAGTTAGCCACTGATTGAGACAAATTTACAGAGGAAAGATCTATCAGTGACTATTAGCCACATTCGCTGAAGTTTTTTAAAACAGCTAAAGGACTATTTATTTAGTTGTTAGATTTCTGTGCTGCCATCCCAGCAAGCTGGCTCAGGGCAGTATACATCATATTTAAAACACCATAGTAAACATCAGAAGATAATTAACAATCAATTAAAATTTCTAAAAATTTAAAATTCAAAATTGAAGTACATTAAATTGAAATGACAATTTAAGTTAGTGTCAACAACAGCACTAACATCAGCACTCCCAGGTTGAGACATTATCAGATTTCCTGGAGATAGACTGTGGTCAGGGGGGGATTCTTTAGCAGGGTGGGGAGTAGATGTTAGCATTTCACTGGCCCGAACCATAAACCTGCTGGAAGACCTCCATCTTGTAGGCCCAGTGGAATTGTGCTAGCTCTGTACCAGGGCCCAGATCTCCTCTGGGAGCTCATTCTACCGGGTTGAGGCCAGATGAGTTTTCTTGGGGCCAAGGACCACCAGCTGGTTGGAACTTGCGGGGTGGAGTACTCTTCAGGGGGGGCATAGATAGAAGGAGGTCTCTTCAGAAAGCGAGCTATATGCTGTTCCAAGAGATCTGATTGATTAGCATCAGCTGAAAAAAAAGTGACACCTGGTGCTGAGGAGAATTCAGTCTGATTTCAGCCCTAGCTGAGAAGAGTCGAGTACTGGCAGTGTCAGAATTCAGCCCTCGCTGAAAGCAGTTTAACACAGATGGGAAAACTGGGGAAAGTTGGCAAGGATTAGTGGGTAGTTAGATGGAGACTCTCATTCAGACCAAAAAAGGGGATATATCTTCTACTGAGAGAAGAATTTCCCTACCCGGTCAAACAGAGTTAGATCCGAAGAGTACAGAGATCCCTGGTCCGTTGCATTTTGAAACTGACTTTAAAATAAGAACAGCAGTTTTTTCACAACCGGAAGGAGTCCCACAGCAGCTTAGAAATGCCTTCCCCTCTCCCCACAGCTAGGTAACTAGCTAGGTGACCTTGAGATAGGCAGAGTTCCCTTGGAGGTGTTCTTGCGGAACAGCTCTGTTAGAGCTCTCTCAGCCCCACCTACCTCACAGGGTGTCTGTCGTGGGGAGCGGAAGGAAAGGCAATTGCAAGCTGTTCTAAGACTCCTTAGCAAAGAGAAAAGCGGGGTAAAAAAACCCTACTCTTCTTCCCCATCAATTGGACCATGGAAGGCAAGACCTGATGAGACCAGTCATGAAGGCGACTGATAGCTGGTGCTGTTTCCTTCCCCCATGCCCTTGACGCGTGGGACTAACAAGTCTCTTCCTGGGTGAACTGAGAAGGCCAAGTTGTTTTAATTACTCCAGTCAGGGGAGGCCTCCTAGATGCAGCGCATTTGCACCTTCTCCGCATTCGCCCTGTTGGCACATCACTTACTTGTGCATGTTTTTGTTTTTTAATTGAGGACACAGCATCATTATTGTTCCCCCATCCTGCCCTCCTCGTTTTTGTCCTTTCCTTCAAATGCTGCTTTGTTTAGCAGGCACCAGTTGCAGTTTCCTTGTTAGCGTTTGGTATTGGGAGCAGATGTGCCCATTGCCTATCATATTCTTCCAGAGAATGGGTAGGTTATGAAAGGTCAATTTCAGCATGCCTTTCAATCTTCATTATTATTTCCTCTCCTCCATTGCCGTGGCAGGAGTCATTAGCCTAGTCGGCTTCCCAAGCTTCCCACATTTGTCGCTCAAGCGTGTCCCCGACACTTGGCGGGTGTGTTTCTGACTCTCTGTGTCTTAGCCTGGACGGGCAGGTCTTGGTGTCCTGTCTCCGAAGCATTCATAGCGTTCAGTGCACCTTAACCAACCGTGTGTAAGCCGTATGGGTTTGACAAGGCGGTTGTGCAAGGATTGCTGTGTTTGTTTCTTCACATTGATTCATACCAGCCATGTGTAGGCATTCTAGAAGGCACAAAAATCTCACCGTTCTCACTCAGTAGACGGGGGGAAAATGGAGATGGGGGCCTTGACTTGGATAGGCCAGGCAAGCCCAATATTTTTATATCTTGGAAGTTAAGCATGGTCAAGCCTCTCTAGTGTTTGGATGGGAGACCTCTAAGGAATGCTAGGGACATGATACAGAAGGCAACATATAGCTGCAGCCAACATATAGGGTCTCATGTAGGGGAAGACAACTCTGATGAAGCCACCAACCCCCAGAGTTGTGTAAAGATGGGACTAGAAACCAGAATTAGATGAAGAACCCAGAGTATGGATAGTATATTCTCCTTTTGGCTTTATGGAACCAGCTGAGAAATGAGGTCACCAGGGAAGGGTGTGAAAGAGCCCCTGCCCCCCAGTCACCTTCTTTTTTTTTACAGTTGCTTTCCAGGACTGTGAATTATCATGAATTTCCAGCTGTGCATATATTTAAAACATGTTCTGAAATGAGTCCATTGCACACCTATGGTTATTTTGGCCTCGAAGGGTTTAAATGAAAATAATCAAAACTGAATACATAATAGAGGGTCTATATGAAAAGTCGGCTTCCAGAAGGTTGTTAGATGGACTACGCTAGGAAGGGCAATTGGTTGCAAGGAAGTCGCCTTTAGGAAGAGTACCTCCCTCGCCATTCTCACAGGTCTACTTAGAGGTCTCTCTCCACATTAAAGCTGAATGGGTAAATTTCGAGCTGGTGTAGAAAAGGAGACCTCTGTCATTTAGGGATTTATGGGCTAAGGCCATCATGTGGAAGCATGCCCAAATGCCTGGTGGGAAGACCACATATTGGGATACAGTTCTTCTTGTTATACATATATTCATAATGAACCATTTGGGTGCTATGCTGAGTAGAAGCCCATCTTCCAAATAACTGGTGAGCAGCATCAGTTCTGAAGGTTTCAAAGGCACTGATGGCTCTCATCCCCTAAAAAAAACCATTGGAAGATTTGTTGCAAGATGGGGGTGTTGTTGGATGGGAGTTTGTTGCAAAATGATGCTCCAATCGACCACAGTTCACAAGCTGATCCCAGAAAACCTTAGGAATGTGTACCTGAGTATTACTATTTACTTATTGTATGGCATGTGTGGCACAAAGGATTGTCTGGCAGCCAGGCAAGGGACATTTGAAGACGGGTTGCCATTTCCTGCCTCTGTGCCATGACCCCCCAGTGTTCCTTGGTGTTCTCCCATCCAGCCAGGGTCAACCCTGACTATCCAGGGCTGATTCAGCACTTACTTTTTTTCTCCTGTTGTTGATCCTGCTGAATTCAGATCGATTTGAACCCTTAATAAATTTGTTAAATATTTATCAGGTGATATGACCATATAAAGAGGCTCTTGTGGCGCAGGGTGGTAAGGCAGCAGAAATGCAGTCTGAATCTCTGCCCATGAGGCTGGGAGTTCAATCCCAGCAGCCGGCTCAAGGTTGACTCAGCCTTCCATCCTTCCGAGGTCAGTAAAATGAGGACCCAGCTTTCTGGGGGGTAAAACGGTAATGACTAGGGAAGGCACTGGCAAACCACCCTTTATTGAGTCTGCCATGAAAAGAGTCTCCTTCTTTTCTGAAGGACTCACCAAAGATAGATGAGTGGTTTATGCACGCATTTACCACTTGAATATTTCATCAAGTGATAAGTTACGGGGGTAAAGGAATTATCTTTAACCATGATTCTTTTCAGGAGTTCAGCTGTTCTCTTACATAGGTAGAAGCAACTGATGGAAGAGGCACTGGGATTGCAGTAGAAAGTGGTCACAGGCAGGGAGATGCTGGAAACAAAACCTCACCATTGCAACTACTGCACATCTGCTCAGCACACTCTTTGCATCAGACGGTGGCAAGCTCAATTCAGATGTGGTGGTGGCTGTCAAAAATAAATGGCATGTTGATCTACCTAACATGTTCCCTGTGAAGTTCTCATCAACCCTAGGGGTTGCCTCTGACCTCCACAGCTTGCACATCTCTGAAACTGCAAACTTCCTTTCTCCATGCATTCTGGTACCTTACATTGTCACTACCAAACTGCATGTTCAGCCTTGAGGTGTATAGCGTAGGCACGGAAGCAATCAAGATGTAGAGGATGAGAGTTCCGATCTTGGGCAGGATTGATTGATTTACAGTGTAATCTTAAAGATTGTTTCCTAAATCCCATTGAGTAGACCAGTAGCATTCTGAGTGAACCTGCTTTGCAGTTAGATATTTATGCCCCACTTGTATTCCTGATAGGGACAGAATCATAGAAGAGATGGAAGAGGCCATCTAGGCCATCGAGTCCAACCCCTGCTCAATGCAAGATCTGCCTACAGGATCTAAAATGGCGTATCATTCTCTTCCCCTTTGATTTATCTACTCCACAGCAATGCTTTGATTTCAGTTATGCCAAGAGATGGCGACTAGCTTGAGGGCACCAGAGACCTTCCACGGCAGAGCAGTGATTAAAACCCGGGTCTCTCAGATCCCAGTCCAATCACCACTGCACCATTTTGGCTGGTTTGGTGCAGCGGTTAGGAGTGAATCAGAAAGTTGATCTGCCATAGTCAACATTGTCCTAGAAGACGATCTCCATGGTCTCAAGTCATGCACATCACCTACAAGTTCATCCTTTTCATCGGAGATGCTGGGGACTGAACCCGCGACCTTCTGCATGCAATGGAAATACTTTAGAGCTTGGTGTAGTGGTGAAGAGTGTGGACTTCTAATCTGGTGAGCTGGGTTTGATTTCCTCCTCCACATGCAGACAGCTGGGTGACCTTGGGCTTGCCACAGCCCTGATAAAGCTGTTCTGACTGAGCAGTAATATCATGGCTCTCTCAGCCTCACCCACCTCACAGGGTGTCTGTTGTGAGGAGAGGAAAGGGAAGGTGACTGTAAATCACATTGAGACTCCTTTGGGTAGAGAAAAGCGGCATATAAGAACCAACTCTTCTTCTTCTTCAGTAATATCAGGGCTCTCTCAGCCTCACCTCCCTCACAGGGTGTCTGTTGTGGGGAGAGGAAAGGGAAGGTGACTGTAAGCCACTTTGAGACTCTTTCGGGTAGAGAAAAGCAGCATATAAGAACCAACCCTCCTCTTCCTCCTCCTTCTCTGAATTCCCCTCCTTGCATGGATCCAGCCCACATTTGGAACACCTGAATAGGGCTCGTTTCGCCGGGTGCCACTTCAAATTGCCTTCAGTGAACTTAATGCCCACATTTACACATGAGTGACCACAACACAATGAATTATAAGCGCATGGGGATATCAGCCACACTTTTAGATCCACCGTGCTAAATTTGGAGGATCCCTGTGCCAGACACTGACATCCTTTGTCTCAATTAGCCAGATTCCGCTTCTCCATCTGCACGCACACAGAGACACTGTTTTTCTCCCCCCGCCAAAGAGAGGGATAGGTTAATGCTACTGCAGGCTTTGGTGAGGTGAAAGGTCCTTGTTCCTCCAGAGAATTGACACATTATAACAGCTTCATTTGATTAAAAGGGGATGTTGATCATTAGCTGATCCACATTTCTTTCCCCCTCCCCTTCCTTCTTCCCCTCCCCTGCTTTTGGCAATCATTCAAAGTGTTCCCAGATGCCCACAAGCCTGTTGGTTTACCTGCAAATAAAACATATCTTTATAACAGGACATTAATGTTAATGAGTAATATCAAAATTTGCCATGCGCCATTCCCAGAACTTTTCGTTTTGAAGAGGGGAGGGGGGGTCGGGCGGAGGCTGGTTGGCATTTTGATGGATTGAATGATGGAAGGGAAACATATGCTTTCCAGACCGGACCCAAAGCGTTCGCTAATTCAGAGCCCAGAGCCCCTTCAAGCTGCAGCCAAACAAGAATAAATTGCACAGTATTTGTGACCCACTTGGGATTCATTATTGTGGTTTAGAGGTAAGTAGCCGCGCTGGCAAAGGTTACTGGTTTTGTTCTTGGAGGCACAGTGAAGACTATGGAGGAAGGGAGAAAATGGCCATGGGGCGCAAATATTTCTGCCGGAGGAAGACTGGACAGTTAATGAGTCCGTATGTTTGTCTGTCAAAATAAGATCTGAGTTTGCTCATACGTACTATGGCTTTATTAGGGATGAGGCATGCTCCCTTTCAGCGGACACCCTTGAGAAGGCAACAGGAAAATGGCACGGTGTTTTCTGGCATGAGGCTGGGAGTTCGATCCCAGCAGCCGGCTCAAGGTTGACTCAGCCTTCCATCCTTCCGAGGTCGGTAAAATGAGTACCCAGCTTGCTGGGGGGTAAACGGTCATGACTGGGGAAGGCACTGGCAAACCACTCTGTATTGAGTCTGCCGTGAAAATGCTAGAGGGCGTCACCCCAAGGGTCAGACATGACCCGGTGCTTGCACAGGGGATACCTTTATCTTTACCTTTTCTGGCTTAGCAACATGGTTGACCTGTAGTTGGTACTTCCTTGGGAGAAAAAAAATAGCATTGCTCTGGAAAGGAGTTCCGTCAACTCTGAGCAGTAGACTCTGAGACAGGATCTGCCCATCTGTCAGAAAGGAGGACACAATTAAGATGTTGTCCTGGGCCCGTTGACTTCATGATGATGGTTTAAGGAAATCAGCAGCTCAAGCCTGAGGTACAGAAGAATTTGGATTTTAAAACTTGGCCCGCTTTTTTGCCTCTTGTTTTCTGTCCTTGAGTGATATAAATATTTCGACAGGAACTGAAACGCTATGGTTATACGGTGGGCGGTTAGGGGGTCCGCTAGCGCTGGTGGTGACAGTGAGGGGCTTTACGCACCGGGATCTTTGTAGCAAATTGGTCACTGAATGAAAAATCGCCATTCAAAATAGTGGAATTCGTCGTTATGCATACCTGCCTTTGTAGTGGAATCCAGTTGCGTTTTGTAGCGTTTCCCACAGGCTTCCGGTCTCGGCAGAAATCGCTAGAAAGGAAGCGCTATTGCCAAGCTCGTCCCGCCCCTGGCCGTCAAGCAGCCAATGGGCAGCCGTTAGCATGCTCCCAAACAGCCCCTTTCCCTTTAAGAAAGGTTTTTTTTAAAAAAAAAACAGACCCATTGCAACGAATCTGTGTTAATTCGTTGCAACGGAGAGACCCATCCAGCTGCCTGGTGTGTTTGAGCTGTCGTTTGATCGTTGCCACGCTCCCTCCGAGTGAAAAAAAAATCCCCCCCCCTTCACGGGCCCAATTTTCAGCTGAATGAATGTGTAAAAAATAAAGTGACTGCTTAGTAGTGTGCTTAGTGACTGAAGTGTGCTTAGTGACTGAAGGGGAGGGACTGAAGCCGGGGAAGCCTCTAAACTGAAAGAGGCTCGCTGGTGCGTTTATCCCCGCTCGCTCGGAGAAAAAAAAATGGCGATCGCTTCGCCGGAAGATCAGAGAAGAGAGCCAGGGGGAGGGACTTTGTAGAAACCGCAACAATGTTAACGCACAGGTCTTTTTCACTAGTGTTACAGATTGGTTGCAGGAGTGTATCGCTTTCCGGAGGGTGAATCCACTTTTGGAGATTTCCCTGAAAGCGCTACAAGGAAGCGCTTTTTGCAGATTGGTTTCAGGTGTGTGGCAGATTGTCGACGACGTTGTGCAAAACAGCAAATCAGTAGCGTTTTCAATTGGCAACCATTGTGCTATTTTGAAGGCGTGCAAAAAGCCCCTGAGAGTTTGACTCCAAGTGGAATAGTTTGTCACTAAATTGAATGTGCTGCCTCTCTTGGGAATGAATTTGGTTCTTATTCAGAGAGGTGAGAAGTGAAGTGCTGGGCAGGATTACCAATAGCATGACAATATTGTCACCAATGACAAGGCACGCTTTCTCACTTTCCCTCCTCTATCTATATAATATGTGTGGAGAAGAATGACTTGGTTTCAGTCATAAACTTGTTCATATCACATATTTGTACCGAACCCTGTCTCCATGGAACTAGGACGGTGTATTTGCCTGGTGTTAGTTTGTTTCCTCACCTTATATAAATAACTAGGGGCCAAGCCCATTGCATTCAGGAATACAGTGGGCGCTAGATTGGGGGGTGGGGTGGAAGAACTCTGTGGATGGGCTCCCCCTCCCCCAGGACCCGGAAAGGCTCCAGGCAGCTGTTAGGGAACTCACCAGCAGGGGCAGCTCTCACACAGCAGGGATCTGCAGCCTCCGAGCCTCGGAGGGAAGTGGAAGGAGGAGGGGGTGATCAGGGGTGAGGGACGGAAGGCGGATTGGCTGGCCACTGGACAGACAGGCAATCTGGTTGGAGGAGGAGGCACTCAGGGGCGGGACAGCCGCCCTGAGTGGGTGTTAAGCGCTGAGTGGCACTTGAGCCATGAGAACACGCTCCTCCTCCAAAGCCTTACCAGAAATATATTATGGGGAACAGATAATAAAAATTAACAATAGTGAAAGTACGGGGAGTTCCTGTGTTACAATGTAAACTGGGTTTTAATGGTTTAATGTTTTAACTCTTGTTTGGAGAAGGGCAGCATAGAAATTTAATAATAATACATTTTATTTTTGAAGCCCATCCTTCCTGGATAGCTCAGGGCAGGTAACAACATGGTTTAAAACAATTAATCACACAATACAATCAAATATAAAACAGTAAAAGGTTTTTATAAATGCCAGTAGCCCCCAGCTAATCGGGGTGTGTGTGTCTGTCTGTCTTTCCACAACCTATATGATTGCTTACTCCAGGCGTAGTCAAACTGCAGCACTCCAGAAGTCCATGGACTACAATTCCCATGATCCCCTGCCAGTGAATTCGCTGGCAGGGGGCCATGGGAATTGTAGTCCATGGACATCTGGAGGGCCGCAGTTTGACTACCCCTGGCTTACTCTAAGGGAGAGAGAGTGGCCCAGGCTTTAAGGTTCAATAAGGGTTTCCCATCAAAGTCTCCCCAGATAACCTAATGACCACACAATCACTGGTTCTTTTCGAATTGATTACCACATCCAACTATTGCTGGAGCAACGAGAAATGGTCCTGAGACTGCTGTAGTATCACTTCAGTCTTCCCTAGTAGGCTTTCTTCCTAGAAGGCAGGGAAAGGGACAACTGTAGCAACTGAATGGAAGTAAGCACAATGTCTCATCTAAAATAATGCATATGGTTTGACCTGGAATGTAACAAGGAAACTTGGAAGGAAACAAAGAAGAGTTGGTCCTTATATGCCGTTTTTTTCTACCCGACGGAGTCTCAAAGCGGCTTACAATCGCCTTCCCTTTCCTCTCCCCACAACAGATACCCTGTGAGGGAGCTGAGGCTGAGAGAGCCCTGATATCACTGCAGAAGAAGAGTTGGTTCTTATATGCTGCTTTTCTCTACCCAAAGGAGTCTCAATGCGGCTTACAGTTGCCTTCCCTTTCCTCTCCCCACAACAGACCCCCCTGTGAGGGAGGTGAGGCTGAGAGAGCCTTGATATTACTGCAGAAGAAGAGTTGGTTCGTATTACTGAAGAAGTCGGCGCTCCTAAACACTACACCAAACTGACATCAGTAAGTACTGATTTTTAACAATAATGGAAATCTCATAAGCTTAATTGATTCTGATTTGTTTTGATTTTAAAATATAAGAAACAATTCCATCTGAAGGCTTTACGAGGAATATTTGCCCTGGGCACAGGCCAGAACTGTGTTGATAGATTCTAGAAAATGGTCTTGATAGGAGCAAAGCGTCTGTTACTCAAGTTCCATCTTTCCTTGGGGTTCCATTTATAATTTAGATTTTTAAATTTTAATAAATATTAATATTTAATTTTACAACTTATTTTACCATACAGAGGCTTGAGAATACTTTCCCTATTTGGACAGTTTTTTGGGTGGGTTCTTGACCTGGGTCAGGCTATGTTCTCCTTTTTGTTGTTGTCCATTATAATAAGCAGCAACCTTGTGAGGGAACTGTATCTGTACTAGTATTTTTTTGAAAAGACACAAATATACATGCAGAATAGGTATTTTCCCATCTGTCTGTTTCCACTATTCTCCTTCTTCTCTATCCAACCGTGTCAGAGAGTTAGGAGTTATCCCAGGACAATGTAGGATGTAGAAAAAAAACATCTATAAACTGAGGTGGGAGAATATAGTGAAAATCGTATGTCTTATCCCCCATTTATACAAACTAGACAGGTAGGGAGTTATGAGAGACCAGCAAAATTTGAGGACAACTAGAGGTAATAGTGGACCTGACAGGACTAACTACAAACTGTACATTACTGTAACACCCTTCCCTCAGTCTCTGTTCCCCTCAAGAAAAGTCAGTGGAATGTACAGGACCCATTTGAAGGAGATCCAAGTGTAATAATGCCATAAGGGGAAACAATGAACTGCCTCCATCTCTACCTCCATTACTTTTCTATTCAGAATTCCCTCCTTCAAAAGAACAGTTCCTGTTTGATTAGTATTCCCTCCTTCAAAAGAACTTTGTTCCTTTTTGATTAGGATCTTTCCACAATTGGCATTCTGGAACAACCAAGGTTGGCCTTCATAGTACCTGTGAGACCCATTTCTAAACTTACTTTTGAGGGCTTGGGTTGCATGCTAGTCTGGAGAAGAATGTCCTGCCCCAATAATAGCAGCTTAAAGGGATGTATTTGCCTGGATGCCATGAAAAGCTTCAACTTTCAATTTCCACTCATTAAGCCTCCACTAAAGAGACAGGACATTCTTTTCTCCAGGCTAGTAGTTAGCAACCCTACCTAGGACATAATAGCCAAATACGCCCATGCTGCTTTTTTCCCCTTCATCATACAATGCATTTATCTCTCGATGTTGTTTAATGTTTGTATTTCTAAATGCATAGAATTACTGGGGAACAGCCATATTTTATGACGGCATTACACATTCTACGGAGACTAATACCAATTTGCCCCCAGATCTTTCTTCCTCAGTTCAGACTATGCCACCTCCCCCTTTCAAAGCTTTCAACCCATCTGTGAGAGAGTCAGTATCTCTTAAGATTGATTCCAGGGTCATGATTTGCCAGGGTGTTTTCACACACATCAGATTCTAAATGTAGACTCCAAATTTGCGCCTGGCATTCTGCATCTGTGGTTTTATTTATTTATTATTATTTCAGCTTTTATACCTCCCCTCTTGGACTAGCCATCTCAGTGACATTTTCTCACGCCACTGATAAGGACTCCAATCATGGCCTGTGTTTTGCATTTTTCTCAGGGAAGTCCTGCCTCCCATTACATCCCCCCCCCTTTTTTTTTGGTGTGAGCATGTGGAATAACACACTCGCGTTGTAATGCAATAAGTTTTTTTTTTTAAGTGCTCCCCCTATTTCTCGAATCCACGAATCACCAAGGTAAGGGGGGGCGGTCTTGTGTTGATGTGTACTCAGTCTTTACACATGCATGATGACAAAGTATGTCAGTTTCCATTACACAACTGTTTATCTGTACGAAAGTTACGAATTGCTTCCCATTGCACCTTAAATCATGAAAGTGTATTTAGATGCTGGAGGGGGAGATGGGGGAGGAATGTGGAGTCTTAGGGACTTCAGGTTCTTCAATGTTCCCAGAAAGCAGGCATTGTTATTTTTCCAAATTCGCATTGTAATGCTATTATGTTCGGAATTTTTAGAAAAAATACAGAGGGGAGGGGGGACAGGTGGGAGGAGAGGCAGATAGTAGGCAGAGTTATTGACATCATTGGAGGCAGGAATGGAGGAGGAAGCAGACTTGACTCCTGAGCTTCCTTTTTGGATAACCGTGAATTGCCTTCCAAGAGGAGGGGGAGAAATCGCGGAGTCTGAAGATTCTCAATCCATGTGGCAAACAGGGATTTCATTCAGACCTGCTCTTCAAGAGCCAGATTTCTGTGTTTGCTATTCTATAGGACTTCAGAAAGGCTAGAGCGGCTTTAGTTGGAACTGCGGAAGCAGTCTTAGGTGATGACGGAACAACTAATATCCTGTCTGAAAGTGATATGTATGATTAGATTCCAAGGGTTGCAAAAATTTCAGTAAAACTGCTCTGTTCGGTGGTAAAGACCAGCAATGTCCCTTTACTTTGTGCCATAATAGTTGCCTTTCTAGGTGAGATCGAAGACCCATCCAGCCTAACTCCCTCCCCCAGGAGCAGCTGTATAGTATCTGGGAAATTAAACAGGCGAGTATTAGAAGAGCTAGTAGACCAGTTCTCCAACTAGTCCAGCACCCTGCTCACACGGTAGCCAACCAGTTATTACACAAGGTCAACAACAGAAGATGGCAGCCAAGACCTTCCCCTGATGTGCTGCCTTGAAGGCACCCTTCTTCTCTTGTTTTCTCCCAAGCCTTGTGGGAATGTCTCACAAATGCTTTTGGAGCATCCTTTGACTGCATATCTGGATAAAATCTAATTCTTGGGAAATGGTCCTGGAGCTCCATAAAGGCTGGTTTTAAGGGTACAAATGTAGCAGTTGTCACTCAAACCAGTGTCTTCAGCAAATCTTTAAAAAAAGAAGAGAAGGAAAAAAGTGGTTGTATTGCCCTCATAACATAAACTTTCCAGACTGTAGACAGAACTTAAATTTAGATCATTATTTTTTCTTTGGTCAAATTCCAGGTGAACAGAGTTCTCTGTTACCACAAAAGCAGAAACGTCTATAATAAGAGGCATTGAAGACCATTAACTCTTTTAGATCTTTATATTTTATAGTTGGAGCTGCAAATGGACTCGCAAAAGCTCTCTTTTTAATTATAGAAATGCCAAAAGTCCATACTGCAATGCTGATTTATACCAGCCTAGAATATATCCGGTAATATCATTATTCTCAGAGTCTTCACCAGTGGCTGTGAATGATTGGGATAGTCCGTAAAGGCCACAGATGTTAAAGTATAAATGATTTCATTCTTTGGAATCAGATTTAACCATATTACATGGGACATAAATTTGTATGCAGCACATTAATTACCGTTGTAAATTCAGGCTTAGAAAAGCGCATTCTAATTTCAGTTCGTTTACCTCGCTAATGGAGGGTCTGGATGAATCAAATGTTGATTCATAGCAAGGAAACATGGTGTGATTGCTACACTTATATGCTGCTCTTCATTCAAGGACAGCTTACATGAATCTGCTGAAATCAATTGGTCATCCCATGGGTTTACAGGATTTAAGCAGTAAGCTCTGCATCCGATATCTTCAGACCATTCTCTGGATTCTAGTCAAGAGTTGATGAATGCTAATATTTTTTAGAGAGTGGTATGGCAGATACAAAGAGCCTCTTGTGGTGCAGAGTGGTAAAGCAGCTGACATGCTGTCTGAAGCTCTGACCTTGAGGCTGGGAGTTCGATCCCAGCAGCCGGCACAAGGTTGACTCAGCCTTGCAAGGTTGGTAAAATGAGTACCCAGCTTGCTGGGGGGTAAAACAGTAATGACTGGGGAAGGCACTGGCAAGGCCACCCTGTACTGAGTCTGCCATGAAAACGCTGGAGGGTGTCACCCCAAGACATGACTCAGTGCTTGCACAGGGGATACCTTTACCTTTACCTTATGGCAGATACAAACCAATTTTCCGTACATTCATCCTGTTCCTAGGTCTTTCAGGCTTTCTTACATGCAAATCCCCATTTGAACAAAAACAATTCCGAGAAAGTCTGCCTCTCATAGCACCTTCACATTTCTTTGGAGTTCTCTGTAACCTAATGAAGTGCGTTAGTTTTCCTGAAGAAGGTTGGTCTTGAGAGTCGGATTTGATGACCTTCATGCTCAGTGATACTGTGGCATTGTTAAGTTTGGGATGACAATGGTCAATTCATTGACATGGATATACCTAATTTACCCAATTGGGATCATTTAGTTTGGGATTTTTTTAATGACATGGAAAATCTTGGCAAAAAAATGTTATGAAGATAGAAGGGAAAGAATGAAAAGAGGACTAGAGTGTTAGCAGTGAGGGTGGCCAGTCTGCCAGTAGGGGAGGGAAATCCCCCCTACCCATCAGCATTCCTGGTGGGAAAAAACATTAAATTAAAAATGGCCTTTGGGCCCATGGTGTGATGTTACTTCTGGGGCAAATCCCAGAAGTATGTTATACCTCTCTAGGAACTACTGAAAACTCTATGGTAGTTTAGAAGAGAGGTATGACATCATTTCTGGGGGGTTATGGAATGAAGTCACACCATCACTGACAGAGGCTCCCATGTCCCCACCCCCTTGGTATTCTGCCTAGTAAGGCTTAGTTAGCAGCATGGGATACAATAATTTGTGTCCCACAAAACTGAGTACAGCCACCCAGCCATGTAAAAATATTATCACTGCGGACATTTCCCCCCACCACCACCTCTCAAAAACCAGAAAGCTTACAGTGCATTACTTTTGTGCTATGTTTAAATTGGTGTGTTACTGGTTATGCTAGCTAGGGATAAATTTTTCCCTTTGTGTCCTCCATCAGTTTGGAGGACTAATTGTATGTTTCATGAGACCTGGTTTTGCAACTTCCTAGCATTGTCATATTATTTATTGCTTGACTTTTGGTGCATCTAGGATTATCCAGCAGTGAGTGAAATCTTAGTTGATTAATATTATGGGGTGATTAATTAAATCTGTATAAATGTGCATAGGAGTAAAACGATGATTATAAAGAGAAAAGCGTATTTTGTTAGACAATACTCTCATGTGACATAACCAGCTCCATCTTGGGAAATGCATTCTGACCCATGGGAGAGGGGGAGAGAGATAAAGGAATGCTTCTCTTACAAAGGCACCAGCCACCTGCAATTATAGTAAATGTTTGAATGAAAAATACTTTTAGAGTGTAATAAGAAGCTTTGTGGAGTTAATTAGGGCATCTGCTAAATTTCTGCCATTGACAGTAGGAACAGTGTGGTCTAAATGTTCAATAAATATATATTAATTGATCCAGAGGTTTTGTACTGAATGATACAAACACTGCAGCACTTGCGTTCAAATACACATTCGATTATATTTATAGGTTTTCAAAATCATCTTCTAACAAAAGCTGGCTAACTTACCTGTTGGGGCTCACATTCTTGGTTCGTTATGTTATCTTATCCCTTTACAGTTAGCTGTACTGTAATTTCTTCTTAAAATGTATAAAAACTGTGTTAATTTCTTCATAACAAAGGATATCATAACTTGGAATTACAAGATTGTCATACATACGGCTATCTCTTCTATGTTTAGTTGGATGCTTTGGCCATTCTCTGATGCAACTGGTACCTGGGATCACATGTAGATAGATAGATATCCCTATCAATGTTAATTATATTATTTCTAATCACTAAAGGCCATATTTTCTGTCACTCTTTTCTTCCTCATCCTTTCCCCAGGCTGTTGGGATGTTATGTTGTTTAGTTGAGAGATTAGGCCTGCTCTGATTTTAGCCAGCTTCCACCCCATGATCCTTTGGGTCAGGAGCAGGAACTGAAATCCTGCATTTCTGACAGAATCAGAATACCTTTATTGGCATGAACATAACAACATTTGAGTCCCATGGAACCTTTAAGACCAACAAAAATTTATTCAAGGTGTGAGCTTTCACGTGCAGGCACACTTCCTCAGAAAATGGGGAAAGAATAATAAGAAAACAGATATAAGGAGAAAGTAAATTAGTAGCAAATTAGTAAACAGCATCACAGCATCCAAAATATGCAGCATGATAATTTTTTTGCTAGAAAAGCAGGCCTTTGGGTTCAGTTATCATTCACAAAAACACTGGGGCAATAAAAATGTTAAGTTAGTGATTAATGGCAGACACTTTTCCAGTTGTGAAAAGAAGTTAGCCCCATCCAAAGGATTGCTGTTCCAGCAAAGAATTATCATCCTGCATATTTGAGACTTATGATCTGGAGATCGGTTGTAATTCCAGGAGAACTCCAGGCTTCGCCAGGAGGCTGGCAACTCTCCATTTGCAGTTTCTGCAGCCTTCTTCTCCATTTGGGTATTTGGTGATGAGTACCAGAGAGACAGAAGTGTCATGTTCGGTTTAATTCAGGAACAGAATATGCTTCTTCTCGGTGCCCAGAGGAGCCAGAACGCTGTAGCACCGAGTATATATCTGGCTCAGTAGTTAACTCAGAAACACTGGGTTTTAAATCAGATGTGCCAAACATCGCTAATGTAAAATGAAAGTAGAAGTGAAAAGAAATGAGCCACGTAACTGTTGGAATATGGCTAATTTACTGTGGCAATGCCTCAGTTTTGGCTCTAATGCCTTGTTTGCAAATCAGAACCAGACTGCCAAACCTCACCTGCCACAATCAATCTGCCTCATCATTCTAAGGGGATGGCTATTTTTGTTTACCTTCACTGGCACAAGAAAAGCAGCTCCTGTCCTTGCAGAGGGCCTTTGATTTTATTGATTTTTTCAGAAGGTGCAAATACGTTCTGGTTTAGGGAGATGTTTGG
Source organism: Paroedura picta (assembly GCF_049243985.1). Taxonomy (NCBI): domain Eukaryota; kingdom Metazoa; phylum Chordata; class Lepidosauria; order Squamata; family Gekkonidae; genus Paroedura; species Paroedura picta. Next base: position 168,627,573 of record NC_135369.1, on the reverse strand, counting down.
CAGCCATCGGCCTGTTCTTATTCTTTTGAAACAGAAGCTGGTGATTAATCCTCCCGCGCTCATGATATTGGAGGAATATTTGGCTGTGCAGCCAGCACGGATTGAAGGGGGTTGCTGCAGTTTGGGTGTCTCTCCATGTGTGTGTGCTTAGTTCTCAGTTACTGGGGGAGACTAACATTCGTTGGGGCCATGTCCAAAGGACTGCCACTTCGGGCATATTCCTGTACAGCAGGGGTAGTCAACCTGTGGTCCTCCAGAGGTTAATGGACTACAATTCCCATGAGCCCCTGCCAGCAAATGCTGGCAGGGGCTCATGGGAATTGTAGTCCATGAACCTCTGGAGGACCACAGGTTGACTACCCCTGCTGTACAGTATTTTTACTCCTTTCAGCCTGGTCTGTTGTCTGTTTTCCCCTGGGTCTAGGGTTTGTTATATTAGTTACCACTACTTAAGTGGCCATGTAAATCGGCTGTAATTTCATGTACAATGCCTTTTATTAGAAAAAAAGACTTTAGAAACAGATTCTTTCCCCCCTTTATTGATGTACTTAAGAAATCAGAAATCAAGGGCTGTCTTTCTGTGTGTTCTGTCTTTCTAGATGTAAATATATGCTTGTGTTCTGTCTTTCTAGATGTAAATATATGCTTACATTTGTTGGAACTGATTCAACTGTTGATCTGAAGTAGCACGATAAAATCAGAGTCCAGTGGCACCTTTAAGACCAACAAAGATTTATTCAAGGCGTGAGCTTTCAAGCGCAAGGAAGAGTGCTTGCACTTGAAAGCTCATGCCTTGAATAAATCTTTGTTGGCCTTAAAGGTGCCACTGGACTCTGATTTTATTTGTTGAAACTGAAATTGCAGGCATTACAAGAAGCTTTCTCAACCAGAGTTTCATGAAACCCTGGGATTTCTTGACAGCGCTGGAAGGGTTTCCTGAATGGATGGGAGTTAATTAATTTTTAAATATATTTTTAAAATTTGTTAAATATTTATTGGGTGATATGACCACATATGGTCGTGTTGAATACCTCCCCCCCCCCACGGCCACTGATGGTCCTGGAGGGGGTGGGAAGGGAAGAGGTCCCTGGTGGGCATGTACACAGCTCTGCTTCCCAACCATATTCTGCACAATCACACCACTTCTGGGGTTTCTCAGAGCCTGCAGAATGTTTCAGGGGGTTCTCAACAGTAAAAAAAAAAAAAGTTGAGAAAGGCTGTATTATTATTATTTATTTATTTGGACTTATATACCACTGCTCTGGCAGTTCACAAAAAAACAACACAGCCTGTAAAAATCCCCTTAACGTATTAGAACATTAAACGGTAAAGCACCAAGTCATGTCTGACCCTTGGGGTGACGCCCTCCAGCGTTTCCCTGGCAGACTCAATACAGGGTGGTTTGCCAGTGCCTTCCCCAGTCATGACCGTTTACCCCCAGCAAGCTGGGTATTCATTTGACCAACCTCGGAAGGATGGAAGGCTGAGTCAACCTTGAGCCGGCTGCTGGGATCAAACTCCGAGCCTCATGGGCAGAGCTTTCAGAGTGCATGTCGGCTGCCTTACCACTCTGCGCCACAAGAAGCTCTATTAGAACATTAACAGATGGCAATATAGTAGAGTTCAACTCCCCACCCCTGTCGAGCTTATAGTCAAGGAGCTCTTTCATTAGGAGCAAGGGTCCTGATTTTACCAACACTAGAGGATCTGCCGATGGTAATTCAGGGACCTCTTCCCGGCCTAGCACATCAAGTGCATGTAATTTTACCTGATATACTTTATCAACAAATAGTGTGAACAGAGACAATTCACGTATTTTATATGCATGTGCAACTTTGGCATGTGTATCTGAACACTTTTTTAAAGGGTCCATGTTCATGTGTTCTGAGTCTTTAAGCAAATGCATTGTCCCTGTTCATGCAATATGACAACTCTACACATGTGGAGTATCATGTGTAGAACATGCATGACTTCTGGTTTCTCAGTATGTATAGATGTAATGTCTGAAAAAAGGCTACAGATCCCAGGTGCTTGTGTTCATCTCCAATTTATACTAACAAAGATTTGTATTGAAGGAGGCAGAATGAAAACATTAGGGGGAGAAACTCTGATCTTCACAGTCCCAACATTTTGGACATTTATGACACATATAAAAACTAGGATAGCCAGAACCACCTCAAATTTTATTCACTAACTACTAAACCTCTAATGAGACCTATCTTGGTATAGTGGTTAAGAGCATCGGCTTCTAATCTTGAGAGCTGGATTTGATTCCCCTCTCCTCTATGGGTGACTTTGGGCTAGTCACAGTCCTGTTAGAGCTGTTCTCACAGAGCAGTTCAGCCAACAGTTGTTTGTTGTGGGGAGAAGAAGGTAAGGCAATTGTAAACTGATTTGAGACTCCTCCAGGTAGTGAAAAGCAGGGTATAAAAAATAGCTCTTCTTCTTCTACTTTGGCTAACCAGTATGCAGCCCTGACATTTAGGCCATTTCAGCACAGAGGGGTAAAACCTGAATGGCTTCCCGCTGGCAAATGTGTTTGCAGCCTTCCTCTCAGGGAGACCCCTCCCACATTTTCTCTCTGTCCCATCATGGCTTTTTGCCTCCTGACAAGGCTGCAAGGGAAAGCCAGCCAAACTTTTTCCTCCGCTCCTTGGCTTGTCAATCACAGCAAGCTACCAATCACAACACAGCAGTTCTCTTGTGGATTCAAACTTTCTTTCCCACCCTCCAGCCCCCAAATTAATTTTTTTTAAAGGCACTTCCGTGATGCTATGCGGTAATGCCATAACACAGATGCATCTTTAATAAAATCGACATTGCTCCATTGCTATGGAGAAACGGCAGAACAATACAGCATTCTCCCCCCTTCTTGGAATTCTAGTGTTTTTTGCAGTTTATTTCTGTCTGAATGGATTTCTGAGACACTGAACATTATCCCTGGAGCCCAAGAAGACATTTTGTGCTAATGATTGGCTTTAAATCAAGCTGCTCAGAACCCTGTATGATTGGGAGAAGGCAGATCGATCACCCCGCCCCCCTTTCCCCAGCTCATTTCCTACTGCCAGAAAACAGAAAGGGGGCTGTGTTTTTCCTGCCTGATCTCAAGAAGACTGTGGACACTTTAAAGAAGATTTTATTTCACCTTGCAACACAGACGGCATCATTTAAAAAAAAATTATTTGGAGCAGGAAATGGAGAGGGGAGGGTGGGTGTGATGTGGGACAAAGTTGGTGAGACTATCACGTATTTCCCCCTCCATACAGTCTTTTCCATGGTTGCTCACCGGTGGTTTGCGCAATTTAGCATGGTAAATCCAGTTTCCCGGATTCCTGAAATCGTGATTTAAAAATGGCAAAATCGCAACCTGCCTACGGGACAGCCTCGGGATGTTGCCAATGTCATGTGGAGGGGACTCTATATGCCGCCAACATGCGAAGGCTGTCCAGAAATATTTTCCTCATGCAGAAATGACCTTAATTTTTTTTTTTTATCGTGAACGCATGTACGTTGAGAAATTGTTACGGACAGTCACAGAAAAAGAGAGAAAGTTAGAGAAATGAATAAGGCTTCATATTACTCCATCCCTGACTGCTTTTCTCAGCTTGGGAAGCTGCAATGTTAGGGAATATTCCTTTCCTAAGCATGGTGACAACCTGTGATATCAACGACTATTAATATGTTTGGTAAGTTGCTATTTACTGTATTGGTTGTGCGTATCTGTGTGATATGTTGTCCAAGATTCCGTCAAGCTACAAACCAAAACATTCCATGTGGACAGTTTTCGTGGACTTTTTATAAAGAATGGGAATGATGGGATGGGATGGGATGGGTGGGGAAATAGTCCTCTAACATCCCCATGGGTCTTGAACTTCATATCTTTTGGCAGAACAAATTTTGCTGACCTCCAACACTGTTACCCAATTCTTTTTCCATACCTGCTTGTTTTCTATGTGAACATCCCTCCCCCCACCCAATTGTTTGCGCAATTGCGTACAATACTGCTTGTAGATGAAAGACTAGGAGTGACTTCCTTCAGTTTGCATTCTCTAGTTGATCTCAGTTGTTGTCTGGTATCCATTTGTAATCAGAACAGGGAGGAGAAAGTGCTTACTTGAGCAATCATGGTCTATGTTTTGCGTTTAACATTCCAGTGCTATGTGTATTTGGCCCACCAGGTTATCCCCCAAAGTGGGAAAAGCAGATAGGAGGGGTGTAGAGTCCTCCTCTGCCTGAGAACAGACCATGGATCAAACGTGATGTTACATAAAATCTGTGGCTGCTGCCAAAATGGCAACCACATGTTTGCCCCCCACCCCTTCCCTCGGTAACATCTAGTAGAACGCTTACGGGGTCATGAAGCCATCTCACAGCTTCAGCCAGTTCCAAGTGTTTTGAAAAAATCCAAGCAACAAATTCCCCCAAACTGTAGTAAAAACTGCTATTATGCTTAATGAGTGTTTAATGAATAATATTTAAACATTTTTTATATATATAAGATATATATAAGAAACGCAACTTATGAGCCAATCTCTGTGTTACATGTATGCCACTCTGTTGTATTACCGTAAGAAATCATAAACATCTTATATATATATATAAGATGTTTATGATTTCTTACGGTAATACAACAGAATGGCATACATGTGACACAGAGATTGGCTCATAAGTTGCGTTTCTGCTCGTAACGTATGCTGTGGGGGAAAAGAAGGGCGATTTTCATCGCAGCCTTCCCACTGAACTCCCACCCCCAATATGTAGTGTTTTTGAGAATGCCCACCCCAAAGTTGGCTTCATCTCTGCAGCTTTCAACACATCAGAATGTTGCAGCCGGTTCTAGAATCCCACCATTGAAAAGGTGAAAATTTAGCAATCCGTAACTCACCGGCCCCCAGACTTTGAAGCAACTAAGTTCAAAGATAGGTCTTGTAGTAAGGCAATCACAGGCATCTTGAAATTGCACCGCAATAGATTTAATAAAAGATTCGTTTTCAAGTAGATTTTGCATAGGGTATAATCCTAGATCAAAATTTGTGGCCAAACTGTGGCTCTCCATATGTCCATGGAATACAATTCCCAGCATTATGCTGGCAGGGGCTCATGGGAATTGTAGTCTGTGGACATCTGGAGAGCCACAGTTTGGACACCCTGTTATACAAGAGGGTCAATCACATCACTGCAAATATTGTGCGGTCCCACAGATGTCACAATTCTAAAACGGAAAGGACGGAATATTCTGTTTTCTAATTTGGATTTTATCAACTCCAGAACACAAGAAACTTGCAAAAGCCTTCAGCTGAGACTCTAGGCGTTTTTTTCCTTTGCCAGTGCATTTCAAAGATGTCAGATTATTTATCGCCATCCTAAATCAATGCAGATGAATCCACATATTAACTCAACACTCGCATCCAGTCCCAAAGCAGAACAATTCGAGCTGCCAACAACAGATTTCCTGCTAACATCTGATCCTTAAACTCAAACTGTTACACGATGAGGGCAGACCCATTTGCTTAGGCCTGGACCCATTCCAGTCACACAGACAGCAGGGAGTGAGATTTCTCTTATTAGGGCAAATGGGATGCAAAAGTGATGAGAGATGGATGAGAGAATGCCATATCCCTCAACAAATGCACATTTGGATTTCAAAATGGGATAATGGTTCCTCTCTGCAGCGAGTTGCCCAAGCTCTTCCTGCCCACCCAGTTGATACTGGAAGTGAGTCCAGCTGAGAGAAAAGGGTGGTAGACTGTGGATGGGGTGATTAACTGCAGGATTACACAGCTTCCTGGTGAGAACCAGCATGGCGTAGTGGTTAAGAGGGGTGCCCTTGTAAGACGGAGCTCTTCTGCCAGGCTTTTGGTTGAGGCTAGGGAAGAAGAAAAAGGACCTCTTGTGGTGCAGAGTGGTAAGCAGCAGAAATGTTGTCTGAAGCTGTCTGTCCATGAGGTTGGGAGTTCAATCCCAGCAGCCGGCTCAAGGTTGATTCAGCCTTCCATCCTTCCGAGGTCGGTAAAATGAGTACCCAGCTTGCTGGGGGGTAAACGGTAATGACTGGGGAAGGCACTGGCAAACCACCCCGTATTGAGTCTGCCATGAAAACGCTAGAGGGCGTCACCCCAAGGGTCAGACATGACCCGGTGCTTGCACAGGGGATACCTTTACCTTTACCTTTAGGGAAGAAGAGCTGTGCCGGGATTTACAAACTGGAGGTTCCACCTAGTGGAAGGTGCTGTGTTAGATCTACCTGGCTGTACCAGAGTACGGATGCAGTTGGGATACAGGATCTACTGACTGGAATAGGGGAGGGATGTTGTTCCGCCATCCATTTGAGTTTTAGCTTGTATTATTGTATTTTATTGGGGATTAATTGAAGGGGTTTTATGGACATCTTTGTATTTATTCTTTTATTCTGTTGCAAACCACCTCGCGCCGACTGTGTCAGAAGGGGCGGGGTATAAATTCAATTATAAATAAATAAATAATCTGGAGAACCAGGTTTGATTCCCCGTTCCTCCTTAACAAAGAAAGGAGTGTGCCCAAACAACTCAAAATGGTGGGTGCGGCAAAAAACCCGAATGCAAACATTTCTGCACTGAACATCCCCGAATTAGACCCCATAGAACTCACTTGAACAGATGGAATCAGGTATTCTGGGGATTCCTTTGCTGCGCAGCAAGTAAGGGGGCAATTTCAGTCTGCACCCAGAGACAAAAAAGTTGACCCTTGAAAGATTCACATCCAAACGATATTGATAGTGTGCAAATGGTGAGAGAGAGAGAGGGAGAGAGAGAGAGAGAGAGTAGCGAGAACCGCTGGTGGGACTGAGAAAGAAAGATATTACAAATGAATTAACATCCGCCCATTTGATTAACCCTTCCAGGTCCGTCAAGAAACCCCTGGTTGGGAAAGCCTGGTCTAGGGTATCTTTCAGGAAAATGAAAGAGGGAATAGGGGGGAACAGCAAAAGGGATGCCTTCCCTAAATCCTTGTGCATCCCCCTCTTGTTTTTTCCTATAACTCAGGGGTAGTCAACCTGTGGTCCTCCAGATGTCCATGGACTACAATTCCCATGAGCCCCTGCCAGCAAACACTGGTAGGGGATCATGGGAATTGTAGTCCATGAACATCTGGAGGACCACAGGTTGACTACCCCTGCTATAACTGACATACATTGCCTGTGTACATTATAAACTGCACGTAAAACATGCATGTGCCTTATAAACAGAAACACACCCAGCAGCAAGAAAGTGGACAAGCACTGAGCTAAAAAGGAAAAGGAGAAAATAAAATGAAATAAGTGGGAAACATTCATTCCTTTCAGAAACGTTTGGCACATTATGCTAGTGACTAAAAGGATTGCATGAGCAAAGTAGCCCATGGATTGGCCTCCTATTGTGCCTAGGGCCTGCTAATGAGGGCATATCAATACACAGTGACTATTTTCTAACATATATTTAGGATCTGCTGGCAGGGGGACTTGGTTGGCATCCTCTGACTCTCTAGCTGGCATGAGTAGACTGCAAGACTGCACTGTTAAAGAAGCTCGGGAAGACATAATGGATGTTTGTGGCTCTTTTGTTATGAGAGCGATGGCAGACACAAAGGATTTACCATAAACAAGGTGAAGACTCAGAGATGGTAACATATGAATGATTCTCAAAATTGGAATCCATAACTCATACATCTACGACACGATGTGCAAGAATTAGAAAATGATGTATACTCTTTTCTGGCCTTCATGTCTTTTTACACTGTTGCGTCAAAAATATTTGCCTTTGTCTCACTCAGTGACCTTTTTGGAGTGGATGGTTCTTGAGTATGTTATGTATTGTGTTACACTGATTGTCTTTGCATTGTCTTTGCACTGCATTTCTCTTCTTTGGATTATTGTGTATTTTTAAAAAATGAACATCATCAATGGTGAGGGGTGGCAGCTCCATTAAGAAGAAGAGTAGGTTCTTATATGCCGCTTTTCTCTACCCAAAGGAGACTCAAAGCAGCTTACAGTTGCCTTCCCTTTCCTCTCCCCACAACAGACACCCTGTGAGGTGGGTGAGGCTGAGAGAGCCCTGGTATTCCTGCTCGGTCAGAACAGCTTTATCAGTGCTGTGGCGAGCCCAAGGTCACCCAGCTGGCTGCATGTGGGGGAGGAACAGGGAATCAAACCAAGTACACCAGATTAGAAGTCCACACTCTTAACCACTACACCAAGCTCTAAAGTATTTCCATGGCATGCAGAAGGTCATGGGTTCAATCCCCAGCATCGCCAATGAAAAGGATGAACTCGTAAGTGATGTGCCTGACTTGAGACCATGGAGATCCTCTTCCAGGACAATGTTGACTATGGCAGACCAACTTTCTGATTCACTGGAAAGCAACTTCATGTGTTCTTTCATTCAATCTCTCTGTTGAATTCTAGTGACTGAGACTGGGGCGGCTTACGATCACCTACCCTTCCTCCCCTGAAAACAGACACCCTGTGAGGCAGGTGAGACTGAGAGAGCTCTGAGAGGCTGTGACAGGCCCAAGGTCACCCAGCGGGCTGCATACAGAGGAGTGGGGAATCAAACCCAATTCTCTGGCTTAGAGTCCTCCACTTTTTAACCACCACGTTGGCTATGGAATACTTCAGTAACTTGTTTCTTATAGACAAACTAGTGATGACACTGGATTGCTAGCTTCACCGGGGCATGGTTGTTTGGTTTTTAGGATGTGTATAATGATTTACTTGAATGTTGCAAAGAACCTGTTGGACAATGTCACATCTATAAACAGTGTTGATTTGTGTGTCATCTTATGTCAGTAAGAAGTCCGAAGAAAGGCCAGTTTTATAGTCATTTCCCTCTCAGAGTTGTCGCTCTAGTGGGGGCGGGGGTAGCACAAATCTGACTATTTCACAGGCTCATAACTTACAACCACGTTTACAGTTTAATACTTCTTCCTCCAAAGACGTTTGTGGAACATTTTATCTTTTGCAAAGGAGGGAAGAATTTCACCAAACTGGATTGCAAAATGCTTGTAAAACTAGCTTGTATGTACCTATATTTTTACCAGAATAAATGGGGGGTCACCAGGGAGCTATTCTTGGGAAACCAGTTGTGTAATGAGTGTTGGCAACGGGGATAAAGTGACCCACGGCGACATTTGTTCCATCAAAATGAAGAATAATCCGCCCCAATGTAAAACGAAAGCTGCCTGTATCTTATGTGGACTTCTGATAAACTTGAGTGTGTTTTTTTCCCTTCTATCCAGTTCTGCACAACACGTATTTGAGACTACAGTGTCCTTTCCCCTTCCTCCACCCCCTCTTTTACTGCAGTGCCTTTAATACATATTTTAGGCTAAGCCGGTTCCCTTCTCTCTCCTTCCCAGGACAATAAAGTATGTTTTCTTCACCGAGGATTTCTGACTTTTGCAAACAGACTCATGTGAAAATGTCTGCAAATGAGCAGTTAAGGGATCCAGCCAATTCCCCACTGCTGTATAATCCTTCATCGCTTGCTTCCCCCCGCCCGGCCTGTGCTCAAACGCCATCATTAACTATGGGATTGCTGAAGCCACTGTTGTGGCTTCAATCGTTTTTCTTCCTCTTTCATAGGCAACTCCCATGAAATCTGCTTGCGAACAAATAAACAGGCGAGAGCCCCACCTCGGTGATGACCCATGACGTGTAAACCTAAGTTGTGCTAACTCTAGGGAGAAAACGGTTTTCTATCAGGCGGGAAGGTAGGGGGAAAAACACCAGAAAACTGAGATACTCTGAGTGGCTGTCATTTCATTAGAATGCCTTTAAAAAAATTAAACGAGCTAGGCCAATACATTGTTGTGGATATGACTGATGTCATATTGCGATGGAAACAGCCATTGTATAGTGATCTCCTTCACCTTTTTATCCCCCACAAAACTCTTCTGTGGTAGGTTAAGCTGAGAGATGATGATTGACTTGGGAGCTTCATGGGTGAAGGAAGATCTCACCTGAAGTCTCCTCACTTCTAGTCTCAACACTGTTCATTCCATCACACTGCAGGGAGACTTTCACTCCCTCACTGGCTTGGCCCACTGCTGGTCAACTAAGTGCTGGGGAAGGGTGCCAATCCTGGGGTTAACGATGAGGCACCATGATTTTGTTTCTGCCGTAACCTAGGAGTGATCATGTCAGGGAATGCTCTCTAGCATTCATCCAAAACTCTGTGGTTAAATCATGGAAAAACTCTGTGCTTAAATCATAGAGTTTGACAAATACCGGAGGGACACCCCTATGCTATGACATCACTTTCAGATTGCTCCGGAAGTGACATCCCTGCATTGCTGGTGAGGGCCCCCTCAATGGTAAGTCTTCTGCTGGTGGTCAAAGGCTGGTAATTGTTTTGCAATGCCTTTAAGAGAAAACGACATATAACAGAAAATGTTGGGGGTTTCTAGCATGGGAAGGAAACATAGGGAGGCAAGCCTAAGCGGGTTTACATATCATTAGTTGTAAGGTCGCTGGAGCGAGGTAGGGTAGAGCTGTGTACATAAGGACTCTCTTCTGTCTTATGGGTTAACGATTATATTTCCCCCCTCCTCTTGTCCTGAAATTTTACTTTCTGTTGCCTTTTATTTCTTCATTCCAGATTTTCAGCATGCACATACTCTGCAATGAGTATTTGGAATGAGAAGAGTTGCAGGAGCAACTTCAGAGATAGCTACTATTGGACACAAGTCCTCATTTCTTGGCACAGAGAAACATTTCTGTGGCCCTCTCCCATTAGATGTGAGGATGTGACATTCTTCTTGGACAGGTTCCCAAGGGAGATTTTACGATGATTCTTCACAGAATCACAGAATCATAGAGTTGGAAGGGGCCATACAGGCCATGTAGTCCAACCCCCTGCTCTACGCAGGATCAGCACTAAGCATCCTAAAGCATCCAAGAAAAGTGTGTATCCAACCTTTGCTTGAAGACTGCCAGTGTTCAAAAACACAAAACAATTCTTAAAGTCTCTCCCTTCGTTTGTAAAGTGTGCTGTACATATTTCATCACGTTCTATCAGTTTTATTTTCATTCCTAAGCTTTGTATTCTGGTCTAAGACTGTATAAATAAACTATTCTATTCCCTCCCTTAATTAGCATTCGGTAGCCTCAGATTTCACTCTTGGATTGCGCTTTTCTTCTGTTCCGGATTTGTCACTTGAAAGGCCACCATTGAAGCCACATCTACAATCAAATTATTTTTACTTGCTTGTTGCAAAACATTTTCAGCAAACTGGAACTCCCACCATTTATGAATTACAACCCTTGGGATACCCCAAAGAGAACCCGGGACATTTTCTTTCTTTTCATAAAACAAAGAGGTTATTTCGTTGCCAAGCTGTGCACAACAGCTGCAGTCACCGTGACATCCTATAAATATGCGGGTTGGCTACACAAGATTAACTTCAAAATGTTAGTTTCTATGGAAAACAGGACAGGGATGGGCTCCTAATGAAAAGGTTGCAGGTAACAATTTGGGGGATGGTTTTTGGGGCAGGGCCCTGTACTGCACCCAGGCCCTGTACTGGATGATCACAGAAGGGGGAAAAGCAACAACAACTGAATGTGCCCCTTTCCAGAGAGCCCCCCTTTCCTTGAAATATCTTCTTAGAAAAGGAAAACATCATGTAGTGCCAACTACCATTGGATTCTGCTCTATGGGAGTATCAAATAAGCTTGCAGTTTAAGGACATTGCTTGCTATATTTATTTTAAAATTGTTGACATTTTATTTTATGGGTGTCGGTGTAGTATAATGTAGTGGTACAGCAGGGTACAATGGAGGTGCAATTTGGTACTTTGAAGACCCTTAAGTAGTACTGCAGGGCGGGGTGGGGGGTTCAAAAGCAGTTAGGTACAGCTACCCATGTACCAGAGCCCTCCCATCCTATATTTTTAAAAAAGGTTTTTCATTTTTGTAAAATAAAATACGGCTAATTGGGCTGGTAGATCCACCCCCTTCCAATGTGCCGGGAGCTTTCGGTGTTCCACAAGGCCTGCAAGACGGAGCTCTTCCGCCAGGTCCATGGTTGAGGCCAGCATGCTAAGGAAGATCTGACCCCCCTTCTAGACCATCTGTTGGCGGCTTAAGATATCCCCCTATGTCTACCCCGTAGGTGATAGTAGGGGATGCTCAATTCTATTTCTATTATTTCTATTTCTATTATTTCTATCTCTATTTCTATACTGCCCTCCCTCGAAGGCTCAGGGCAGTTTACAGCAGGGGTAGTCAACCTGTGGCCCTCCAGATGTTCACGGACTACAATTCCCATGAGCCCCTGCCAGCAAATGCTGGCAGGGGCTCATGGGAATTGTAGTCCACAAACATCTGGAGGGCCACAGGTTGACTACCCCTGGTTTACAGGGAATAGGAAACAGATACAGGTAACATATGGTCGGTTTTTTCATCGCGGTACATCCTGGATCTTTGTAGAGTATGTGATTTTTATAAATTTTTAGGGGCAATTTTATTGGGGATTTTATGTATCTATATTCTGTAACCCACCACAAGCGTTGTGGGAGTGGCAAGCTTGAAATCTAATAAATAATAATTATGATGATGATGAGGAAGAGGAGGAGCTTGGAGGGGGTAGCAAGGGGAGGGGCCCCAGCCATGTAAACCTTTGCCTTGGCAAAGGGCTTGGCAGGGAGGTGTGGCCAGCTGACCACTTCCTGGCACCTCAAAGTCTGAGAAATATTTCAACCTCCATGGTCAAAAGGTTGACCAAGGCTGCAATAGAGCATCAGATCAGGATTGGAGAGATGAGGATTCAGATTCCTACTCACCGGGGGCACTGACTCAGCCTGTCCACGCTCTCTGTTTTTGCTACCTCAGAGTGTTGTGGTGAGAATAAAATGGAGAAAGGAGCAATCATGTGCGCCATCCAGCCTTAGGCCAATATTATGTTTGATGAAAAAAATAGAATTTTATTGTGTGACCACAGATTGTAACAAAACTAAATCACAGTGATATAAAATGACTTTTTACAGAAGTTGGAAGAAGTGACAGTTAGGCACAGCTGCCCTTATGTAGACTATCATCTGGTTGTTTACAGCCTGCCTTTCTCATTGATGGATTACTCAATAGAAGTCAAATGCAGTCAGCACCGCCTGCGTCACCGACGGGCCGCTCATGCCCCACCCCAACAAACCTTACGCTCCATGCCGCCATGCCACTGGGACTACATCTGTCCCAGAAATGCTCCTCCTCAGGAGGCTGTGCCACTAGTGGCCCATGCCAGCTGCCACCGTTGCCGCCCCCCCATGCCTGGAGCACATGATGCAACCTCCTACATGACCGCCTGCAACCAGCCCCCAGCCCACGCATCCCTCCCACCGCGCCAGCTCCAGCTGCCGCCTTTGGGGATGAGGCCCACCATGGGGAGGCCTCTCCACACCTCCTCAGCGATCTCCCCCACAACAGACTCCTGCCAGCGCCCGCTGCCTTCTGCCATGTAGTGGGCTTAGTGGCTAGTGTTATATCTTTTTAAAAAATTGTTTATCATTCATTGGATGATATTATCATACTAGGGGCCCAGCCTGTTGCATTCAGGAATACAGGTACTAGATTGGGTGTGGTGGGGTGGAAAAACTCTGTGGTTGGCTACCCCTCCCCCCAGGACCTGAAAAGGCTGGAGGCCCCTGGGAAGGTAACTCACCAGCAGGGGCAGCTCTCTCGCAGCAGGGATCTGCAGCCGCCGAGCCTCAGAGGGAAGTGGGAGGAGGAGGGGCGGTCAGGGGTGGGGGATGGAAGGTGATTGGCTGGCTGCTGGACAGACAGGCAAGCTGGTTGGAGGAGGAGGAGGCACTCAGCACTTTTATGATGAGTTATGTTCTAACTTTCTGGACTCTTCAACCTCTCAACGTTCTACCATTACTTCTGCTGACCCCTGGTTGCCTTCAGTGTTAAATCTCTATTTAGACCTCCCACTGGATACAATATTTCGCACTTGCAGAATGATATTTGGATTGGGCATTTCCTCCTGGCCACTTAGCTGCTTGTCTTGGGCATCACTTTCAGTCACAATCCTGCATGAGAACAGAAAATGTGGGCAAGGCAGAAAGCATGACTGAAGGGGATTTCACAAAACAGATTCTGTGGGTTGATTGGACGTTGGTCACAGCATGGTATCTTCTGTTGCATTTTTGAAGAAAGAAGAGATCATTGATTTGGGAAAGTAGCATTTTAGGACAAAGAAGAAGAGTTGGTTCTTATATGCCGCTTTTCTCTACCCGAAGGAGTCGCAAAGTGGCTTACATTCGCCTTCCCTTTCCTCTCCCCACAACAGACACCCTGTGAGGGAGGTGGGGCTGAGAGAGCCCTGATATCACTGCTCAGTCAGAACAGCCCAAGGTCACCCAGCTGACTGCCTTTGGGGGAGGGGCGAGGAATCAAACCCGGCTCACCAGATTAGAAGTCCACACTCCTAACCACTACACCAAGCTGGCTCTAGATCCTCTAACGAGCTAACATCAGAGGTTGCATCATACCAGCCTCTTGTGCAGCCCCTGAAGCATGAGGGGCATGACCTTCCCTTCAACCCTACATAGCCTCAACCCCCACATAGCTCACAGAACCCCACATTTCTACTTACATTGATTTTTAAAAAATCTGTGCCATTTACGGGCAGCAGAGTGTCAGTTTGACTCCTCTTGTGGTTGGGGGCAGACATCTGATCGCAACGGGAATAAAGAAAATGGGGTTCTTACGCTAAGCAAAACGGTGAATCACCAAGCGGTATGCTCCAATTCATTTCTCTGCACGTCTAGCTGTAAACAGACCTACAAGTGCACCAGTGCCACTTTCCAGAGCTGGCTCTTGTCTTTCGGCTGGGAGATGCCATGTGCAAACGGGTCCCCCTGACGTTCAGGCAATTACTCTAAATAGCAAGTGAAACATTACACTGTGCAGAGGGATGGCTGCTGAAAGGAGGGAGCGCAGGATCCTGGAGGAAAAGTTTCTCGGAGAGACGGACGGGCTGGAGTAAAGGCACGCACTCCTGCACGGAGATCCGTATCTGAAACTGGAACAAGCTAACACCACAGTGCTCCTCCCAGAGGGGGAAGAGACTGACAAAATAAATATACTGCAAAACCGTAGATCAGTTTGAATGCGTAATAACCAACTTTATAAATAATTGCTGTCCGTAAAGATTCCAGGGCTCTCCTTTCAGCAAGCCTGCCTCCTGGGTTTGCTCTTGGGGGCCGTCTCTTCCACTGCTGCCTGGTCCACACGCCTGGGTCACATCTGCTGCTGTTGCGTTGGCTGCCATCGCCTCTTCTTTCCAATGGCCGAGCGTGCTGCAGGCAGCTAGACGGGCTTTGGCAGAGGCCGAGATGACATGACCTCATAGGTCTCGTGACATCCCTAACCTCCTCGTTTGCTCCTCGTTGCAATGTGTCTGCGACGCTCCCCGATGAGTAGACCCCAAAAACATGTCATAACAATAGTTATGACTAACCATGAAACAATGTAACTTTGTGATTTTATGGAAAAAGAGCTCTGGGCGGATGACTTAAGGCCCATTAAAACAAAAGATGGGAAAAGAATGTCTGTTAGGGCCAATATAACTCTAACATTTAGACCGTAATGTGTATGGTGCATTTTTCATACGGCCTTCTCTTCAGGATCTTGTCTATTTGGTATGCTTTTGTCCCACCCTACCTCCAAGGAGCTTGGGGGAGGGGGTGGTGCATACAATTCTCTCGTCCCTATTTTAACCGCACAAAACACTGCGAGGTAGGCTAGCGCGAGAGAGAGTGGCTGGCCCTGAATTTCATAGTTTGAATATTTATTTTATTTATTTATTATATTTATACCAGTAATCAAGCCCGCTGTATGAATAATACAGCGGGCCCTAGGCACTAACCGTATCGTGGGGGGTCCGTCAGGCGGCGGGGCCTCCCCCAGGCGGCGGTCATTTGGCGGGCAGGGAGCCCCTGGCAGCCGCGCTCCGTATGTGCGCGTGGGGCTGAGGGAGGCCGTGGGCTGGGCGTCCGCCTGCCCACGCGCCGTGAGGGAGGCCGTGGCGGCGGGCGCGGGGCGGGATGGCGGTGGCGGCAGTGCCGGAGGCGGGCGGGGCGGCGGCGGCACCTCGGGCGGCGCTGTTGGGCCGGGTGCGGGGCCTGTGCCGCCGTCTGTGGGCGCTACAGGCGCGAGGTGGAGCGGCACGTCTGGCGCGCGGCGTGGGGCGGCCCCCGCTGGGCTCGGCAGTGCTGGGCTCGTAGCTCCGCCGCTTGGCTGCCAGAGCCTCCGCCCTGCGCGGCTCCGACTCCGACGCCGCCGACAGCGCCTCCCCACCCGCCTCCACGCGGCTGCCGGGGGCTCCCTTGTGGCCGGGCTGACGCGCCGGAGGCGCTTCGCGCCTCCGACGCGTCAGCCCGGTGGGAAAGGGAGCAACTGCGAGCCGCGCTGTGTGCGGCTCGCAGTTGCTGGGGCTGGGAATCGGAGGGACCATTGGTCCCTCCAATTGTCTGTCCTGAGGAAGGGTCCAATCTGGACCCTTCCTCATCACGGACAAATCCCACCTTAGAACCCCTTAACCATTTATTTAGTCCGTGGCGCCCGCGGCACCACGGGTGGTTTAAAGAGGTACTACCCTCCCTGAAAGCTCAGGGCGGTTCACGTGAAACAGAAACAATGCAGGTAACTTAGTTTAACAATCATAAAATGATGTCAACAAGCAACGTAGAACAGTAGAAAAATAAGGAAAACATAAAATTAACGCATATGCAAGATCTGTAGTGTGCATGATTGAACCGAATATGGGGAGTGCCCTGTAGGGGGCATCAGAGGAGCTGTGTATTTAGCATTGTTAGACCAGGAACTTCCTGTTACTTTTCAAATTATCTCCTCCAATGTTCCAAGTGGCTCAGTGGGAGACATCCTGCTCCTTTGAGTGGTACTTCCTGCCTGCTTACGAACACCCCCCCCCCAAACAGTTAGAACACACAGTTAGGGAATTCTCTCCTCTCCTCTTTCTATATAAAGTTCTTTCTCTTCACAATAAAACTATTTTATTCTTTTAAGCAGTCTGGTGCTTCGTCCTCTTCACGGATTTAAACTCTGCCAACTATAGTGGAGGGTGGTCTTCAACCTAGAACTCTGGGGTCCCAGTCCGACATTCTGATCACTACTGTACTCTGGGTTTCAGGAACTAGTTTCCTGGGACAGTCATTTTAAGAAATGAATAATGATGGATATAGAATCCTAGTGTTGGAAGGGGTTATACAGGCCATCTAGTCCAACCTACTGCTCAGTGCAGGATCAGCTTCAAGCATCCACGATAAGTAGCTGTCGAGTTCACCACCTCCTTAGGCAGCTGATTCCACTGCTGAACTACTCTGACTGTGAATCCCCCCCCCCAATATCTAGGCAATATCATTCTACATATAGTTTAACCTCGTTACTGTGGGTCCTCTGCTGCCAACAGGAACCTTTCTCTGCCCTCCTCCAAGTGACAACCCTTCAAATACTTCAAGAGAGTAATCGTGTCCCCTCTCAACCTCCCCTTCTCTAGGCTGAACATTCCCAAGACCCTCAGCCTTTCCTCATAGAGCTTGATTCCCAGGCCCCAGATCATCCTCATTGATCTAATGTCATCAGCTCTTTACCTCCTCAAAATCATCCGTTGGCCTGTTCTGTTGTTATGGATCCCCTGAGTCACACTGCCTCTAGCCGGGTTACTAGAGAGACAGGTAGTAACCCTCTGGTGCAAGAGTTGACTCAGGGGGCATCTCATTTCTGAGTGTAGTGTTAATAGGGTTGCCAGCTCTAGTTTCTGCAATACTTGGAGACTTTGGGTTGGAGCCAAGAGCAGGCAGGATTTGGGGTGGGAAGAGAGTGGAGTATAGTGTTATAGAATAGTGGATGCTCTTGAGTTTAATGTATATTTATTTTATCTGCTAGGCATCCCTCCTTAACATCACCTTTTTCTCTCACTAAGATTAGATGTTTTGTCTGTATTCCAAAACCTTGATAGAAGTAGTTTTTTATATATCTTGCTTTTCACTATCTGAAGTAGAAAAGCAATAGTAAAGCAATAGTAAAGCAGTAGTAGAGAAGTATTAAAACAGTGGTGAAGTGTTAGTAGAGTAGTAGTAAAGCAGGAGTAAAACAGTAGTAGAACAGTAGTAAAGCAGGAGTAAAGTGGTGGTAAAGTATTAATGAAGCAATAGTGAAGACATAGTAAACTATTAGTAAAGTAATAGTTAAGTGATAGTGAAGCAATAGTAGAATAGTGATAAAGTAGTAGCAAAGTAGTAGTTTTTGTAAAATGAAGCTGTGTGGCTTTACTATTTTACTAATACTTTACTATTGCTTCATTAATACTTTACCACCACTTTACTCCTGCTTTACTAATACTTTACTATCGCTTTAATAAAGCACTAGTAAAGTAGTAGTAAAGCACTAGTAAAGTAGTAGTAAAGTAGAGGTAAAGTAACTAGCAGCAGGGAAAGTGCCATCTGCCCACCTCTTTCAATTTGCACTAATGGAACAAGCTGTATGAATGTAGCTAAAGCTTGCTTAGGGTAGGCAGTAGGGGATAGATTTGGAACAATATCAGCTTTTTTGTAGCAGCCCACTTGTACTACATGTTGGGAGGTCCCCCTAATCTTAAGCAGTAACTTTTCCATTGGGTGCATGATTTGCTGTTGAAACTGGTTGCCACGATCTTGTTCCATTCACAACCCACTGAGAATAAATTTCAAAACTAATTATTGTAGGTCACTTAAAAGTCACCATTAATACCTTTTCTGTTCAGACAATTCAGAATCTACAAGTTATTTGTATTCATTACAGGCATACATTTATGTCTAGTTGTAATGCTTATCTTTGATTTAGTGCTAGACTTTGAGCATTTGGTTTCAAAAGGCAAAGATGTCTTGCCAAGTCTACTGCCTTAGTAACCAATATCATACACTGGGTGTGCTTACTAGAGTAGCTATTTATTTGTATATCTAAAAATGCAGAGCTGCCTTTCCTAATTGCCTTGTTCTCCCTCCTGAGCTGCCTGTAGCTTTTGGACTTCTTATAGCAAGCTGTCTAGAAACATGCTTTCCATTGCTGCCTCTGAAGATTCAGGTCATTGCGATGCTGGGAATATTTATCTATCAATACTGTGTAATTTCCATGGTGATAGTTTCCTTCTTGACAGGTATTATATGCAGGACTGGAATTTTGCAGTTGGCTAATTATTATGAAAAATCATCACCCTCTAGATCAGTGGTCCCCAACCCCCGGGCCGGGGACCGGTACCAGGCCGCGGCTCTTCCTCTTCCTCCTCCCTGGCTGCTGCCTCGGAGGCTGCCCTGCCACTCTGCCACTGGTTCACCTTTGGAGCTTCCCAGTGGCCGCCACGGCTCGGGTTCCCCCTCGGCATGGCAGCTGTTGCTGGCAGCACCCCCCCCCAGCGGGCGGCAGGAAGTCAGGGGCGCATGCAGGAAAGCAAGTGGAGCAGGGGCTCAGGTGGCACCGACGACCCTCGGCAAAAGACTACACCCCCCCCCCCCGGGCCTCAGTAAAATTGTCAAGCATAAATCGGTCCCTGGTGATTAAAAGGTTGGGAATCACTGTTATAGAGTCTACCTTCCAAAGCAGTCGTTTTGTCGAGGGGAGCTGATCTCTTTAGTCTGGAAATGAACTATAATTCCAGGTAATCCTCAGGTTCTACCCAGGGACTGGCATACCTAAGTGTTCAACGGTGTTTATAATTGTCTGCCTTTTAATATTTTCTTGGAAAACAGAAATGTTTAGCAATTTTGGTGGCTAAAGCAAAGGCCACCCTGTTCCTTCAGCCATGCCTAGTAGGGAAATGGGGCAGGCTTAAAAGAACATGGGTCCCCAAATCCTAAAGGCAGGACCCAGCATCTTAACAGGGTCACGCTCAGCCACTTGGGGTCCCGCATGCCTTGAACAGCATTTGGACGGAGGTGGTCCGATGGGCTTGGATGAACAGAACTGAATACCAAGTGAAGTTAATATCTGTTGACTTAACCTTCTTTCCAGTGGCGTGAATCCAGATGCGGTGTCCTCCCTTTCTTGGCACCCTGCTGCAAAGGAAGGTCTCAGGGGCACTGGCTGGACCAGAAAAGTTAGTGTGTCATACGATTAAGTTCCTTCGTGGGGTGGAAAGGGGGCAGAGTAGTAGCAGTAGGGAGTATAAACAGAACCCGGCAACCCGATTGTGCTAATAAATGCACATTTTTGATTTGTTGATATTATGGACACAAAGCATGCTCCAGCCACCCAAATCTATCAGGTTACAAGTTGAGGGAAGGGGTCTTCTGTGAATCGAGGAGAAGGTTTGCAAGAGGACCAAAACGCAAAACGCTGAGATTGCCAAAGGGTTTGAAACGAAAAGGTCCTGCCCGGGCAAAATGAATATTTCAAGTCAACCCACTCTTGTTCAGTGCTAATCTGGAGAAGTTTCTTTAAAAAAAAAACTAACTAAAAATAAAATGTGTCTTTTGAAATAGCTGCTACAAGGGAATAAGTGCAATGGGGCCAGAGAGAAAGCTGCAGCCAAGGTGATATTTGGGTTGAGCCAAGACCAAATGGAAGGGGTGTCTGTGTGTGTGCCTCTTTCATTAGAACGGAGTTATTTTATCTGGAAATGCTGTCCGTGGGCATCCTCAGGGGTGTCATTTTCTGCTGGAGATTGGGAATTGAACCGGCCGGCCGAAGAAACTGCGAATCCCATCATCCCCATAGCAAAGGATGGTATTTCCAGTTAATGAGCCCCACCTCCGTTCCCTGCTGCTAGTTACCTGCTTTCCCGTCACAAAGGTAAAGGCTGTGTGGGGTTATTGTTTTTCCTTGAGAAGAAGGACATTGCAGGCTACTGGCAGGCTGAACCGCATTTCAAGTCAAACCACATTCCAAGGGATTGGGGCCAAAACGCAGCTTGGTGTAGTGGTTTAGGAGCGTGGACTTTTAATCTGGCATGCCGGGTTCGATTCTGCACTCCCCCACATGCAGCCAGCTGGGTGACCTTGGGCTTGCCACGGCACTGATAAAACTGTTCTGACCGGGCAGTGATATCAGGGCTCTCTCAGCCTCACCCACCTCACAGGGTGTTTGTTGTGGGGAGAGGAAAGGGATGGCAACTGTGAGCCACTTTGAGACTCCTTCGGGTAGAGAAAAGTGGCATATAAGAACCAGCTCTTCTTCTTCAAAATGCAGTGAGGCTTTTAAAATTTGGTGGCATTCATATTCCAGCCTTCTGCACTTTTGGATTTTACCTGCATTTGCTACAGTGCTGGATACCTGCCTTGTCATTTATAGCAGTGGTCCCCAACCTGCGGGCCGTGGCCTGGTGCCAGGCCGCGAAGGCCATGGCGCCGGGCCGTGGTTCCCTCTCCCCGTCCTCCCCACAGTAAAAAACTTCCCATGCTGCAAGCTTGTGGCCCGGGAAGCTTCTTACTGCGGGAGGGGGGGAGAAGGAATCAGGGCCGCGCATGCGCACATGCGTGGGCGGGGCAGTTGCCCTGCCGGTCCCCAGCCTAAAAAAGGTTGGGGACCCCTGGTTTATAGGCATGGTCAAGGAGATGTTGATTTGGACCATTTTTGATTCAGTCCAAATTGAATCCAGCTGAATTGATTCATCTGAATCACCCACAGTAAAGTATTGGTTCATCCAAATCAATTTCTTGCCATTTGAAACCAATGGTGCCATTCCAGTCAGTGGGGTTTTTCCACTTTCCATTTTTTTTCTGGGCTCTGGAAGGATCAGGGTTTGAGATAGAAGCACTGAACTTGCAGCATAGCTGCAGGAGTCTCTCCTGTAGGAGTCTCTCCTCTCCCAACTTTCAATATATATCCCAACTTTCGATCATTAACTGAAGACCGAAAATGCAGGAGAACTGAAGGTGATATGACAGAAGGCACATTGATTTCTTTGGTCCCACTGGTCAAGCAGGGTTTTGAAGCACAACAAAAACCTGTGGCACCTGTTACACGAGAGAGGTGTGTGCATCTATGCCTGGGTCACAGCGCTTTGAATTTTTTGAAAGAAACCAGCATCTACTTCCTGCCTTAGTTAATCTAGGACAATGTCTTTGTGAAGACTCGAAGATCTGCTAGCAAACTACCTCATCACCACAGGAAAAGATCCTTGGATATTGCATGGCAGCTTCAAATGAAAGAGCACTGCAGGTAATTCCTGCAAAAAGGAACGCATTTGGCATCTCTGTCAAAACTGACCTCCCAAATAATCACTTACTAGTCCCAAGGGTTAAACAAGTTTTCTATTAGCTTAAGAAGGTATCTTTAAGGCATGTACCAACTGGTACAATTCTGTTTTTTTTTTAGGGTTCACCATTGCTCAAAAAGTCCAGATTCTTCCTGCTTTTCCCAGGGATTTTTATTTTATTAACTAAAACATACCAATTTGCTCGCAGTGCTTTCCAACTGACTGCGATGGCTCCTGAGGTGTCAATTGTTTGTGAAAGCAAAATTTGTGTAGAGCAATAAAGGATTTAGAGCAGGGGTCATGAGCTGGCACCCCCCCCCCCCAGGAACCATGCCAGTGACATTCTCTTCAACATGGCAAAATAATTTTCTGTAATGGAGGCAGGGTTGAGGGGCGGAACCATAGAAAACTGAGGTAAGAGGGGAATCAGTGATGCAGTAAAGTTTGCAGGTGACAACAAATATTGAGAGGACAGAAAATCCAAAACTAACTACAAACTGCTTGGTTAAAACATTTCCCAACAACTGAATCTATTTCCCCTCAAAGCCTTAAACCAGGGGTAGTCAAACTGCGGCCTTCCAGATGTCCATGGACTACAATTCCCAGGAGCCCCTGCCAGCATTCGCAGTTTGACTACCCCTGCCTTAAACTGATTATAAAATGAGTGTAAAACATTGCCCAAAAATCAGGGGATGACATCTCCTAGCAATTAGCACCCTTGTGAGAAACATTAGTGGATGCTTGAGAGTAGCCAACCAAACGAGTGATCTATCTGCTGCACATTAGGGAAACCAAGCCCAATTTAATCCAAGTGTCTGTTTCTTCATCTCTGTTGCCTGTCAGTGTTCATCTGTATAACTGACCTTGTTCCGCAGCCACTATTTCACCCCTTGGTTTAAAACAGGGATTCCCAACGTGGGCGGTATATGCAACCCCTGGGGGCAGTACAGGGATACAGGGGGGCAGTAGGAGGGCAGTTGTTTGACTCTTCCTGCTGCAACTGAATTTACCTGGTGAAAGTCATTCCAAGGCGGCTTGGCTTGCCATTGCATGCCTCTGGGTCATGGTGGCCCTGGACTCCCTTAGCAGTCGCCCACCGCACTGATGACCATAGTGGTTTCCCATTCTGTTTCTCACCAGGGCCAACCCTGCTTAGCTTCCTGAAGAAAAAGGCAGCTTCAGAAGGCAGGCTGGGTGGGATCACACTCCTACTCAGGAACTTCCCCTCCTCAGACTCTGTCCTTCCCAGGCTCCACACCAGCTCTCCAGGAATTTCTTAACCCAAAGCTGGCAACCCTCTTTTCCCAAAGTCTCCATCTGAAGAAGCCTTCGCCTGCTTGCTCCTGATTTTCCATTGCTGACTTCTCTCCCTCTCTCTATTTCCCCGTCTGCCTTTCTCCCCCAAATGGCTTTTGCAAAGAAGTTATATTTCCCCCAGACTAACATACAGCTGCTGCACAACCCCAAAATAAGTGTAGTGCGTTTTGAACTTGCAGTAGGCCCGACGCCAGGAAAGAGGTATGCATTCATATCTGCAAGGGGGTCACTAGGGATGTGGCCTGGGAGCCAGGGGAAGAGGCAGCCCGAAAAAGTTGGGGAACCACTGGTTTAAAAAATGGCACTTGAACAATCCGCATTGGAGAATTGTTTTAGATTGGTAAGAAAACGGCGGCCGGTGCTTCCACCCTGCCCTCCTTTGCTGACAGTAGTATCTTATGACTGACTCTAACCCTGATGAAATCTGGCTCCTAGAAAAATATGGCTGTTTTTGCCTCCCGTAGTCAAAGCCATGAGACTAAATTCAGAGTGTTATAATAGCAGAGACCTTTGCACTCTCTATTCCCCTATGCAGTTAGACATCATAAAACCGTTTCCTAAGCTTGCCTATTAAACTGCTGGTCTTAGTATCTCACAACAAAGGGGGTGATTTCTTGGTGTAATGAAAGCCTCGCCTTTGATTAATGTTAAGTGCTTTGCCTTTGGGGCGGTCTCATATTATTTCGGGATATTGGGAAAGGGTAAATATATGCTATATACCTTCTTTAAGTTATCGTCCTCCTGAGGCTACATTGTTTCCCTAGGCCAACTGGCAATCAATCAGGTTTGTAGGTCCCACACCGCTTCTTTTGTGTGTTTTCCAGCTGACTCCGATGCTGTGTGGTTTTGGTTCAGTCTCCTCCTTCCTACCTATAAATACAAAATAGCTTTATTTGGAAAGAGTCCAAGGAGCCATGACCTTGTGTTCCTGGAGTTCGAGGAATCACATATTCCATGTGTGCCGAGGGGTCGTCTAGTTAAACTGCCCACCCTAAAGTGGTAACTCTTGTTCTTTTTCTTTTCTTCAAGAATACAAAAGATAGGACATTCTATAGCTTCCAGGGTATTCCATATCGGACCATAATAGTAGTGGAGTCAGCTGCCTAAGGAGTTGGGGGCTCCCCATCACTGACAGTCTTCAAGCAGTGGCCAGACTGATACTTATTCTGAATGCTTGAGGCTGATCCTTCATTGAGCAGGAGGTTGGACTAGATGGCCCCTTCCGACTCTAGGATTCTATGAGTCTTAACAAGTTGTGTCTACGCTGGTGGTCATGGTGACATCCTCCAAAAGCTTCTTCTGATCTCAGTGGTGCCACCACTAAAAAAGCCTCTTTTCATCTGGGTGTAAACTGCACAGAGCTTTTATTCCAACCCCAGATTGATTCAGTCCCTGCCCTCTACACAGAATGCGATTTCAGTTTGGATTTTGGGCGATTTAAATTTTCCTTCTGCAGCAAGAAGGATTGATCCGGAGTGACCCTACCTTTATTGTACGATATCATAGAGTGCTTTTAATCCTCAATATCCGATTGGGAAAGAAAGCTCCGTGGTAGAGAACCTCTGATAGGCTACACCTGGTCATGTGACACGCTTGCCTTAAAGGAGAAGCCCTTAATTTCTCTCAATTTCTGTCGGTTCTGGATTTTTCCTCCCTCCTCTGCCTGTTTTGATCCTCTCCCCCCCCCTCCAAGAAAAGAAAGAGGCTCCCTGCCTGGCTCCTCTCCCCCCCCCTTCAAGAAAAGAAAGAAAGAGGCTTGGCTCCCCCCCCCCTTCTGAGCTACCCTAACCATGTGCAGAAGACTTTCCTCTTTCAATGGGGGGGGGGGGAGAGGAAGAATCGAGTTCAAAGCGATCTGAATTCAACAGGATTGACAATGAAATAAACAAAGTAAGTGCAGACTCTGCCCTATCCTAACTTCTCGTATCTATGGCAGCCTAATTACACACATAACATAAATTAATCTGGAACGTCTTTGAAGATGTATTTTCCAACCAACGGCATGTCTATTGTGCACCATCTCTTCCTTGTCAATGTCTCATAGTATTCTTAGAAGAAAGTCACATGGGATTAAGGGTTTAAAAAAAACAACAACAAAAAAAACCAATCATTCCAAAGTCCTTATTTTCTGGTTTGATAGGATTTATTCTTAGGAAAGTCATATCAGCTTCCAGGAATCACTTCATTTTGCTCTAGGACTTCATGAGCTGTTCTATGTATTATTAGGTCTGTTATCTATCCTGATACAAAGGTCAAGTGAACCAGCGTATAAATCTCTGGCTGCTTCTTCCATTTTGTTTTACATTATCAAGAAGCGTGTGTGCCAACTCAAACATTACTCACCCCATATGTTGTCTGTTTAAAACTACTTATACATTTGTGTTGGATCCTCCCAATCACATGGGAACCTTTCCATGCCAATATTGACTACCACCTGGGACATGTGGATGGGGAGTCAACATGGAGGTTTCCCCCAGAATTGGACGGACTTGTGGGAAAAGCGCACAGGCTGCCACATGGAAGTATTTGTGGCAGCTTTTGCACTGAGAATGTAACATTCTGAATCGACTCAATGTGCTCTTCTTGGCTTATGACTGCGGCCTTTTGATTTTAAGAGTGTTGGGTGAAGCCATCACAGAGCTCAACCATTCAGATGCAAAATCTGTTGAGACCGAGAGTACAGCTTGTGGGTGCATTAGACAACTGAAGTCCAGCAAAACCCACCAGGTCACAGTTAGAAAGTAGTAGAATCATTCACAAACAGACTGTTTTTTTTGGTTCCCATTTCAGTTCTGGTTCCCTAATAAAGCATGGTTATACAATTGGATCAATAAAATACTTGCTGATAAGCAACTGTTACCGGAATTGGAACATGGCCTGCTGCTCGTGAAGTAGTATTGTGTAGCATGGTAAATCCCCCTACCCCAAATAGGCAAACTCAGAACGATGGGAAAAAAAACTCAGTAGTTTATTTTAGAAGAGAACCAACAGCATCGCAGAAGGCCTGCAGTGCTTAAGACAAAAACGATTGGGATCAAAAGACAATTATAGAGGCAAATCCCCCACCCCAACCTATACACAATTTAGGTTCACAGAGAACAGTGCTTATCTCAGGCTTTCTCAATCAGGGTTTTGTGAAATCCTGGGGTTTCTTGACCCTGAATGGGTATATTTTTTAAAATTTGTTAAACATTTACTGGGTGATATGACCATATATGACTTGTCCCCCTCCCAAAATGGCCAATAATTGGCTTGGATGGGGTAGGAAGGCCCTTGATGGGCGTGTACACAGCTATGTTTCCCAATCAAATTGTGCACAATCGTGTCACTTTCGGGGTTTCTCAAAGCGCAGAGAGAGTTTCAGGGGGTTCTCAATGGTAAAAAAGTTGAGAAAGGCTGGCTTATCTTCAAAGGACCATGCTGTTTACCGTTCGCATCTCTAGGCAGGAAAGAAATAGCCCAAATATCTGAAGGCATGATAGAGAGATCATCCAGAGCATAGGAATGGAAAAGTGGGGAGGGAGGGGGGGAAACAAGTGGAGCAAATCTCCAGAGAGAGTTCTGGAATTCTGGTTAAGCAAGTAATGTCAGGAGCCAATTGCTACCTGACAAGTAGTTCCTAAATTCTTCCGCTGGGGACCCTGTTACTTTCAGTGTTGCTCCCCCCTTTCACAGTCTGTCACTTGCTTTTCAGTGTAATGTGAACCATCTCCTGTTTCTGGAGATTTTGGTGGGGGCATGGAGCCAGGAGGGGGAGGGATTTGGGATGGGGAGGGATGTCAGTGGGGTAGAACGTTACGGAGTCCACTCTCCAAAGCAGCCATTATCTCCAGTGGAGCTAATCTCTGGAAATGAGCTTTAATTCCAGGGGATCCCCAGGGCCCACCTGGGGAGTGGTGTTCTTTGGTGTTCTCCGAATAGTAGGATTTTGCCATCCTTCAAGTGATTTGTAGCTTGTCAATTGCACCGGTCTTGTTTTGTTGTCAAGTTCAGATTTATATTTGGGCGGTGAGAACAGGCGCTGGCCTTATTTGGAAACCGGAGTAAGCTGGACCCCAAATGGCTTCCAGAATCTCTGAGCAACACTTGTCACTTCTAATCAAAGGCTAGTGCAACACAATACAGTGAGAAACGTTCATGGTTCGGAGTTGAAAACAAAATTCCACATCCTGTACTTTCCAGAATCAGGCTCGGAAACACTGACAGGAAAATGCGAATATTTGCATGGAAATCATGCCACCTCGCTTGTGACCGCATGCGAGATATTTTGGTTAATGCTGCACAGCGATGGGTAAAATCCATAAGTAGAACTCAATCTTCAGCTGTTTTTTTTCCGAAGCAATGGGTTTCCATGGCATTATCTGTCTCTCCAGTCAACTCTTTTGGATGGTCCCACTGGTGCTGGTATTCCTTTGGTATAGTCAGTTGCTCCTTCTAATAAATCCTATATATATATATTTATGCAAGTCCCTTGGACTGCAAGGCGACAAACTGGTCAGTCCTAGAGGAGATTAGCCCTGACTGCTCCTTAGAAGGCCAGATCCTGAAGATGAAACTCAAATACTTTGGCCACCTCATGAGAAGGAAGGACTCCCTGGAGAAGAGCCTAATGCTGGGAGCGATCGAGGGCAAAAGAAGAAGGGGACGACTGAGAATGAGGTGGCTGGATGGAGTCACTGAAGCAGTCGGTGCAAACTTACATGGACTCCGGGGAATAGTAGAGGACAGGAAGGCCTGGAGGATCATTGTCCATGGGGTCGCGATGGGCCGGACATGACTTCGCACCCAACAACAACAACAACAACAATTTATGCAAGTGTGTTTTCTATGTGGCCATGGTATGTATTGACTTTGTCAGTCCTGGAAACCACCATGCAAGATGGTTCCCTCACAGTCAATCAGAAGCATAAATGTTTCCTTTCTCAACCACCCTGCTGCCACCCACTCCCACAGGTAGTTGCATGTGCCACCCTGCCATAGCTTGTACACAAGAAACCGCCTCATACTGAATCAGACTATTTGTCTATCAAGCAGAACATTGTCCGTTCTAACTGGGAGCAGCTCTCCTGGGTCACGTCAAGAGTTCTTTCACATCAAGTACTGTGTGACCTTTTAAGGGGAGATGGACCCAGGACCGATTGCATCTAAACCATGTGCTCCGTGGCTGAGCCACAGCCCCTCCTAGGGCTGCAGACCTTTGGAATCCATCACAACATGACCTAAGAGCACTTATAGATGAGTAGCCCTCTGCAAGTTCAAGGAAGGGAGCCTATGCTCTCATTTCTAGTGTATCATCTACAAAGCATCTAAATTCCCAGCTATATCAAGATCTGGAGCAATTATGTGACAAGAATGTATATGAAAATCATTTAAAATAGAATAGTTTTTTAAAAGATAATTTCTGCTAAATGGCCTGCTAACGCTTCAGAGCTATCAAACTGTGTGGGAAACTATCCAAGGTCCATAAACTTTGCCTTGCTCCCCCTGGGAACCATCTATTCTTATTCTCTGTTGCTCGTCTAGTCTTTTTGCACTCCCTTCGTGACTCTAATGATAAAAGCATGCTCAAATGTAGCTAGTTTCTTTCTACCTTGGGCGTGCTTGGGCGTGTATAGTTTTGTCCATATGTTCTGTGCCTATGAGTTTGATGGTCGTATGCAAAATTGAAAACTGTCAAGTTTGCTGACCATGAAGAGCTTCTATCTGGTCTTACTATAGGGCAATGATAAAGCCTGGCAGCCTGGCTTCCTTCCTTCCTTCCTATCATAGAATCACAGAGTTGGAAGCTACCTGCTGGGTCATCTAGTCCAACCCTCTGCACTATGCAGGACACTCACATCCCAATCGCTCATCCACTGTAACCTGCCACCCCCTTGAGCCTTCACAGAATCAGCCTCCTTTTCAAATGGCTATCCAGACCCTGTTTAAAAATTTCCAAAAGATGGAGAACCCACTACCTCCCGATGAGGCCTGTTCCACTGAGAAACTGCTCTAACTGTTAGGAACGTCTTCCGGATGTTTAGACAGAATTTCTTTCGAATTAATTTCATCCCATTGGTTCTGTCCATCCCTCCGGGGGGAGAACAACTCTTCTCCATCCTCTACATGGCAGCCTTTTAAATACTCGAAGATGGTCATCAGATCCCCTCTCAGTCACCTCCTCTCCAGGCTAAACAGACCAAGCTCCCCCAACCTTTCCTCATACGTCTTGGTCTCCAAACCCCTCCTTCCTTCCAAATAACCCATGAAAATTCTGCCTCCTCTAGCTCTTACTATCTTATAAAAATTAACAAGCTCACAACCTGTCTCGCCCACATACCTATTATCAGCACTAAATCCAGACATCCATTACAAACGCTCTGGATTCATTTGGCCGTATCTAACTAGGGTCTAACGCAGGGGTAGTCAAACTGCGGCCCTCCAGATGTCCATGGACTACAATTCCCACAAGCCCCTGCCAGCATTCATTATCCGGGCAGGAGGGCGAGGATTCCAGTTATGCCAAAGTATTTGAAGAGTTCAGCCTTTGCATATAATTCCTAAGAGTTCCTGTGAGATCTTTTCAGGCGTCCTCTTATCTAAAATCAGTGTTATGCAATGAGGCCTATGTAATACATGAAATCAGGCCAAGCTGTCTAATCATGGAAGCCGACATGGTTAATTATTCTCAAATACTCTCATCAATTGCCCTAGAGAGGGTGAACTAAGGACTGGGGCATTCTGCTATTGATTTAATCGTCAACAATCAGGAGAGATCCTACCATGATTAAAGAGCAATTTCCTGGCTATGCGTTGAGATATAAACTGTTTGCATAGGTCAAGTGTGGTGGTCAGCCAGACATGCCATGAATGTGAATGACAGCTCGTGTGTGTGTTGGGGGTGGGGGGGAATGTATCTTCTGTTTCTTACACAATAGTCTAGAGAACTCCTGTGTTTAATATTAAGCATCTCCCATGTAATTGTCCTTGCATTTTGGACTGTATTCATTAAGATCTATAGTAAATTGTCAGTTTTCACAAACATAGCTGGAAGCCTGAACCCAAAATGTGTCGTTGTTGTTAGGTGTGGAGTCGTGTCCGACACATTGCGACCGCATGGACAATGATCCTTCAGGCCTCCCTGTCCTCTACCATTCCCTGAAGTGAGTGTTCTGTAAATACCCAGTCATTTCAGAGCACAGGTTACTGGACAGTCAGTTTTGCTTTTAGAAAAGTAGTCAGTGGCAATCCGTTTTGGAAGAACTGATTTAACGTTACCTGTGCATCTTTTGGACTGCAAATATATAAGGTCTCTTCAAAGCACCCTTCTAAGTCTGTCGAAGTCCAGTTAGAAGCATTTCAGCAGCAGAAAGTGCAAAAGAAAGACTAGAGAGAGTATTTGTGTTGTTCTCACGTGGTTCTGTTATTTCTATGACACACTTATTTTTTGCCATCATAGCCAAGGCTTTTGGTGTGTGGTAGTACTCACTAGGACTTGAGTATTGGCACCTTTTCCAGGGGCTGTCTCAAGGCCTGAGAAGCAAGCTGGCAAATATCAGTGCAACCTTATATATGAGTTTTAACACATTTTAAATCCCCCCCACCAAAAAAAGCCTTTGTCAACACTCAGCCTTTTCAGATCATAGAATCATAGAGTTGGAAGGGACCTCCTGGGTCATCTAGTCCAACCCCCTGCACTATGCAGGACACTCACAACCCTCTCGCTCATCCACTGTAACCTGCCACCTCCTTGAAACGTCACTGAATCAGCCTCTCCGTCAGATGGCTATCAAGCCTCTGTTTAAAAATTTCCAAAGATGGAGAACCCACCACCTCCTGAGGACGCCTGTTCCACTGAGAAACCACTCTTCTGTCTTCAGACAGATCCGCAGCATAAGTAGGAAACAGAGAATCTTGACTGGCCTGGTCACCATAATTCCTAAGGATGGAATGATTTTTCAGGGCCAAAGCAGATATGGTAAAGACCAGGCGTCACTGACCATCTGTAAGAGGTAAAATGGATATGTATGCAGCCAGCCCCAGCCCCAGCCCCAGCCCAGCTCAGATTTTTATTGGCGATACTGCTTAGGGATCATGGCCCTGCTCCAAACCAGCTTCGCATGCATAAGCAATTTACCTTTTATAGATGGGAAGGGATCTGTGATCTTCAACATGTTGTTGTTAAAGGACTATGAGATAAACTAAAATGTCACATTTCAGTTTCCTGGAGATCCTTGTCAGTCTGAATGTTAAGA
Source organism: Paroedura picta (assembly GCF_049243985.1). Classification (NCBI taxonomy): domain Eukaryota; kingdom Metazoa; phylum Chordata; class Lepidosauria; order Squamata; family Gekkonidae; genus Paroedura; species Paroedura picta. The sequence goes on along the minus strand of NC_135369.1, from coordinate 168,595,817 downwards.
ATACTCACACACACACACACACGAAGTGGGAGAGGTTGAAGAGAGAATATATTGTAAATATGCTGAAAAGAGCTCCTGGCTAGTTTTCAGATGAAGCACAGTATGTATTTAACAGACTTACACTACATCCAAACAAGATTTCAGCCTGTAACACGGCTGCAGGTACATGAAAGCACTGGTAACTTTCCCTTTAAAAATCTCTTAAGTAAATGGGATTTATGTTTAAAGAAGAAATTATCTGTATCACTTATTAAAGGTAAAGGTATCCCCTGTGCAAGCACCGGGTCATGTCTGACCCTTGGGGTGACGCCCTTCAGCGTATTCATGGCAGACTCAATACGGGGTGGTTTGCCAGTGCCTTCCCCAGTCATTACCGTTTACCTCCCCCCCCCCCCCACCAAGCTGGGTACTCATTTTACCGATCTCGGAAGGATGAAAGGCTGAGTCAACCTTGAGCCGGCTGCTGGGATCGAACTCCCAACCTCATGGATAGAGCTTCAGACAGCATTTCTGCCGCTTACCACTCTGCACCACGAAAGGCACTTATTAGTTTCATGCAATTCACTGAAAAGGTAGAGAACAGTAAGCCCATAAGTCGGTAAAGAAGGAAACCAGGTTGGTCTGCCAAGACTAGCTGGAGACAAATCCATGCTGACTTCTGTAGATCAACACATTTTCCAATATTTGCACATCAACCCCTTTAGAAACTGACCCATTATCTTCCCTGCAAACTCACTGGCCTGTAGTTTCCTGGGTAACTTCTCCCTTTTATGAAAATTGGGATAACATTTGCCTCCAGTCTTCTGGCATCCCTCTAGTCCTCCAAGAGGTCCTAAAGATGATGGACAAAGGTTCTGCAAGTTCTCTACTATTTGACCACCCTTGGATGCACACCATTCGGCCCAGGGGATTTGACCACATCCAGTGTAGCCATGTGCCTCTCGACAACCTCTCTGTCCATGTCAACCCACCAACCAGACACTATACCTTGCCTACTACCATCCCTAGATGTGTCCGATTCCATCTGGGGAAAAGCAGGCAAAATAGGTACTGAGCCTTTCTGCTTTCTCTGTGTCCTCTGTCCTCGTCTCTCCATCTTCACCCAGCAGTGGACCTGTTGCCTCATTTGCCTTATGTTTGCTCCGCACATTTTTGAAGGAGCTTTTTTTGTTACAATGGGCTTCCTTGGTCACTCCCAGCTTTGGCCTTTCTGATAGCTGACTACAGTGCCTTGTAACCTGCAGATATCCTTCCCTTCCTTTCTTGAACATTCAGTTTTTCTTCCTTAGCTTCCTTAGCTCCTCCTGCTCAGCCAAATAGGCTTCTTGGATACCCTACCATGTTTTTGCCTTGCTGGAATAGTCATGGCTTGAGCATACAATAGCTCTGGCTCAAGAAGAGCCTGCCCATCACTCAGGGCAGATTACATCACAGTTCTGCAGCCTTTGAAGCTCCAGCAAGATTTCTAGGGAATAAGCCAGCCTTTTTCAATCTTTTCACTGTGGAGGAACCCCTGAAACATTTTTCAGGCCGAAGTAATGACATGCCCCTTCAGAGAAGTAAGCTGCAGGAGCCAGCCAACCAATAGATTGATCGTTTACCACTTCCATTGTGGAAAAAGAGACAGCCTGTAAAGCAGCAGGGGGAGCGGGCTCCAGTGACATCTAGTTATATCATTGGCCATCCAAAGTTTTGGGAAAGGCCACGTAACCCATAGGGAGCTCTTGTATAACCCCAGAACTCTAGATGCAAATCCCTGGTATAAACTTTTGAAAGTCAAAGCTTCCTTCCTCAGATGGAAATGCTATTGGAATAGGAAGGAAGGAACTTAAAACTATACATTGGCATTTATCCTACCACCCCCTGAGCAAAACATAAAATCTTCCTACAGCCAAAGGAGCCTTGTTACTATTTGAGTGGCTTTCACTCCAAGTGAAAAGGATGTGAAACTATTAAGGCAGCTATTAGGTTTGGGTTGTAAGGGAGAGGCAACAGGTAAATGTCCTGCCCCTTTCTGCCAGTCACCAATCCCCTGTATGACCTTTATGCAGAGCAACTGCCAACCAATTAGGGCCAATGGATGGCTGAAGAAGCCGGAAGGAAGATGGAAGCGGGAGAAAAAAAAATCTGTGACATTGTAAGCAAACATTGGATAGGGCCAGAGCTTTCAGAGAGTGAGACTGGCCGTGTATATAAACAGACTAATCCAGTGAATACCCCAAGACAGGGTTCTCTTGAGAGCCAGTGTGGTGTAGTGGTTAGGAGTACGGACTTCTAATCTGGCAATCTGGGTTTGATTCCCCACTACTCCCCCACATGCAGCCAGCTGGGTGACCTTAGGCTCACCACAGCACAGGGTGTCTATTGTGGGGAGAAGGTAGAAGAAGAGGAAGAGTTGGTTCTTATATGCCACTTTTCTCTACCTGAAGGACTCTCAAAGTAGCTTATAGTCGCCTTCCCTTTCCTCTCCCCACAACAGACACCCTGTGAGGGAGGTGAGGCTGAGAGAGCCCTGATATCACTGCTCAGTCAGGACAGCTTTATCAGTGCTGTGGTGAGCCCAAGGTTACCCAGCTGGCTGCATGTGGGGGAGTGCAGAATCAAACCTGGCATGCCAGATTAGAAGTCCACACTCCTAAACCACTACACCAAGCTGGGAGCAAGAGAAGAGCTAAGGATGCGGTAGTGATGTCATTTCTGGGGGTGTGGCAGCAGGTGAGGCCCACTGACATTACTTCTGTGGCTCCTCGAAGTGTGAAAAATTATTTCAGCGGCTCCTCTCTGGTCAAAAGGTTGAAAAAGGCCGGAACAGATTCTATAGGTGGTGTGGAATATCAAGAAGAAACGATCCATTCTGTTCCATGGTCCCTTGCACCATTCAGAACATATACGTTTAAGCCTGGGGATGTTTACTCAAAAGTAAGCCTCGCTTTGTGCCACGGGGCTTATTCCCAGATTAGTGTTCATAGGATAGAGAGATTGGTTATTTATTTTATATCGCCAAAAGGAAGTCCAGCGGCTGATATTTGCTTTGATAAATGGTTCACTCATATCAAAAAAAGCAGTAATCTGAACAGGAAAAGAAAGACAGCTAATGTATTGTATGCCCAGAAAAACAAAGGTTTGCCAAGAAGAGTTATGGGCACGTTATGAAACACGGAGAGTAGGGATTCTTAATGGAGCTTTCAGGTTCTGTTAGGTAATATAAAACGCAGGAGATTCAGTTTACAATTATTTAATTGATGTTGTGAACCTGGCCTGCTGAGCTAAAAAATGAATTGGACGCCTCTGCGGAATCCGCACTGGAGAGGGATAAATCTGCTGAAAATATGAATTGCACTGACTTTTATCACATAATAATTCTTGATTTTAAAAGTGGTTCCATATATCTTAAGCTCGTGTTACAATGTTGTTAATAGTCAAAGCTAATTCCTTTGAAAAGAGGCCTGCTTAATGACATTTGTCTTCAGTGGTACATTGCCTTTCCACTTTCTGTGGGATAATTAGACAGGAAAAATGAAATTCTGACCACCACCTTTGGCACTCTCTCAACCTGTTTGCCTGGAGCTAAAATGCAGAAGGAATCCATGGTGCAGCCTTCATTTAGATGACTGCAGGTGAAGCAGCGTGAGATGGAAGGTTTCCTGCAGAACCTGTTTTCTTCTTGATGTGCCAGTTTTGTATGTGCCAGTTCTGTATGTTCATATTTATTTATTTATTTCCCACCACTCCCGAGGCTGGCTCGTGGCGGGTCACAAAGTCCATAAAACCATTTAAAACCCCGTGAAAGTACATAAAACCCTTTACAATCATAATACAATAAGACAAACATGGCGAAAAATATAACCCCCCCCCCCCGCTAGCTACTCAAGGTGATGGCAGGAAGGAGGTCTGTGTAGATAAGTGTAAATTAGTACCAGATCTTAATAGCAGTAAGCGATAAGATAGCATGGAATAGAAAGGGGGGCCTCTCGATCTTCCGCACCGACCCCAGCCTCACGCATAGACCTGGCGGAAGAGCTCCGTCTTGCAGGCCCTGCGGAACGCTGAAAGATCCCGCAGGGCCCTCAGCTCTCCCGGGAGCTCATTCCACCAGGACGGGGCCAGGATCAAAAAGGCCCTGGCCCTGGTTGAGGCGAGGCGTGCTTGTATCATCTGGAGACAGGAACGATGTGTGAGTGAGTGAGAGAGAGACAGACAGACAGACAGACCTTGGGATGCCAACTTCCAGGTGAGACCTGGGGATCCCCTGAAATTACAGCTCATCTCCAGATTTAAGGGATTAGTACACTGGAGAAAATGGAGCCTTTGCAGGGTAGACTGAATGGCACTGTACCCCACTGAGGTCCCCATCTTCCCCAGGCTCCCCCCACATATCTCTCAGAGTGGGGAATCAAACCCGACTATCCAAACTAGAAGAAGAGTTGGTTCTTATATCCTGCTTTTCTCTACCTGAAGGAGGCTCAAAGCGGCTTACATTCGCCTTTCCTCTCCCTACAACAGACACCCTGTGAGGCAGCTGAGGCTGAGAGAACCCTGATATCACTGCTTGGTCAGAACAGCTTTATCAGTGCCGTGGTGAACCCAAGGTCACCCAGCTGGCTGCATGTGGAGGAGGAGAGGGGAATCAAACCCGGCTCGCCAGCAGATTAGAAGTCCGCACTCCTAACCACTACACCAAGCTGGCTCTCAGTCTACATAATGCTATGGGAAACATTTATATGTGACCCTTTTTAAAGGGGAATAGGTTTTTGAAGGGTTTTGGATGCCCTTTGGGTTTTGCTGAACTCTGTTTTATGAAGCAAGATGACACTCCATTGGCTGCTCCTTCCCAGAAAGCAGGTGCTGTAATTTAAAAATAAAATTAGAAGCCTATCAGCATCTAATCCCAAATGCTGACAAGACCATGTTGTAAAACCTGGAAAATCTTTTTTTCGTCCTAAAAAAACAAACAAAACCTATTTTCATTTTGTAATGTTTGGACTTATAAACATCTTTGATAAACATGAAAGCTTGCACAATATTTGTTATCTTTTGTTTTGGTCCTAATAAAAGGTATTATGTGGATCTTGGTTTGAGTTCAGAATAAATAAAGCTTTTGTTTAAGCTGTAGCAAGTTATTCACCTCTCCTGGGGTTGAGACAAAGCCTTGGTTTAGCTTAATTGAATAAAAAGTGTGATCTGAAGACTATAGGAGCAATTCAAGTGGGTAGCCGTGTGGATCTGAAGTAGCACAACAAAATTAGAGTCCAATGGCACCTTTAAGACCCACAAAGATTTCAAGGTGTGAGCTTTCGTGTGCATGCACACTTCTTCAGACGTCACCTCCAGAATAGATTTATGTAACTCACTCTACACAGGCCTGCCCTTGGCCTTGATCTGGAAATTGCAACTGATTCAAAATGCAGCTGCTAGGGTCCTCACAGGGACATCTTGGAGGGCCTATGTCCAGCCTGTGCAGACGCAGCAGCATTGGCTGGCAGTTGCTGCCCGGATCCAGTTCAAGGTTTTGACCTATAAAGCTCTACGCGGTCAGGTACCCACATATCTGAGGGACCGCCTTTCACGCTATGCCCCCCCGGGGAGCCTTAAACTCTGTGTGTACCAGAACGTTGGTCATTCCTGGGCCCGGGGAAGTACGCCTGGCCTTGACCAGGGCCTTTTCGGTCCTGGTCCCCACCTGGTGGAATGAGCTCCCGGAGGAGCTGCCAGCCTGCTGGAGATTTTGGCATTCTACAGGGCCTGCAAATGGAGTTCTTCTACCAGGTTTATGGTTGAGGCCAGCACAGCGAGAAGATCTGGTTGGGTCCCCCGTTGCCAAGGGGTGTCAACCTTTGTATCACCTGTGCTCCCTCTTCCCACTTCCTCTTTCAGATGTGATTGGGGGGGTTAGGAGGTTGAATTTACCATTGTGTTCTTGGGCTTTTGATTTTTGCTGTATAATTTTATGTCCTATTGTGTCTTAGTGGGGTTTTATTGGAGTTTATTTATGTCCTATTGTGTTTTAATGGGTTTATTGTAGACAATTGAGGCTTTTGAACTCTGGTGCTGGAGAAGACTCTTGCGAGTCCCTTGGACTGCAAGGCGAACAAACCGGTCAGTCCTAGAGGAGATCAGCCCTGACTGCTCTTTAGAAAGCCAGATCCTGAAGATGAAACTCAAATACTTTGGCCACCTCATGAGAAGGAAGGACTCCCTGGAGAAGAGCCTTATGCTGGGAGTGATCGAGGGCAAAAGAAGAAGGGGACGACAGAGAATGAGGTGGCTGGATGGAGTAACTGAAGCAGTAGGAGCAAACTTAAATGGACTCCGGGGAATGGTAGAGGACAGGAAGGCCTGGAGGATCATTGTCCATGGGGTCACGATGGGTCAGACACAACTTCGCACCTAACAACAACACCATTGTGGACAATTTGTATCCCGCCACAGGCTGGTTCCAGGAGTGGCAATTAATAAATCATCATCATCATCTTCTCTGTGGGCAAGGAGGGAGTTTGCTCACAAACCACTTTTTGGGCAATGTCGCCTGTATCACATAAGCAAAGCATCCCTTTGTCATAAGTGTACCAAGACCTGTTAGTTTTTCAAAGGAAGCTGACCCAGCCACAGTTGTGCTCATGCAGCAAATAAAATGTACATTCTCCAGCTGGAGGCCACATCCCTCTGGCAGAACTCTAGAATATGCAGAGCAACATTATTGTGACCATGAAGGGCTTTTCCTACTGACCTGTCCCTCACCCTATGTTAATAAGGCTCATTGATGGGATAATGGCACCTGGGAGTTTGTTCTTTTGATAGCATGAAGTAGTTTTCTTACACAGGTGGTCATTCTTTCCCCAAATTAATTAAACCCTACCTCAGGCATCTCCCTTCCTTAATTACCAGAGAGTCAAACACCTGAACACTTTCACTAGCCACTGTTTTATCTTCACTTGGAAAATCCATTAGAGTCCATCCTGAAGCAATCATTGGTGTCCTCCTTGACCTGGGAGCAGCTGGTAACTCAATCAAGGGCTTTGGTTTCAACAATGAAAGAGCTATTACCTGGTCTCCATTTCTTTACCACATCCCAGGGAAACATTCATTCTTTTGTTTTAGGGGCTTGCTGCCTGGCCTTGGCCTCCAGACATGAAATGGAGTACTTAAGCAATCACGCCTGACCATAGCCATGCTTGTGTCATTCCTGGATCTGAACCATGCATGTAGGATATCTTCCTTTCTCTCTTCATTGGACTTCTTCATGTCACAGAGGTAGCTATTAATCTTTCTACGACCCAAATCATTATATCTCCTCTATTGCACCATCTCATCTCTTTACTTCCTTCTTGTGTGTTTGTATTAATTTAAATCATGTGTAGGTGTATTAAGGCTTTTTGATAACATTTCAAATTTGGCCTATGGATCAGTTTCTCTGTCAGGGACACCCTGGTATACCTAGGTGAAAATCTTACTTCTTGTTCCTCTGGCTCTGTATTCTCCTAGAATTTGATAATTTCCCCATCCAATATTCAGGAAATGAGTCTGTTTTGGGTAAGAGTATGTTCCCACCCATCAAGATGGCAACCTATGAAGGGACATAGAAGTTTACACTTGTGGATTTTTAATTATTAATTGGTTTTATTCTTGGATACAAGAGAGGAATTAATGCAGTTTCTTATCTCTTCTTTAACTAAACTAACAGCTGTGATGAGCTCTCAATGAAGAATGTTTCTCTATCTCACTGGAATACCGAACAAGCCTTGATTCCTCGAATTCAGAGAGAATAACTTGGAACACCAGGTGTATCACTGGAGTAAGAAAACTTCCATAGCTATGCATTTTCATTCTCTCCCCACCCCACCCACTTTCTTCTTTTTTATTCAAACTGCCTGGCTGTATGAAACGCTCTCTGGAGTATTTTTCTCTGTCTCATGACAAGACTGAGTGGTTTTGACCCCCAGAGTTCTGAGAGAGAAAACTGATTAAAAGAAGTTCTCAGCTGCAGGGGTACTGTTGGAGTTGAAAAGAAATAGCTATGTATTGATATTAAAAAGTGATTCCCCCCCCCCACTTTTTAAGCATTTCAGAAGATGGATGTAGGAAGAAGTGAGGAGATTGGAGGACTGGTTATTGGGAATGGAGATGTGCTATCCTATATAAAGTGTGGAATGTTTTTGTTTCTGACTAAGAAGAGTAAAAAATACAACACAAATGAATGCAAGTTGGTAGTCCTGGAGGAGGAGGTGAAAGGTCTGGGGAGGAGGTCAAGTAGTCACAAGACACTTGAATAAGGTGACCAGATTTTAACATTGATAAAGCGGGACACCATTAAACCAGGGGGGGGGGGTCCTTGATTAAAAATTTGGTCTATATGGAGCAACAAAAAGTTTCATAGAATGCATAGAACACAAAAATAGTATTGTAATATATATATATATATATATATATCCAAAAGTGGGACAATCTGGTCACCTTACACTTGAACAATTTATTGAGAACCCAAGAAGAGCTTCAAGATGAATTGGGGAAGAGGGGAGGTTTGTCCAGATGTAGCAACTGCTTCAGGAATCTGACTCAGAGGAATGTAACATGCAGGAAGGAGACTTCTAGGCAGTATCTTGGGCCTCTTGAATTGCAGAATTGATTTGAGAGCTTTCCCTTGAATATTGTGCCTCTACTACTGAAAAGTGGGAAAGCCCAAATTTGACCAGGGAAACATGGTTGTGCTAGTAGATGGTGGGAGACTACAAGTTGACCAAAGAAGGGATGAATGGTATTCTTGGAGACTCTGTATTGAGGTGAATGAAGCCAGATGCATGCTATCCTGAAAAACATTCTTGTGAGTTGTGCTGTCTCCCTGGGCCAAGGATTTGTGATGTGGTTGAGCAGTTGCCAAAGTTTATTAAACCCACAGATAAATATCCTCATTTGCTTATTCATGTGGGGATGAATGACACTGCAAAATGTAGCCCGGAGTATATTTCAAGGACTCTGAGGTCTTGGGTAGTTAACAGAATTCAGGGCACAGGTTTTTCTTGTTAAACTAGAGGCAAAGCCTGTTCATCCCAGGAAAACAGGTGCTAGGATGCAAACCTACACTGTGGCCTTCCCGGGGGCTGCCTACATGGCAAAAGCTCCAGCCCACCCTTGGACTCTTGAGCCTCCAAACCTCAAGGAACAATTCTGAACAATTCAGGGGTCACCAGCCTCCAGCTGCAGCCTGGAAATCTCCTGGAAATGGACTATAGAGATCAGCTCCCCAGGGAAAAATGGCTCTTTTGGAGGGGGGTTGCCAACTTCCAGGTAGGACCTGGAAAACACCCAGAATTAAAGCTCCTCTGCAGATTGCAGAGCTCAGTTCCTCTGGAGGAAAGGGCAGCTTGGGATGGGGATGGAGGACTGTCTTACACTCCCCTCTACACACACACACACACACAAAGAGAGAGAATACAGAAGACAAAGGCTTTCCTCCTTTCACAAACAGCAAACCTTATTAACCACAGAATCACCTCTCCATGTGGGAAATACCTGAGTGTCTCCCTCCTTGGATTGCTCTGAGAAGCCTTTCGCCAGAAGGTCCATATTTAAAGGAAGAAAATCCTGTAACAGTCATTGAGCAAGTCAAAAAAGACTTACCCCATCTTCCTGTAACAGCTTCTTCTACCTGTGCTCTAGCTACATTTCTTTAAGGCAATGGCAGGTTATACAGTTTGGTGTAGTAATAAAGAGCAGCAGCTTCTAATGTGGTGAGCTAGATTTGATTCCCTGCTCCTCCACCGGCTGGGAGACCTTGTGCTAGTCACAGTCCTGTAAGAAACTGTTCTCACAGAATAGTTTCAGAGCTCTCTCAGCCTCACCTCCTCTGTTGTGGGGAGAGGAAACATTCCCAGGTTATAATGTTTAGTGATCATTTCTTCCTCTGGGAATGGAAAGAACAATTAAGATTATGGAAATGTATAATTGGCTGCATCAGTGGTGTTGTGGCAGAACTGGCTGCCTGCTCAATAGATGCCAAGCCTACTCCAGCCCTACACCCTTTCTCTGGGTGGGGCCTATCTCTTCGGGTCCATTGCTGCCACCACTCACTGACTGAAATACCCCCTCTAGAGGGACAGCAAGACCCCTCAGCTAAATTCTTTGTGTTTTATAGTCAGCACCACAAATATTTGGGTCCCACCTAGAGAGTTGGCACCCACCCAGTTTTGCCTGGTTTTCCTCCCTTTTGTCCTCCCAATGCACTAGTATTACCCAAGCAGTGAAGATTAGGTGGCCCAGAGCACCAGTCCCTTGTTTAGATTCAAAACACAGGTTTATTAAACCATTAACAATAACAATTAGATTGGTAAACTGACTCTCCCTCCAGCACACCACATGAAATCAACCACAGCACTTACACATGAACCTAAAAGGATGCCTAAACACACTCCCCCTTTCCCTACACTCCCTGCTGAAAAGGGGGAGAGGCTTCCTTGGACACTTGCCAGCCAGTCTCACCATCCATCTCCTCGGTGGCTGCTTCTCAGGACCCCCACCCCCTCTTCTGCCCAAGCAAAACAGGGCCTTTTCTCTAGAGAGATCTGCCATCTCCTTTGGAGTTCCTGCAGAGACTGCCCCCTCCCAGGAGGTCTGGAGCTTAAATACCCACAAGCTCCTCCCCCTGGTGGAGCCTGACTCCTCCATTCTCATTGGGGCATGTGACCCTTCCCTGAGTCTCCTGGGAAGTGTAGGCAATTACAGCCTTTCCACTCCACCTAGCAGCCATTTTAAAATACAGGTCCAGGGCAGCCATTTCAGGACACAGATCCACCTGCAGGACTCATTTTGCCACAGGTGTCATCAGGGAAGGTTTGGTTTTCTGAATAATGAATTATAATGGGGGGGGGGGCTTCTGGCACATGATTTTATGGCAGCTTGTAGGAGTACTTGATGGACTGTAATGACAGGAAGTGATGAGGTGGGAGATGGATGAAGGAGCAGGACTGATGAAACAGGGAGGGGTTGAAGGGCACATGATTCTTGCTGCAGTTATACTAACCAGATCATGGGGACAGACAAGGGTTGCTCAAAATTTTAGTAAGAGAAGGAAACTGTAACCTGTTTGGAGTAACTGGGACTGGGTGGGATAAGTCTGAGCTGAGAGGGAGGATAGTATATACATATAACAAAATTAAATAAGACATAGTCCTGGGATATAAGACTGGAAGGATATAATCTTTTTCTTTTTAAAGGACTAGTTGGAAAGGGCAAGGCATTGAATATTAAGGAAGTTTATATTTGTGAGGAAGTTCATTATTTGGAGGGAGGGGAGTTTTGCAGGTTGAAAATGTTTGGATGAAAATCAAAGAGCAGCCTACTGATGTTGTTTTGGGTGTTTATCACAGACTACTGAGTCCAGCACAGGAATCAGATAAGGCTTTACAGCAGGGGTGGCCAAACTGGCTCTCCGGATGTCCCGGTAGACTATGGCTATCTAGAGAGCCACCATTTGGCCACCCCTGCCTTATAGCATCAATTGTCATTCGTTTGTAAGAGGAGGAAGGCCGGAAGTGCTGGAAGATTTTAACTATCCTACTATTTGTTCCTCTGAAAAGTCTAATAACCTTTTAGCTTGCTTTGCAAACACCTTTGTGTTATGGGATTTTAGGAAGCATTGGGTGGTATCCCATGGAGTGAAATTCTCTTGACTGATTGATTTGACTTCTGTACCACCCTACAGGGTGGTATATATATATAGTGGTTTAATACAATAAGTTAAAATAGAGTCAAATTTAAGCTTAAAATTTAGATCCCAGCAGTGATTTCTACATATTTGGAGGTAAATTTAGATCAGACAACTGAGTCTGACTCTGTGTCACTTGAGGTAGTTATAAACAGATACATTGGTTGTGCGATACTTGTGTTTAGAGATTTTCACTGCTTCTGTTGTTTAAATAGTATTTATGGCAGCTTAACTTCAGAGAGTGCCTGTGTTAGTCTGCAGTAGAACCATTAGATTTGGATCCAGTCGCACTTGACAGAGCCAGAACAGTATTGTAGTTAAAAGAACGGCAGAAGACCAAGTTTGATTCCCCACTCCTCCACATGCAACCAGCTGGGTGACTGTGTGCTGCTCACAACTCTCTCAAAGGTGTTCTCACAGAGCAGTTCTCTTAAAGCTCTCTCTCAGCCTTACCTACCTCACAGGCTGTCTGTAGTAGGGAGAGGAAGGGAAATCTGTTTTGAGACTCCTTTGGGTAGTGAAAAGCAGAGAATAAAAACATGGTTTTGGGGGGGATAACTTTTGGAGAGGCAACTCCATAGTTGAGAGCATAGTGGAGATTTAAAAAGATATAATTTGAAGCTCGCTATATCTGAACTGCCCTTGCCAGTTAATAAGACTTAAGTGGCCACAATTACATGTTCAGACAGGTGGTCAGTGTTCTCTGCATTGCACAGATAGACACGCTAGAATTCTGGGTTGTATTTCTGCACGTGTAGAAGAGCGAGGAAGTAGCCTCGGCTGAGGCAGTGGGCTACCCTAGTTAAGGCAGTAAGGGAAGGTTGATGCCATTTCTAAATGCTTCCCACTTAAAAAAAAATACTCCTCTAAAGTTAACAACAGCAGCAGCCAACTAGCACAGCAGGGAGATGGGCTCTAGCGTGGCATCTCTTTATGGTGTTATGGTGGTTTGAAGGGATAATTTTTTAAGCTCAGAGAAACAACAAAAAGTGTGGATTCAAGTGGGCAGCCGCTTTGGTCTGAAGTAGCACAACAAAAGTAGAATCCAATGGCACCTTTACGACCAACAAAGCTTTATTCAAGCTGTGAACTTTCGAGTGCATGTGCTCTTCCTCAGACTAAATGGACAACCATCCTAACCGTGGAGATATGAAGCAAAAGCAAATTGTGGCAAATTAATAAACTGTGTCATGATATCCAAATTAGGCCATATGATGCCATATGATAATTCCTTGCTAAAACAGATAATCGGTGTGATTCTCCATTGACCACCAGTGTATATGAAGCTGCCTGACACTGAAGGAGAACATTGGCCCATTATAGTCAGTACTGTATTTTTTCCAACTGGCAGTGGTTCACCTGGGTCCTGGGGAGAGCTCTTTCACATCACCTTCTATCTGATCCTCTTTACTAGAAATACTGGGGGGCTTTTTGCACGCCTTCAAAATCGCATAATGGTTGCTAATTGAAAACGCTATTGATTTGCCATAACGCACGACGTCGTCGACAATCTGCCACACACCTGAAACCAATCTGCAAAAAGCGCTTCCTTGTAGCGCTTTCAGGGAAATCCCCAAAAGTGGATTCACCCTCCGGAAAGCGATACACTCCTGCAACCAATCTGCAACACTAGCGAAAAAGACCTGTGCGTTAACATTGTTGCGGTTTCTACAAAGTCCCTCCCCCTGGCTCTCTTCTCTGATCTTCCGGCAAAGCGATCACCATTTTTTTTTCTCCGAGCGAGCGGGGATAAACGCACCAGCGAGCCTCTTTCTGTTTAGAGGCTTCCCTGGCTTCAGTCCTTCCCCTTTAGTCACTAAGCACAAACCACAGAAAAGCCCGTTTGCTGATGTATTTTCCCATTAATTTTTACACATTCATTCAGCCGAAAATCGGGCCCGTGAGAGGGGGGGGGGATTTTTTTTTTTCACTCGGAGGCAGCGTGGCAACGATCAAACGATCAAACGACAGCTCAAACACACCAGGCAGCTGGATGGGTCTCTCCGTTGCAACGAATCTACCCAGATTCGTTGCTATGGGTCTGTTTTTTTTTTTTTAAACCTTTCTTAAAGGGAAAGGGGCTGTTTGGGAGCATGCTAACGGCTGCCCATTGGCTGCTTGACGGCCAGGGGCGGGACAGCTCAGCAATAGCGCTTCCTTTCTAGCGATTTCTGCCGAGACCGGAAGCCTGTGGGAAACGCTACAAAACGCAACTGGATTCCACCACAAAGGCAGGTATGCATAACGACGAATTCCACTACTTTAAATGGCGATTTTTCATTCAGTGACCAATTTGCAACAAAGATCCCGGTGCGTAAAGCCCCTGAGGATTGAACCTGGGGCCTTCTGCATGCCAGGCAGAGGTCCTACCACTGAGCCATGGGTCCTCCATAGATCTGAGGCACGACTCTGCCACATCTCCTACTGCACATGTAGACACCAGACTCCGGTTCCTACCAGTGTAATTTAGATTCAGGCCTATTTATGTAGAGCAGGCATTCTCAACCATGGTTTCATGAAACTCTGGGGTGTCTTGAAGGCCCTCGAAGGGTTTCCCAAATGGGTGGGTGTTAATTTTTAATATATTTTAAAACCTTGTCAAACATTTACCAGATGATATGACTATATATGGTCATGTCAACACCCTCCTCCCAAAATGGCGAATGATGGGCCTGGAGGAGGTGGGAAGGGGCCCCAGGTGGGCGTGTCCACAGCTCTAGTTTCCCAACCATATTCTGCATGATCCTGCCACTTCTGGGGTTTCTTGAAGCCTGAAGTATGTTCCAGGGGTTTCTCAATGGTAAGAAAGTTGGGAAAGGCTGATCTAGAGGCAGCCTCCTCCCCCCCCCCCCCCAGTTAATCCCTGGGTACACTATTTACATAATTACATAAAAGAGAAGCTGCAGCAAATGGATGCCTTGCCGGTTGGCCAACTCATAAAGCCCTTACAACTCACTTCTCTCTTCTGAGTCGGAAAAGCACGTCCAGCATTGAGGGAATGGGAGGGGGAGAAAATTCATTCCTGTCCCTCTCCTCACCTTATTTATGTTGAACCATGTCCAATAATTTAATGCAGCAAGGGTGACTTGGGCTAAGAAGGAAACAGTTAAGATGGTGCTGACTCAGATTGACTCGTCTGGCTAAGCTGCTGCACGATATATCTGCCAGAAAGTGATATCTCACGTAAAGCCCTTATCAAACACTTTCTGCTAGGGCAATTAAGGAGCATGAGCTCTCCTACCTGGAATGTACGGCTGCCTGCCTTCACTTCAGATATGCCAAAGGCTCTCGTCCTGCAGATGGAGGCAAAGGACATGGGAGGCTTAATGCTAGGCCTGTCTCCATGGCTCGAGAGAAGGCCATAGGGTCAATCTCCAGTATCTTTAGTGAACAGAATCAGGTAGAAGGTGATGCGAAAGCCAGAAAGGGCCATCCAGTGAGGGAGAAGTTTGGGCATAAATCTGGGTGGGAAGGTTGGTCTTCTTGGCGTAGTTCTGGCAAGTTCATCCATTTCTCTTGGCTGGATTTAGATTTTGCTGTTGAAGAAGGTGCACCATGAAAATAAATGGCTCACAGGGATCTACAGACAGCTGGTAGCCATCAGGAGGAAGGGGGACGGCTAACTAATTCCAACCCCCGCCCCCGGGAAATTGAATTGGAGTAATTTTTTTTTAAGATGGGAAAGAACGAAGAGCATCATTGTCCCTGTTTCTGATCTAGCCAAAAGAAGCAGGATCAACCCCACTGACTCTAGCTGCCAGACCTCTCATTTTGGACATTATGTCAGATCAGTATGAGTAGGACTCTCAAATATCCAGGGGAGGGATAAGATGATGATCATCATCATGATTATTATTTGGATTTATTACCAAGATATAAGCTGGCTGAGGATTCTGCTAAATAACAATACCTTGCAGGACCGGAACTAGCAATACCTGACCAAATAAGTTTTTTTCACCCCTCTGTAATATTGTACTATTGTGTATGTGTATGTATATATATTTATGTTATTTATATTTATTTGTTATTTATTTATAAACACACACACAGACACACACATATTTGACCTGTTCACTGTTTCCTTGTGGCTGGAAGGGAGGGTCACTCGGGATTTCAACTTCCCTTTTTGTCTGAACTCTGTTCTCATTGCAAATGAGGGCTTTCCCACATTTCTCATTTTCCGCACTTGTATGTTTCTGTTGCTTCAGCATGTTTTTTTTCCTCTTCTGTGCTGCATGTGTCTTATTGATTTATTGTTTCAGTTGTTTGCCACCCTCTTTCTGAAGATCTGGGGCAGTTTTGCTCCCTTTAGTGGTTGATTCAATATTAAATTGGTTTCTGTCCAGTATATCTTCCTGCTGCTTTAAACTGTAGGTCTTTATGCTGAACATACAGTGATGTATTATCAAACTGACCAACAGAGAGAGCAAAACACATGAGGAACAAGTCCCCACCTGAAGCAAGGAAAAACGAATGCAGAAAACCCTGAGTGTTATCCAGATTTCCCCACCACCACCACCACCATATTTTATTATTTCTTTGGCATGCCAAGACTTCCTCCATTCCCAGTGGTTGGTTAGTGTCTCTTTGCTGGTGTTACTGATTTGCTAGAAACCCCAAATAAAGATCTCTAATAGAAAATTGTCAGCACCATCAGCAGACGAGGAATCTGGACAGAAAACTGTGATTGTTAAAATGGCCTACAGCTGATATAAAACTTTAGTGTCAATCTGCTTTAAATATTCTTCGCTGGTCTTCAGCCTGTGCCAGACTGCAAAGTGGATTCTGGGCTCATCGCAAACTTCCAGCCCTAAGGAAAGTGGGAAGGGATATGGAAAGGACCGGGAAAACGGTTATCAATGTTTATACTGCTTTCCAAAGAGCCCAGTTTGACTTCGATCCTGTGAAATATGGTCAGAAAAGACTCCAGAATAAGGATGTCCAAGAGGTAGCTCTCCTACTGCCGCAGAGGATCTCATACATCCCCTTCAAAAGCTGTAAAATAATCTGTTCTACACAATTTCAAAGAGCCTTTATTTCATATGATGATATTTCTCTGTTCTGTTTAACTGATAACTTCATTTCTAGTGCTCATCTTAGTCCTTATTTGGTAACAAACTGAAATGGGCTGAAATGGGCTACAGTCCACTGACAGGAGGAGGAGAGATTATCTTCCTTGGGTCCCTTTGACACTGCAGATTACCTACCTATGAGAGCCAGCTTGCTGTAGCGATTAAGATTGGTTAGTCTGGAGAACCCACCTCCCCCTGCAGCCACCTGGGTGACCTTCGGCCAGTGTCAGTTCTCTCAGAGCTCTCACAGCCTCACCTACCACACAGGCTGTCTGTGGTGGGGAGAGGAAGGGTAGGCGACCGCAAGCCACTTTGAGACTCCTTTGGGTAGAGAAAAGCAGGATCAACCCCAGTGCTGCTTCTTTCCCTAGTGGATACACCAGCAGTGCCCTTGTGGTGGTCAAAGAGGGACTCTGGGAAAAAAGGAAGATGGGGAAAGACTGATTTCTATCACCAGAAAATTGATAACATTGAGCTTCGGGTTATGTGGTTATTTTTCACACCTGTTTACTTGGCACAGTAGCGGTCATGTTGTGAGAGGGACATGTGGTCATCTATCTACCCATCCCTGTATTTTGCACGAGGAAAAAGTTGTTGTCTTTGTTGCTCTTGTTTATGTTTATGTTTATGTTTATGTTTATTTATATCTATATCCATATTTATATTTATATTTACCCACCACCCTCGGCATGCCAGCTCGAGGCGCGTTACAGCATAAAAAGTCCCACACTGATAAAACCCTATTAAAACACCATTAAAACAAAACAACAATACAAAAACCCCACATGGCGGAAAAACAATCCATCCCCATAACAGAACACCTGCCACCAGGCAGCAGAGGGCTATGTCAACAATCATCACCCAATATGGTCAAGGGCGGCATACTTCCTGATTGGGGGGGGGCAGCCAGATCTTCCTCCTACACCGGCCTCAACCATAGACCTGGTGGAAGAGCTCTGTCTTTCAGGCCTTGCGGAAAGATGACAGCTCCCGCAGGGCCCGCAGCTCTCCCGGGAGCTCATTCCACCAGGTCGGGGCCAGGACCAAAGGCCCTGGCGAGACCAAGCAGACTTCCCTGGGGCGGGAACAACCAACAAGTTGGTACCCACAGAGAGCAAGGCCCTGAAGGGGGCACAGGGCAACTACTGGTTCCTCAGCCCTTTCTTTCTTAGCCCCAGAATATCACAGCATTCCCATCATCCTCGCTTCTCAGTAGCAGCTTGTCTTTGACAGTTATAACAGAAGCTGACGTTGAGCCGCTTGGCCATTTTGGTGAAGAGAGCCATGGCTTAGGCCAAGGCGAGGCGTCATATTTCTTCCTCGGCCCCATCAAGCTGCATCCTGTTCAGGAGGCAAGCTCAGTGTGGTTGATTGACTAGATTTTGCTTGGATTATATTGTTCCAGCAGCAAGAATGTTTCAGTGGAACATTTATCTCGCCGCTGCCCCATCAGCGCAGCCAACCCAAAGAAAGCCTGCGAATGAAGATTGATTCTGTGCCGTGGGATTTTTTCCAACGGCCATTCGTCACCGGGACCTCTAAAACATACTATAAAACAGAGAGAAAATTACATTGGTTGAATTTCTAAGCTAATATGGAGTATGCCATTAATTTGGACGCGTGATCCGGTATGTCATGCTCTGAATTCCTTCTGCCCTTCCAAGTGCTTCAACAAGTGATAAGAGCTGCTCTTAACACACATTTTCACTTGGGACATGCTAAGAGGGCAACCCTGAACACTGTTGCCCCTACCTAAGCCTGTTCTCCTCCATGGACTTAAACGGGTGTAACTCTATTTAGGATTGCACATTTTCTTCTGTAAGGAAAGCTCACGTTTTTATGGATTGGAGGCATCAGTCCTAGGGAGGCTTTTCCTGGAAGTAACCCTAATGAATACCATGGTACTTCTGTCCAAGAAGGTTTGCTTAGGACTGTGCCTGAGGCCTAAACATCTTCCAGGAAACCACCTCCACAGCAGTTCTTTATCTGTGTGGTTTTTGTCTGCCTTCTGCCATGGTTGGCCACAACGCATTTCTGGAACCAGTTTGAAATGTTTAAAGTTACTTTCAGTTTTTAAAAAAGCTAGAAGCTAAGCGCTCCCTGTCTATACCACTGTCAAAGGATCATTTGCAGTGTCACCCTGAGCAGAATTTGAGTCCTGTAACACCATAAAAGACCAATAAAATTGTCTTGAGAAGCCCTTCTCAACTTTTTTCACCGTTGTGAATCCCCTGAAGCATTCTTCAGGCTTCAAGGAACCCCAGAAGTGGCACGATTATGTACAATATGGTTGGGCAGCATAGCTGTGTACATGCCCATCAGGGCCCCTCCCCTTCCCACCCCCTCCTGGCCCTTCGTTGGCCATTTCAGTAGTGGTGACGAATTATCGGAGTGCTAACATTTCAATTTAATCTAGTGCTTCCTTAAATCCCATATTTCTCTTCCCTTCTGGTATGGTCCACTAGAAGAAGGAGAAGGAGGAGAAGAAAAGAAGAAGAAGAAGAGTTGGTTCTTATATGTGGCTTTTCTCTACGCGAAGGAGGCTCAAAGCGGCTTACAGTCACCTTCCCTTTCCTCTCCCCACAACAGACACCCTGTGAGGTGGGTGAGGCTGAGAGACCCCTGATATTCCTGCTTGGTCAGAACAGTTTTCTTAGTGCTGTGGCGAGCCCAAGGTCACCCAGCTGGCTTCATGAGGGGGAGCACAGATTCAAACCCGGCTCGCCAGATTAGAAGTCCGCACTCCTAATCACTACACCAAGCTGGCTCTCACTAGGTTCCCCAGCACCGTCCTTAGTGACTAGGAAAGGGACTATGCTAAGAAAGTCAGAATCACTTACCTAGCCCAACTACAAGAGACCCAACATGCCATAGTCACACGTCAGGGACAAAAGCAACTCGGATGGCTAACTGAGGGTGTGGCTCACCTTCACAGCACCCATTCCCAAGGACATTAATGGAGGAGACTCTATTCCCTGACCAACCTTGACTCTATGGAACCCTTTTGTGTGGACAGATAAAGAATCCCAAAGGGGGGGATGGCTCACAGTGTGGATATTCAGGATCCAGACGCAGGCAGTCAACTTGTGTCCCCAAGGCCACTGACTGGCTAGGTAACAACGTCTGTAGTATCCGGTACTCAGGGCTTAGATCTTAATCAATAAAATGACATGAAGATTCTGTGTCTTTGGCCACACACTCACCGTTGTCACTGGCTCAGTTGAAAGACACCACAAAATCCATTGCAGAGGAGGCAGAGCTTTTGCGCCACCCAACCACCTCGGAGGAGTGCTGTTTTTGTTCAGGCTGTTGGGTCTTTTGGCTGATGCTGTGCAGCACACTGTGGGAGAAGCCTTAAGGGTGAGGGTGGAGGGGAGCGGAGCCCTGACTCCCCTTGCAGAGGTTAAGAAAACAGCTTTGACGATGCAACCGGCCTTCCCTCCGCCTCTGCCTTGTGCCGGCACATGTGTTTCAAGGACAGCATGCAGCTCCCCCACTCTCCCCACCTGCCTTTTTTCAGAAAACACAGTCTTTTGTAGTTTAATTCAAATAACATCCCGCATCTAGGAAATGTCACAAGGAAATTGACACATTAAGAATGAAGGGCCTCTCTGCAGTTTAAATGGCGAAGAAGAAGAGCTGTTTTTTTTATATCCTGCATTTCATGAGCCAAAGGAGTCCCAAAGTGGCTTAATTATTCCCTATGAAGTAGGTGGGGCTGAGAGAGATCTCATAGAACTGCTTTGCTCTAAAGCAGGGGTAGTCAACCTGTGGTCCTCCAGATGTTCATGGACTACAATTCCCATGCGCCGCCCGCCCCCCCCACTCCCCCTGGCCCCTCCCCACCTCCCTACCCCGGCTGCTGCCACTTACCCTGCCCGGCAGCATCCCGGGTGTCCTGGCCCCAGCGCAAGTGCATGTGCACGCGCTACCCTAGGGCAGCCCCACACGCCCCGCCCCCATGCGTTCAGGGGGAATGGCACGGTTGTCGCAATGCATAAAAGGACTATGTGAAGGCACATCAGAAGCCACAACCTCCGTTAACTGTGTATATACTTCATGTATAGACCACATTCCTCAAAATGACTC
Organism: Paroedura picta; assembly: GCF_049243985.1. Taxonomy (NCBI): domain Eukaryota; kingdom Metazoa; phylum Chordata; class Lepidosauria; order Squamata; family Gekkonidae; genus Paroedura; species Paroedura picta. Next base: position 168,574,958 of record NC_135369.1, on the reverse strand, counting down.
AGGGCAGATTATGCCATGAAAACGATGCAACTGACTGTGTAATGCATATAGCTCACAGATAAATAAAACTTGGTTACAAAACGGGCAGAGAGCAAAGCACCAAAACACTGCGATGCTGTCGGACCACAAAATCAGAGAGCAGTGTCTTAAAAATCCGTCAAACATAGAGCAAATAAAGCAACGATCAGTCCCATAAACTGTGAACTATAACCTCGTTGTGCATGCGCTTCCACGCATGGCAACAGCAAATGTCACACGCAGAGAAATGTTGCCCAAGCAATATTGCCTATCCCTACTTATCTGGTTTCGATACTGACTCCATTACACCCATTGGAGAAGGAACTTCTATGGTCCTTGGGCTGGAAGTCTAGCAGTAGTAATGCGATGCCATTTGGCTGAAAAACCAGACAAACATCCGGAAGGCTGGCAACTGGTGCCCAACTTAACATTGAAGAAATGAGAGGGAGGGAAGGAGAGAACAGAGCACTTCCTCTGATAGCTGGCCAAGCAGCAGTTCAACAATTCTGGCCGATCTTGTGTTTTGCGTCTTCTTTGCAACAAAGAGCTCTGCTCAGTTTGTATGTTTAGACCAGCTAAAACCATCATGGAACACAAATGTGTCCGACCGGATATGTTTTAAGTCACAATTCCATCGCAGCATTCACATTTACGGGAAGAAAGAGAACAGGGGCAGCATTTCAGTCTGCTTGGAGCAAGTGAACAAAACCTTCAGTCTACTGAAAAACTGGAGGAACAAGCCAGATGCATTAATTTTTAGCTCAAAAGCATATGGAGGCTTAAAGTGTGGTGGACAGGTCCCGTCCCCCCCGCTCCCGGCATTGGTGAGGGATGGGGAGGGGTAACATAGCCACATCCAAGTTGGAAAAATCCTGGGGATTTTGGGGTGGAGCCTGGGGAGGGCGGGGACCTCAGCGGGGTACAATGCCATCCGCTCTCCAAAGTGTGCATTTTCTCCAGAGGAACTGGTCTCTGTAGTCTAGAGGAAAGCTCTAAGTCCAAATCCCACCTGGAGACAAGGCATCCTTAGCTCAAATCCACCAGAGAATTGTCATAGGGGGGCATGTATAGGTGATGAAACTCCTATAGGTTTCATGAAACTCTGTGGTTTCTTGATGGTCCTGGAAGGGTTTCCTGAATGGGTAGGAATTAATTTTAATTTTTTTAAATTTACGAAATATTTATTGGGCAATACGGCCGTATATGGTCTTGTTGACTCACCTCCCCAAAATGGCCAATGATGGGCCTGGAGGTGGTGGGAAGGGGAGGGGTCCCAAGTGGAAATGTACACAGTTATGCTTCCCAACTATATTCTGTATGATCATGCCACTTCTGGGGTTTGATTAAAACTTGATTAAAACTCAGTTGGTCTTAAAGGTGCCATTGGACTGTTCTGCTGCTTCAGACCACCATGGCTACCCATCTGAATCTATTCAGAATAGTATTCTGCTTAAAAAATTAAAATAAAACGTTGACCAATGCCTTCTCACATCTGAGAGCAAACAAGGGTCCCGTTCTCAATCTGAACTTTGGTCTCTTTTTCTCCTCCACCGTGCTTCCAGCCAGCTGTCATCACTCACTCCCACAGAAGTCCTGACCCAAGTAAATGTTGGTGCCGGTCCAAAGGGTGAAGCTACTCAAGAGATCCAAGCACTTTGACTCGGTTAGTGTTGAGTCATAACACTATATGATGGGTCACGGAGTCCGATCAGCAAAAGCTTTGCATCTCAGAGAACATCTGCGAAATATTTTCCATGGCTAGAACTTTGATGAAACTTGTATGCACACACACAAACACAAAGCAGGATTCTGATTGGTCAGGAACACATCCACACAAACACAAAGCAGGATTCTGACTGGTCAAGAATGCGAAGCTAATAGCATAGCAAGAGACACACATCCATCTTGATTCAACGAAGACAAACTGTGCATGGGAAATCTCTCTTCTGAATTTACTCCCAATCTCAGGAGACTACAGCATGGGGGAGGGGAAGGGTGGAATCCTGCAAAACAAACAGCCAGCAGACCAACAGCAGCATGGGGCCAGTCCTGTCAGAGCCAACTGTGCCAGACATTCTATTATTATTATTATTATTCGATTTGTTTCCCGCCACTCCCTTACGGCTCGTGGCGGGTTACAGTGTCCTAAAATCCCCATTAATACCCCATTAAAAGACATAAAACATTACCGACATGGCGGAAATCAGTAAACTCAACTCCCCCCCCCCCACTACTGGCTGGTGGAGAGGAGGTCCTGATGATGTTCACTTCAGGTCCCAGATCCCGGGGGGGGGGGGGCATAGATCTATCTTACCATCCCCAGCCTCAACCATATACCTGGCGGAAGAGCTCCGTTTTGCAGGCCCTGCGGAACGTTGAAAGATCCCGCACAGCCCGCAGCTCTCCCAGGAGCTTGTTCCACCGGGTTGGGGCCAGGACCGAAAAGGCCCCGGCCCTGGTCGAGGCCAGGCGTGCTTCCCTAGGGCCTTTTCTGCAAGAGGTGCCTCTGTGTCAGCCTCTGAATCAGGATCAATCTCAACTAGCATTTGTTAGCCTTGCACTGCCCATGGATATTGGGTTGCAACCAATCTATTCTTCCCGCCATTCGGAATCTCATCCACTGCAGAAAGGGGGGGATGGGGGAATTCCTATCCTGGGAGCGGTGCTGGATGCCTGGTGCTCAGGATCCAAGTAATTGGGCTAGTTTTTCATTATCCCAAACCGTTTTTTAAAAGAGTGTTGCTAACATGCTATCCCCCGCCACTAATAAACCAGCACGGTGGTGTGGTTAAAGAGTAGCAGCCTCTAACCTGGAGAACTGGGTTTGATTCCTCACACTTCCACATGTAGCCACAGCTGGATGACCTTGGGCCAGGCATAGTTCCTTTAGAGCAGGGGTAGTCAACCTGTGGTCTTCCAGATGTTCATGGACTACAATTCCCATGAGCCCCGACCTACAGGGATATCGTAGGTTGGGGCTGGGCGGGCTGAAAGGCCCGGCACTGGCAATTATGCACATTTGCCAGCCCACCCCAGCCCCTGCAGGGGCCCGCAGTATACAGGAAGCTGCGGAAGTTCCCGCATTTCCATAACGCAGGCCTTCCGTGGCCCTGGGCTGGGCCATGCCCACACTGGCAGCAGGGGCTTGCATAATCGGAGATTTTCCCCGATGCCCTGCCACCGCCAGCGCGGGCATTCTGGCCCGTCCATAATGAGTCCTTGCTGTGAAAGGCACTTTGGACGAGGGTGCCAGATGGTGACACGGAGCTAAAAACAGATGCGGGGTTCCCTGTGAATGAATGCCTCTCTGCCTGGTGGAAAACAGCAGAAATCAAGAAAATACAAATGTGAAGTTGCCAGCCTCCAGAAGTAAAATGAGAACTCCCTGCGCAAATAAATAGCATACTGGAAAAGAGAGAGCAAGAATTTGAAGAACCGGTTAAAGGAGAGCAAGAATCAGAAAAATCTCAGGAAGACCAGTGAGGCACTCAAGTCCTAAAATATGCTTTCCAAGATATGTAAAAATTCTTGTCTTTTGCAAGCAACTTAAGGCTTTTCGCTAGCCCAGTTGATTTCTTTTTCAATTGAATAGCCTGACAGTTATAAGTGTTACATTTCTCTTCTGTTGCCTCTGTGGATGCAACCATTCCCTCCCTCTCCTGCTTATAATTTTGTAAAAACAGGAATATATTCTGTTATATTCCTTTTCAGTTGTGCAAGCCTCCACCCGCAGTCTGAGAAGTGGTATAGCCCTGACACGGAGCTGCCGTCCTGTCTCCTCTTTTGGAGACATTCACTATTCTTAAGCTTGAAGCCGATCAGCTGCCCTTAGAAATAAGGAACGGTCTCCCTCCAGAACCCTTTTGGAAGGCAAAACATTGTAAAGGTTCACCGTCCATTAGCGTGCTCCGTGATCACACCACACACAGCTACATTTTGAGCGCAGTCCCAGTGCTCAACTATCCTAGCTAGGAATAGGCATGCATTTTTTTGTAACCTAATGCACCACAGACTAGTCGTTGCTGACTTCTGGGATTTAGTTATTATCACCGGGCATTGATGAAGGAAAGAATTCCTGGACCACAAGAATGTCTCGCATCTGAATTTCAAAACACATTCCTTTCAATATGAGTTTGTTCAGGGATTATTTGTGGTTTGCCTGCTATCGCCTGCCCTGGCGAAAGATGCCACGGAAACTGTGGGGCAAGCGTTACCTGACAAATCCCTCCGTTATGAGTTAATTAGTCCCCCCCCCCCCCAAAAAAAAGTGAAATGCAAAGGGATTTCATCCGATTGCGTTTGGCTGGGTTACTGAAACAAAGAAATTTATCATTTTGATAGTTGCTAATTATACCTGCTTTTCTGTTTGGAGAAGGGAGTCTGTAGGTCTGGACCAACCGCCCTTGGGGACCTATCTGTTAACTTACTGTCACCTTCTCTTGAGATACCATCGTCTTGTAGCACTGAGCAATAAAATTGTAATTGTAGGTCTTTTGAAGCATGTGGCTAAAGGACACAGAGCTTGTTGACACTGAAGGAATTCACAAGAAAACTAAAAGTCCGTAGAACACGATGACACTTAGGTAAAAAGAATAAGATCTGTCAGTCGCTTGGACTGTTTTATCAATTCATTTCCTTTATGCCTCCACTCGCTGGGAAGAAAAAATTATGTTACCTGTAGATCACTTCAAGCATCGGTGAGTTAAGAGCACAGGATACACGTGTTCAGTATAAATAAATACAACCCTCCTGAATTTATGGGGTCCTTTTCATTAAGTGCCAAGGAAGGCCGTTTCTGCAGCTGCAGCAGATGTTGATTAATCCTGAAGCAAACTGCAATCCCAGTGATGTATTTTAAGTGCTAGGGCTGCAGTCCTGTCACGCAGCTTCTTTGGATGTGGATTTTGTTGATAGCCGTGGGATTTGCTTCCCATTGATTGATTGATTGATTTACGTGATTTATGGACCGCCTTTCACGAAACGCAAGGCATAGCATATGACACAATGTGAAGCCATGCAATCCGTAGAATAAGGCACATGATCATCAAAGAAATAGGACTAGTGTTGAGGAACAACGAAACAGAAACACACCTTTGAATTGGTTGGACATCTTCATTGTGCTATGCGTTAGTTTGTTGCTCGCCCACTGCATATACATGTGGACTGGTGGGTTTCCCATTTGATTGTTTGGGGAGATGGGCGTGCATGTGGGGGCTTGCACCTTGAGTAAAACTTTGTTGGTCTTAAAGGCATCACTGGAATCAAGAAGAAGAGTTGGGTTTTATACCCCGCTTTTCACTGCCTGAAGGAGTCTCAAAGTGGCTTACAATCGCCTTCCCTTCCTCTTCCTGTAACGGACACCCTGTGAGGGAGGTGCTCTGACAGGACTGCTGTGTGTGAGAACAGCACTATCAGAGCTGTGACTGGCCCAAGGTCACCCAGCTGGCTGCTTGTGGAGGAGTGGGGAATCAAACCTGGTTTTACCAGATTGGAAGACGCCGCCCTTAACTACCACACCAAGCTTCTGGTTGCTCTGCTGCTTCAGAACAGCATGCCTATCTTCCTGAATCTGGGATGTTAGACATGATACCTCAACACTGCCGAAAAGTGGAACCACATTCTTAAGTAGCCTCATTAGAGGAAGCTAATAGATCTGGTAAACATAATACATACTATACATGGTAGTGTAACCCACATGCCCATCCCTTTGGCACCGGAGTACTGCTCTATTGTCTTCCTCCTGAACAATTAAGTTTTGCTTCACTTCTGAAACTCCAGGAGTGTGGGAGCCTTCTGGGCCTTCTCAAGCAGGCCATCCCACAAGGTGGAAGCTGTACCAGGGAAAGCAGAGGCATAAGAGGGCTGGCAAGCTCTCAGTTCTCCCAGAATCCCACATCAGACTTCATGACTATATATATCAGCTGCCCAGGAGAAAAAGGTGGCTTCAGAGGGCAGAATCTATGGCAGGGGTGGCCAAATTGTGGCTCTCCAAATGTCCATGGATTACAATTCCCAGGAGCCCCTGCACCTTTAAGATCAACAAAAAGTTATTCAAGGTAGAAGCTTTCATGCACATTGGAAGAAAGGCTTATACCTTGAATGAAACTTAGTTGACATTAAAAGTGCCCCTGGACTCAAACTTTGTTCAAATTCTTATGTAGTGATAAGTTGTTTTTTTTTGGGGGGGGGACTCTTAGGCACTGTGCTGGTGGAAGGCAGGGAAAGATCTACCACAGGGAACACCTTATGCCTTCACAGGATCTAGGCTCCTATCTCTAAAAAAATATATTCAGTTCCTGGCACATGACAAAATGCTAAATGTTTGCACTCTACATGTTGTATTTCAGTAGTGTTCAAGTCATGGCTTGGGACTCACAAAGGGGTTATGGAGCCCGACCTGCTGTCCTAAAGCACTGTCATTAGGGATTCCAGCCTCCAGGTGAGACCTGGGGATCCCCTGGAATTATAGCTCATCTCCAGGTAACAGAGATCAGTTCCCCTGGATAAAATGGCCTCTTTGAAGAGTGGACTCTATAGCATTATACTCCACTGAGCTCCTTCCCTCCCTCCCTCACATCCACTCCCAGCTCTGCCCCCAAAGTCTCCAGGTATTTCCCAATCCAGAGCTGGCAACTCTAGGTAGTCATTTTGGAGGAGGGCTGCATTTTGGAGGGACCTGCAATTATGACATACAGATGGAGAACATATGTGTAGCCTCTCCAGCCTCTCCATGCATATTTTCTGAGAGGAGCGACAGGATAGGGTCACTATTGGTCATAGATAGGCTTCCTCCATGGCCCTGACCTTAAGTGCATTGGTATTGGGACTTTAGGACTTGTTCCTGAATCCAGAGAAATAGAGATGCAGAGTAACAGAGTGTTTTGAAAGTATGCAGTTATTAGTTACCTTTGTGGATGAGGCATAGATCCCGACTCACAGCTCTTTGTGTTTTAAAAGAGAATTTTTACTAGGAAAGATTATTTACAAATGGATATCATATTCATCTGCTTTAGTCTCCTTACTGAAGCAGAGTACAGAAGCTTAAAAGATATTGACAAAGAAGAGACATTGCAAGCCTCTTGTGGCTAGGCTGCAGGCAGACTACATGCCTCACATAAGCAAACAGAGAGAGTTAAGCCTAATGGCTGCTTGCTTGTTTCTATATGCTGATTTGCTTCTTCCTGAAGAAGCAGGGAGTAGGTGTGAGCCCAGCTTAAACAAAGGTATCCCCAGAGCACATGGCTCAGAATTCCCTGCATCCTCTCTAGTGGCCACTTGAAGCCACTAGAGAATACACTGGTACAGCTCAACCACTTAAACAGCATAATAACAGTCCTTCAAGGCTGACTTCACCAAATTGCTTGCTGACTGCGATTCCCACAACTGGTTAGAGTGCCTGATTAAGACTGGGAGACCCAGCTTCCAATTCACATTTTGCCATGGAAGCTTTCTGGGTAACACTGGGCTAGTCACATGTTCAGCCTAACATACATCACTAAAAAGTAAGGAGACAGACGTAAGCCATTTGTGGTCCCCACTGGGAAGCAAGTCAGAGGAATAAATAAAGAAAAGATACCTTGCCATGGTACACCTACGAGTGCTCAGCTGCCCACAGTCCTGGCCCTGGTCATAACTCTAGCTCCCTTCTTCCTGTCATGTGACCTCGGCTCATACCATCTCCTGCCCCACGTTTACAACTCTGTGGGTCTCAGGCCTGGGGGCCGCGTAGTCCAGTGTTGCATTATGCATCTCTCTGTTTCGAATTTGTTCTTCAAAATACTTTGGACAGCAACGCAGACAAAGCTAGCCTGTGGCTTTGGCAAAGGTACGGCATAACCGGATTGATAAAAATCTTCGGAATACATAGGAAAACGAAATCTGGATTGTCCTGCCTGCTGTAGCAGTTTCTCTTTATGCTAATGCATGTGTGACCCACCCTCTTAGCCCTTGAGATAAACACAATCACAGCTCTTTTTGTTTGTTTGTTTGCTGTATTTGCTGTTCCCATGAGCTCCATTTGGGGAAAGATAAACACTTGGGGTTCTACATTACTGGATTGCTTCCTTCAGGATGGCTTATTCTTGCCCACTTTTCACACTCTCTGCTCTGCCTGGGTGCCATTTAGTTTCCAGCAGGATGGCCCTCCTGCTGCTTTTGCTATCTTGAGTTTGTAGGGGGGGGGGGGAGACTACATTTCCCCCTGTAAAGATAACCATCAGCTCTCTGAGTCAGTGGGGTGAAATCCAAAATGCCATCCAAATCCCATGAATTAGAGTTACCAAACCTTTCAGCACAAACTTGCCAAAATCTTCCGGGGGGGATGAAATTTTCTCGAATGTCTTAAGCACCAGTCTGATGCCTGTTTATTTGGAAGTTGGGGTCCCTTCCTTTACTTCCAAGTAAATCCTAACAGGAATTTATCTTTAAATATCATCTGCCCCAGGAGGGAAATTTAGACACCTCTCAATTAGGATAGCAGCCCCTGAAATCCACGTGGAGATGTTGGGCGTGAGAATCCCCACGGAACGAGATGCTGATCCCTAACAGACAGGGGAGGAAATCAGTCAATTCAAAGAAGCTTCTTGGATGATAAAGTCAATGGGACTAAAGGCATGTTTAGTGTTTGACGTTTGCTTGTTGGCCCTGTGGGGGGAGATGACATATCTACAGGGGAGACAGATGGATCCACAAAGAGTTAGTGAACTGCAAGCCAGTGACTTTCACAGGAAGTGAGAAGGAGGGCTGGTTTACCATTGCCTTCCTCTGATTCTGTGAAGACAAAGGGGTGGCAGGTTGCAGTGGATGAGCGATAGGGATGGGAGTGTCCTGCATAGTGTCCTGCAGGGGGTTGGACTAGATGACCCATGAGACCCCTTCCAACTCTATGATTCTATGATTCTCCAGTTGCCCATGGTAGTCTGCCATTCACTGCCAGACTCTGCTCTCATGCTCTTGACTTGTCCCATGCTGTCTTCCTTCCTAAGTACTGCCTTGGGTGAAGTGCTGTCGAATTGCAGCCCATTCATGATGGCCCTGTAGGGGTTTTGAGGCATGAGATGAATGGAAGTGGGTGACCTTGAGCTCGTCACAGTCCTGATAGTGCTGTTCTAACCGAGCAGTCCTTTCAGAGCTCTCTCAGCCCCACATACCTCACAGGCTGCCTGTGGTGGGCATTTCTTGGTGGTTTCCCATTTAAATAGTAGACAGAGATGACCCTGCTGGACTTGTGAGATTGGATGAAACTGGGCTGAACTACTGTAGGGAAAAGGTAGATTGAGAATCAGTGTGGGAGAGAGGAGCAGCCACAGAAAAGCTACTTAGAGGAGTCATGATCTGGAGGACAGCAATATTGAGCAGATAATGGGGGGAACTCCGTCCTCTAGCTCTCTTCTGTTGCATATTGAAGCAGGGTTTCATTTTTTTAATTGTCTTGTGGCTCACTTTTATTCATTTTGTGTTGGAACAGACAAGATCTGTAGAGTTTGAAATTCAAAGCTTATGAAGGTATCCTAAAGGGGGGCACCGGACAAGATGTGCAGCTAGCATATATAGATTGGGAACTTAATATTAGAATAGAGAATCACAGAATAATAGAGTTGGAAGGGACCTCTTGGGTCATCTAGTCCAACCCCCTGCATTATGCAGGACACTCACATCCCAATTGCTCATCTACTGTAACCTGCCATCCCCTTAAGCCTTCACAGAATCAGCCTCTCTGTCAGATGGATATCTAGCCTCTGTTTAAAAATTTCCAAAGATGGGGAACCCACCACCTCCCAAGGAAGCCTGTTCCACTGAGAAACCACTCTAACTGTCAGGAACTTCTTCCGGATGTTTAGGTGGAATTTCTTTTGAATTAATTTCATCCCATTCGTTCTGGTCTGTCCCTCTGGGGCAAGAGAGAACAATTCTGCTCCATCCTCCATATGACACCCTTTTAAATACTTGAATTATTTTCAAATAATATCCTCCTGATTGGCTTGAGACTTCCTGCTCCTTTGAGCACACTTCTTCCCTGATTGCCTCCAGATGAAGGATGAAGAACAGTTATTCAGTTAGCTCTCTCTCTCTCTCTCTCTCTCTCTCTCTCTCTCTCTCTCTCTCTCTCTTTCTCAAAATTGTAACAGTTCTTAATAAAACTATTTTTAAATAGCCAGTTCTCTACTCCTTTGCGAACTTAAATTCTGCCACCCCTTTGTCCATAAATGACATGCAGTTAGATTCTAAGAAACATTCTGAAGTAACCACAGAAAAGAGAAACATGTCAGGAGGAGGTAAGCAGGGAAGAATCTTAGTCACCTTGATCAGAAAGCATAAGAATTCCTTCCATGTCTTAATGCTGGCATAACAGGATATTGAATTGAGATCTCATTCTCTCAATAAACGATCATAGAGTGGAAGGGGCCATACAGACCATCTAGTCCAACCCCCTGCTCAATGCAGGATCAGCCCTAAGCATCCTAAAGCATCCAAGAAAAGTGTGTATCATTCTTAAGATGTCACATTCTTAAGATAATGAAATGCACTAGTTTTCAGAAATCTTAGAAAGAGATTACATAGGAAGAGTTTCCGAAAAGTTACTACTTGGAGACCTAGGATACTAGTTAGGTTTGTCTGCTCAAGGTTAGCCTGCCTTGCAAACCTGGAAGAGCTGGGGAACTTGTTCATTCTGTTAAAAGTCTAGGTGAGCAAAGGGAGGGGGCAGATGATGTCCCTCCCCAAACACACAGAAGCATCTGAAGTCACAGCATGCCTTTTATAGGGGCAATAAAGTTTTATATGCATTTACAGGAGACCTAGTGTGAAGCAAAATGCCTGAAATCGCCCAAATAAAAGGATGGGCAGGAAATTGGTTCAATTTGGCATGGTCTTAATTATTGGGAATTTTCGCCTTTGTGGTATTCATCTCCAACTCTGCCCCCCCCCCCCCAGCTTTGCACTTGGGCTTGAGGAACCACATCCCTTGAACCCAAACTCTCAGAGTTCGGTATGCGCAGAAGGCTTAACATCAATTACGACGTTACACACAACATAAAATTTAACAGCTCAGATCAGCCTTTCCCCCCCCTTTTTTTAAAGCAACTCAGTGGGGCTCTTGAAAGATCTTAAAAATTAACCAGCTCTTTAAAAGGATTATTTTCCAAGCAGCAAAAGCCAATGTTATGCTTGAAGGAGTTGGGAGTGGGTGTGGGGGGGGGGGTAGTATTCCAGTTCTAAGTTGTGACAGGTAGTTTAATTTTCTTCTATATCTATACCAGCCTTTCTTTTTAACCTTTGAGAACCCCCTGAAATATTCTTCAGGCTTCAAGAAACCTTATAAGTGGAGTGTTTGTGCAGAATATATCGGGAAGCATGGCTGCGCACATGGCCAGCCAGAGCCCTTATCCTCCCCATCCACTCCAGGCCCAACACTGGCCATTTAGGGAGGGGGGGGCAGGTCAACTCTGCCATATACGGTTATATCATCTGATAAGTGTTTAACTCCCATCCATTTGGGAAACCCTTCCACAGTCATCAAGAAACCCCAGGGTTTCATGTAACCCTGGTGGAAAAAGCTTGCTCTATACAGTCAGTGTGCACTGTGCTAACCTGGGATAATCATGATCATCTGTATAATCTTACAATTGCAAAGGAAGATTTCACCACATGTCACATGTGAACATATGCTGCTGTGAGTCCTTTCAGAAATGGCAGAATAAAAATAAAATAAGAAATAAAGTGTGTGGTGAAAGCTGTGGGAAAATGTCCATTTGAGTGGTTACTTTGGGAGCCCTATGAAGGAAGAACAAGAGTTGGTTCTTATATGCCGCTTTTCTCTACCTGAAGGAGTCTCAAAGTGGCTTACAGTCACCTTCCCTTTCCTCTCCCCACAACAGACACCCTGTGGGGTGGGTGAGGCTGAGAGAGCCCTGATATCACTGCTCGGTCAGAACAGCTTTTTCAGTGCTGTGGCGAGCCCAAGGTCCCCCAGCTAGTTACATGTGGGGGAGAGTGGAATCAAACCCGGCTCACCAGATCAGAAGTCCACACTCCTAACCACTACAAGCTGGAAAATGTGTAAGGTTAAATTTACAGGACACAGGATTATTTCCTGATACTTCACATCACCTCCTCCCTCCCCTCCCTGCCGTTGGAGTGAGACAACCCTGAATATGAGGGGTGGGTGAAAGTGAAGGCTGAATTTGGTTCTTGCCTTGTGATGCTTCTGTGCTTGGGGGGGGGGGCTTGGAACTTTTGACGGGGTGGGGGGGGGTGAGGCCGGATAAAACACAGGCCCTCTATCTCTGGAGCTGCAACCGATGCGGAGGCTGCTTCCCTGACATGCGATCCCCTCGTAAAACACCAACCCTTTCTGCTTAGGGAGGCCCAGACGAAGCAGGAGCGGAGGCTGAATTACCTCTCACCTCTAATAAGGGTGGTCCACGCAGGTCAGAGCCGAGGTCGTCGGAAGGGCAGCAGAAGGAAGCGTCCTCCTTTTGCAGCTGTGACTTTTCTGGGACTCGTGGAAGAAGTAAAGGGTTCGGTTTCTAATCCTTTAACCAAATAATCAGATAAAATCGTCTTGCGCTGAAACTGTTTTTCTTTTCAACCTCTCCGTGACATGTGGGCCTGTCTGTCCTGGTGCATGGGAGTGCGTTTAAGAGGCTCTGTTTGTGCCAAAGGCTCGGCACACAAATCTTCTTAATGAACAACAACAAACTGGGGAGGTGGGGGGGGGCATTCCTTTCTCAATCCAGTTTGTGTCAGGAGAGGTGTTATGTATCTGAACTTATAGGTATACCCCACTGATCCACGGTTGCAAGTACATCCCGATTTGTATCCCAACTTGCTGGCAGCATCGATTTGGGTTATTTATTTATTTGATTTATTTTATTGCTTAGACTTATTGCCCACTTGTTCATGTGCTGTTAGATCTGTATAGTTATTTTATATAGTTTTTATACTTTATTTTTAACCTAATGTTGGTGCACTTTAATAAATAATTGTTGACATTTTATATTGTTTTATAGCTCAACTTTTGGAGTATTTGTCCTTCCTTAGACTTATTGCCCGCCACTCCCAAACTGGCTCGTGGCAGGTTACAATTGTCTATTAAAAGCCCTATTAAAACAGTTCCGGACATCCATCCATCCATATACAATAATAGACACCTAAAACCTTTGAAAAAAAACCATGGGGGTCTACAACCCACGAAACACCCCCCCCCCCAGATGACTAGTACAGGATTGTGGACCTACAAGTGCAAACTGGATCAAATACGTTTCGTGGGAGAGGGGTTACCATTTCCTTCTGAAGTCAGTAGGATATCGTATCTAATAAGTATTCCCACCTCCATTGACTGTTGTTCAGCAAAGCAATATGTAGCCCTTGTATCTGACTCTTATTGAAACGTTTACTGCCTAGTAACATCTCCACAGATGAAGCATGGTTTCAATAAGAACGTTTAGACTTTCAGCTCGCACTCATGTATTGCATTACAAACAGCTCTTTGCAGTGAGTGGTGATAGCATGGCTTCTTATTACGCATGCTCTTTTGCTTCCTAATACAGATTTGACAGCTTTTGGGGCCACTGCAGCATACTCTCTTTTTTTTTTTTTAAGGCTCTGTAATGCCTAAGACATCTCAAGTGCAAAAGTGGAAGGTTTTGATGACTCGCCTTCCCTTTCCTCTCCCCACAACAGACACCCTGTGAGGTGGGTGAGGCTGAGAGAGCCCTGATAACACTGCTCGGTCAGAACAGCTTTATCAGTGCTGTGGTGAGCCCAAGGTCACCCAGCTGGCTGCATGTGGAGGAGGAGTGGGGAATCAAACCTGGCTCTCCAGATTAGAAGACTGCATTCCTAACCACTACACCAAACTGGCTCTTACGTTAGAGAATAAAACCTAAGGTTGAGTCAGACTGATCACAGCCTAGTGCTCACTATAAATTAAATTCTGAGGCAGTAACAAAAAGAAAGATTGCTTTCCCACCACCGTTGCTTCATCAGAGCGTCATCCATTGGACAGTTGGGGGTGAGGTGGTGCCTAGTTAGCTTGCACACCCAAGGGGTACAGGAGGGACCCTTGTGCAGCCACCATCGCTTACCTCTGCAACATTTTGCCTTGTGAAATCGTGTCTATTCCGTTAGGACTATAGTTCTGGAGACCTCTCTTTTTTGCATGAATTTCAGTTCCTGCAACCAGTAGCTGTGGGCAGAACAGCGAGATGTGGTTAACCACTTTCCAGCCAGATTCTCAACGTTCTTGGCTGATAGAATGATTTATTGGGTCTAAGAGCTGACTAATGGCTTATTCAGAGAGAGAGAGAGAGAGAGAGAGAGAGAGAGAGAGAGAGAGTGGTACGGGCTGTCTAGAAAGAGGTAGTTGTATGAGACAGCTGATTAATATAAAGGTCATGTCTGACCCTTGGGGTGACGCCCTCTAGCGTTTTCTTGGCAGACTCAATACAGGGTGGTTTGCCATTCCCTTCCCCAGTCATTACCATTTTACCCCCCCCCCCCCCGGCAAGCTGGGTACTCATTTTACCGACCTCGGAAGGATGGAAGGCTGAGTCAACCTTGAGCCGGCTGCTGGGATCAAACTCCCAGCCTCATGGTCAGAGCTTCAGACAGCATGTTAGCTGCCATACCACCCTGAGCCACAAGAGGCTCTTTAGTATAGATTATCATCTACGAAAATTTAAATAGATGCATCTCTGGCTCCTGGACACCCTGTCACTGGTGACTTATACTGGCCTGATTCTCTCATTTAGAGAGGTTCGGGGTGGGCTCTGCGGCATTGTACTTTGCTGGGGTCCCCACCCTCCCCAAATTTCTTTACTTGGAGCTGGCAGCCCTCTAAGTATCTATCTGTATCTGACTTTCCGTCTTGTCCTTTCTCGTGCTCAGATTTCCTTCCTTTTCTGAGGAATTGTGCCTGCACACGAAAGCTCACATCTTGAATGAAACTGTGTTGGTCGTAAAGCTGCCATTGGACTCAAATTTCGTTATGCTAAATGCAGATCTCCTCCAATGTTCCTGGTTGGATATTCTTCATATGCTTTTGAATCATGCACACTCTACAATTTGCATATCCCAACGTTCTTCTCCGGTTATAGCAACCATTGAAGGGATTGATCCCCAGGGCCCAAGGCCATCAACAAATGAAAAGAGTAAATGAGGAGTACTTGACTAGGACACATTTCCACCGAAGTCCTGCAATTGTGCTGGGCAAGCTCCGATAGCTTGTCTAGAAGAAAGAGCCTTTCACTGTTTGATACTAGTAAATCAGAATAAATCAATAGGTTTAGAAGCCTATTACTCGGTTTGGAATTCAGATGGGTAGCCAGCTTGGTCATAAGCAGCTGAAGGTTAGGATTGTCCTGTAAGCGATCCACATTTACTTTCTTGCTGTTTGGCACGGATTCCTCTGCCCACACAATATACTCTTACAGTAGTTGGATATCCACCGCATGCACTCACGCACAGCATTAAAATCTCTGGCGGTGGGCCCGTTCTGCATTTCCCAGGACCTGAAATCCACAGAGATAGCAGAACTCATTCAGTTTACTTGGAAACATGACAAACAAATAAGGCATGACCTCATCACAGCACAACGTTTAAACCTTGAAGTAGACTTTTCAAAGAAGTCCACATAATACACCCCACACAGGACAGCAGACCCTCACCGCAAGCCGTGTCAACATTGACGAGCCATCATAAAACGTCACAGCACTTATGCAACGCCTGCAGAGATCCCCAGAAAGCCCTGTTGATTTCCCAATGGGGTGCTAAAAAGACTTGCTGTGTTTTCCAAGGTTATCTGGCATACAGATTATTTTAGAAGCTACAAAGGCCAAGGGCTGTCCAGAAAGTACACCACTCTAAAATAGCTTCCTCCGTGCAATACTCCATTGTCGTAATTTGTTTGCTATAGATACCTCCTCCAGAAATACACCTCATATGCAACATTTTTTGCTGTGCCTGTAATGCAGAATTGTGTGTCTTACAAATCTACACAGTTCACTGACAGCGCTCCATAATGGGCAGAGAATCAAGTAAACTGCTGTTTTCTAAAACACAGTGTTGTCACCTCTTTTGCCTTACAGGCTGGTGGTTGTTGCACACCCGGCTAAGATAAATCGTCCTTAAACTATTGTGGGAGAGGCGGAGGAGGAAATAAAGAACCCCAAATAGGTCAAGAAAAAGACGTACATTAGGCCAATAGTGTGCTTTTCTTGCACTGCTTTGTTTCCTTCTTCATCTTTCCCTCAATTAGAAGAATGTTAATACGATGATACGTCTGTGGCTTAAACTCACAACAGTCAGGAAATTCGAAATTAAGACTCCCTTGGTACACCTAATTCTGCCCCCACTGTGCATATTACGTTTTATGATGGGGGGTCTTTCATTATGTGATCGTATAACAAGAGTGACACATTGTGAGTGATATGGAATAGGTGTGAGACTTTCTGTGGAGGTTACAGAAATGTCACTGTGGCTAAATAGTCTTCGTTCTGCCTTGTAAAAATGTAATTTTAATTGCTGGTTGTAGAACGTTATTAAAATCTGATGTCAAGCAACTGAAGTCTGGTAATTTATTGCATGGCTTGACTGAAAGGTGTGCTGTTTTAATTAGATCAGATATGAAGCTTGTT
The DNA here is from genome assembly GCF_049243985.1 of Paroedura picta. Classification (NCBI taxonomy): domain Eukaryota; kingdom Metazoa; phylum Chordata; class Lepidosauria; order Squamata; family Gekkonidae; genus Paroedura; species Paroedura picta. The sequence continues at coordinate 168,558,303 of NC_135369.1, read as the reverse complement.
TAAAACCATGTATTCTGAAATCTTCTGAGGCCTGTCCAATAATCTTTTGGTTCTCAAAATGGTTTCCAAGCAGTTTTTGGTGGAACTTCTTGTGATCAGTTCAGTCATTCACAGTGAGAATAGTGGTAGGAAAGGCTTGCTGAATATCAGCTCGATCATGAATACTGCCTGTTCTGCATCCGTGATCAGTTAAGTTGCTTGCTTTGTTATGCAGTTTAGAAAAAAGGTTTACATTTGTCACTACTGGGTAGAAGAAGAACAGTTGGTTCTTATATGCTGCTTTTCTCTACCCGAAGGAGTCTCAAAGCGGCTTGCATTCACCTTCCCTTTCCTCTCCCCACAATAGACACCCTGTGAGGTGGGTGTGGCTGAGAGAGCGCTGATATAACTGCTCGGTCAGAACAGCTTTATCAGTGCCATGGCAAGCCCAAGGTCACCCAGCTGGCTGCATGTGGGGGAGTGCACAATCAAACCTGGCTAGCCAGATTAGAAGTCCTCACTCCTAACCACTACACCAAACAGGTATATGTCATATAATCTGTCGTTGTATTTTCCCTCCAAAAACCATAAACAATAGAGGGATTGGTCCTCAGGCCTCTTTGCTCTCCACTGCACCCTCTCAATGTGGTCCTCAGAACTGCACACAGTAGTCCAGGTGAGGTCCAACCAATGCGGTATACAGTGGGACTATGACATCTTGCAATTTCAGTGTGATGCCTCTATTGATACAGTCCAAGACTGCAAGCTGATTATTAGTTTACTCGTCCGGAATGCCCTTTATAATCTTAGGAGAGTTCATTCATTCCACTTTGTAGACCTGAAATGATACACATGAAACCTTCAGTACAGACTTATTTCGCTGAGAAGATTTCTTTCTTCTGTTTCCATTTTCAGTGCTTTTCCAAAAGAATTCCTTTTCCTCAATAGGATTTCTTTTTTTAATGAAAAGTTTTAGTGAGAGTTTTTCCACAATTTTTTAGAAAGTACAAAAAGAGAGAAAGAGAGAGAAGGGGAGATCAAGGGCTTTTCCGCACATGCAAAATGTACCTGGACAGCCTCCGCATGTTGGCAGCATATTCAGCTCCCTCCACATGACATCGCCAACATCCTGAGGCTGTCTAGTAGGTGGCTCACGATTTCACCATTTTAAAAGTGCGTTGTGGTAAATCCAGGAAAGTGGATTTACCACCCTTTATCGCGTATCCCAGCAGTGAGCAAGCAGTTAGCAACCAGGGATAAGACCATATGGAAGGGGAACACGCTATAGTCTCTTGTGCATCGTCCCACCCTCACCACTCCATTTCCTGCCCGCTACTGTCACTGCTGCTGCTGCCCGCCACCCTGGTGCTTTCCTTTGCCTGCCCTGCCCCCACCTGCCCTCCTTAAGATAAGAGGGTCTGGGGGAGGAGGGAGGATTCCCCGTTGCTTGTCTGCATGCTTGCTTGGGTGTCTTTCCACCAGTGATACCCATTGATGGAACGCCCTAGGGCAGCCAAACAAGTATGGATGCAATTCAGCCAATGCGCACTTGCCTAAGTGCCCCCCCCCCCAAATGGCTTTGTTGTAAACACAGGTAGGACAGGGCTTCCTTTTCCTCCTCCCTCTCAGGCTCCTGGGAGGGTGAAAGAGGCAGCGGTCAGAGACATCAAGGGGAGGAGGGGAGGTGATAGAAATCCCGGCAGGGGGGAGCAGGAAGAGGTATCTGGCACTGGCAAGAACCTCTACTCAGCCTGCCCACTGCCACTGCTGCCCAAGCTGGTGGGGGGGGGAGAGGAAAGAGACAGCAGGGTGCTGGCAGGATGCTCTCCCCATCCTGCCCACCCACAGCAGCATTTGGAGTTCTTTTTTAGGGGGTGTTATATTTTCAGTGGCTGTTCTGCATGGGTTCCCCCCCCCCATTGTTTCTGGCCCCATATTGCTTTGTTCTATCCCCTGATCTCTGCACATATTTTCATGCCTTTAGTTTTCAGTCTAATTTTTTAAAACTGTTTTCTCCCCCCCGCCCCTGGTTCTTTTTCGTTGACTTTTACCATGCTATTTTTCTGAAAGTCGATTTTGAGTTGCTTTCCCCCCTCCTCTGTAATGTTCCTGTAATGTGCTTGCACTCGAAAGCTCATGCCTTAAATTAATCTTTGTTGGTCTTAAAGGTGGCACTGGACTCTGATTTTGTTTTGTTGTATCCCCTGGAAGTATGAAATGATTCGGAATGAATTGGTGCTATTTATTCTAATTGAAAGAAGTTGCGTTTTTAAATGTTATATTATTTATGTCATATTGTGTGCAATTTAGTCTTTTGAGCCACCGTGAGCTGTGAAGGAAAGGGGGCATATAAATGCATCTCATAATAGTAGTAAAATAATAATAATAAAATGAAAACAAACTGACTTCACTATTGTGAAAAAGCAGAGGGGGGAAAGGCATATGGGGAAATTGTCCCCAAACCAAGAAGAAGAAGAGTTGGGTTTTATACCCCCCTCTATCCCCTGCTCTAAGGAGTCTCGGAACACCTTACAATCGCCTTTCCTTCCTATTCTCACAACAGACACAGGGACTGTTTCTGCATTGGTGGCTTTGCACTGGTCTGCAGGTCGCCCCACCTCTTCCTGCTCCTGCACGGGGGAGCATTTGGCCAGGTGCACCTAGTCTGCCCTGGATTCATGCTCCCGCATGAAAGCTGGGGCAGCAAAGTTCCCCATGTGGAAACAGACCCTGTGAGGTAGGTGAGGCAGAGAGATCTGACAGGACTGCTGGGTCAGAACAGCACTCTCAGGGCTGTGACAAGTCCAAGGTCACCCAGCTGGCTGCATGTGGGGGAGCAGGGAATCAAACCCAGCTCACCAGATTAGAAGCCGCTGCTCTTAACCACTACACCAGCGGTTGCGGAACGACTGCCAAGAAAATGTATTATATTGTTATACTGTTATATTGTTATACTGTTATTAATTACTGTATGTTTTTAACGAAGACTGTTTCATGTAATTGTTGATTAGTTTAATGTAAACCGCCCTGAGCCTTCGGGGAGGGCGGTATATAAATCTAATAAATAAATAAAATCAGAAGTCAGTCAAGTTTCACATCTGGCCATGATGCTAACAGAACCAGCCAATCTCTTTCCTCACAGCACTGCCGTGAGAGTGTGGTGGAGGAACCATGTGCGCTGCCTTAAGCTTCTTCAGGCTGGTATAAAAACGGTCTAGAGACATGTGCAATGTGCTCTTGCTAGCGGCGAATTAAATCCCGATTCCTGTGCCATGTTCATGTGATCACATCACACAATCATCCATGGGCTGGCCCCCTCTGGGGACAATCCAGCTACATTTTCAGCCATTTCAAAAAAATTACTCCTGCAGTTTGATACACGGACGTGGGGTACGGCTGTGATCAGCGTTCCCCCTACGGAGCTGCCAGTCAGATGGGTAGGCATCCGATCTGGCAGCCTTGACTTAGTTGCCGGAGACTTTTGGAACGCTGAATATAATAAGAGCTCAGTAAAAAAGAAGGGGGTGGGGGGTGGGGTTGAAGTGTCAAGATATCCATCTTCGCTTAGCAATAGCTAAGCTGTTTGTATTTCAGTGCTGGCACAGTTCGTTGCCCTGAGCCAAAGATCCCTCAGCAATCATTTAAAACTTGGCACACGCACCGGATTGGGTCACCCTGAATGAGTATGAAGAACAGAGGCTGGTGTTATACCCTTCAATCAAGCAGCCACTTAAGTCATACCCTCGCCCTAAACACACTCCAAACACACTTGGGTGGAAATTACATCAATGCAAGAGGCGATAGGTTGCCCTGTGAAATGACGGTGGGCCGTGGGTAGCTGGGAACAGCAAGCAGGGTGGGAAATAAGGAAGCATACGTATTCAGCAGGGCAACGTTTAAGGGGCTGTTTATTGGCAATATATTCCCAGAATTATTCTGCATGATAATGGTTGTAAAAGACATCGCTTTGGGCTGGGTCCTCCAAGCCACAGGCCAGTTTCCTACTTGGTTTAGTGGTTAGGACTGCAGACTTCTAATCTGGCGAGCTGGGTTTGATTCCCCGCTCTTCCACATGCAGCCAGCTGGGTGACCTTGGGCTTTCCATAGCACTGATAAAGCTATTCTGACCGAGCAGCAATGTCAGGGCTCTCTCAGCCTCACCCACCTCACAGGGTGTCTGTTATGGGGAGAGCAAAGGGAAGGCTATTGTAAGCCACTTTGAGACTCCTTTGGGTAGGGAAAAGCGGCATATAAGAACCAAATTATTTTTGAATCCTAGAATCATAGAGTTGGAAGGTGCCGTATAAGCAATCTAGTCCAACCCCCTGCTCAATGCAGGATCACCCTAAAGCATCCAGGATAAGTAGCTGTCTGGCCGTCATTTGCCATTCTGAAAACAGGTCCCCCTTGGAAAAGTACAACTTGTGATTTGTAGGCATTTTCTATTATACCATGTTTGAGAATTTTGTGTTTACTGTTTGAAGTTTACTCCAGGGCCTATTAGACCTCTTGTGATGTCTGTGCCATTGAGGAAAATATTTTGAGATATATGATACAACTAGTAAGCAAGCCCGCTGTACATACAATACAGCGGGCGTTAGCGGGGCAGCGTGCGGCCAGCGAGTCGGCAGGCCGCCATGTCCCGCGTGCCGGCGGCCTGACACGTCAGAGGCGCTTTGCGCCTCCCGCCGCGTCAGGCTGCCGGCAAGGGAGCAACTGCAAGCCGCTCGCAATTGTTCCCTTGGCAGTGGGGCGGCAATCGGAGGGGCCAATCGGCAGCCGCTTTGCGCCTGCCGATTGGCCCCTCCAATGGTCTGTCCGGAGGAAGGGGCCAATCAGCACCCTTCCTCATCCCGGACAGAGCCCACCCTAACTCCTCCCCCCAAGCCCTTACGGCTTTATTTAGTCCGTGGCACCCGTGGCGCCGCGGGCGGGGTTAAGATGATATGGGGATGATGCCAATTGCCTCCCTCCCTCCCTTCCTATTTTTCCCTGCTGAACAGCGTCAGACAGGCTGTGTAGGGAACAGATCTGCCAATGAGGACTCCTGGAAAGCCTGCCACCTCCCCCCATTGCCCCAGGGGGTACCAACTGCTGCTGGTCCTGGTGAACATAATCTTTCATGCTCTGAAAAGGGGGATTTATTTGTATCCGGCAGCTCCTGCTTCAGACATGTTTCAGAGTTTGAATGGAAGATGCGTGATGTAAAAATTCTGCTGAAGTTAAGCCTATTTATTAAAATTAATTCTATTTGTTAGCCACCGTTCCCAGACCTACCAGCTCACGGCAACTTACAACAGCAATTAAAACAATGAAATACAATAAAAACCAAACCCCCTACCACCCACCAGTCCTCACCACTCCAACCCCATCGTTCCACCTCTCGGCTGCCATCTCCAGGGTGTTATTCCAGTCAGCCACTCAGAGGGGCAAGATCTTCCAATCCGCCTGGCCTATTCTAGTGCCTGATCAGGACAGGGGACTTCCTGGGAGCCATCTACTCCGAGTTCCTAGATGGAAGAACAGGCAGGATACAAATACAAATGCTGTTGTTGTCATCTATTCAGTCATGTCCGACTCTTGGCGATCCCATGGCACAGCTGTCGCCACAATCCCCGATCCCGCATTGCTTCCCTCAACCATGTAATGTTCTGGCCAGCGTCCATTTTGATCATGTCTAACCACCATGCTCTTTGTCAGCCTGGTTTCTTTTTTCCACTGACCAGTTCTAGCACAATTGTTCTCTCCATTGAGTTTGATCACATATTATGGCCAAAGTAAGTGAGCCGGAATTTCGTGATTTTGCCTACCGGTGATATATCAGGCTTGATGTGCTCTAATATTTCCTTGTTTGTGACTTTTCTTGTCCATGGAATATGCAGAAGCCTTCTCCAACACCAGAATTCAAAGGAATTGATTCTTCTCTTGTCTGATTTTTTTCACCATCCATCTTTCACAGCCATAAGTGGCTACTGGAAATATGATAGATCTAAGTAATCTACATTTGATTGTCAGGCTTATGTCTTTGCTTTTCTGTGTTTGGTTCAAGCTCATCATTGCTGAGCGACCCAGAGCAATTCAAAGTTTTTATTTCCATATTGCAGTCGCCACTCACATCAATTTGTTTGTGATCCAAGAAAAATGAATTTTTGAATTCATTTGATCTCTTCACCATCGATTGTTATTGTGACCTGGCTGTTTTTTGAAGTGGCCATCATTTTTGCCTTTTTAGTGTTTAAGAAAAGGCCAGATTTCTTACCTACATCATCAACCTTTGTAATCAGCTGTTCTAGGCCTTCCTTAGTTTCTGATATTAGGGTAGTGTGATCAGCATATCGAAGATCATTTATATTCCTTCCTCCAATCTTAATTCCAGTGTTTGATTCTTTGAGTTCAGTCTCTCTCAGAATGATCTCAGCATGCAACTTAAACAGGAGGGAGGAAAGAAGACAACCTTGGCGCACTCTTTTCTTTTGAACCAGTCAATGTCACCAAACCAGTCAATGTCACCAAACAGTGTACATACAGTGGCTTCTTGGTTTGCGTAGAGCAGTGGTCCCCAACCTTTTTATCACCGGGGACCGGTCAACGCATGACAATTTTACTGAGGCCCGGGGGGGGGGGTAGTCTTTTGCCGAGGGACGTCACACCTGTCTGAGCCCCTGCTCCGCTTGCTTTCCCGTCGGCGCCCCTGACTTCCTGCTGCCCGCTGGAGGGCACTGCCAGGGGGAGCCCCAACCATGGTGGCCTCCGGAGAGCACTAAAGATGAGCTGGCGGCAGAGTGGTCCCCGAGGCAGCAGCCGGGGAGGAGGACGAGGAGGAGGTGCGGCCCGGTACCGACTGATCTACGCACTGGCACCGGTCCCCGGACTGGGGGTTGGGGACCACTGGCGTAGAGCGATTGCATCATTTTGATCAAATCCACTGGCACCCCCCAATTTTGCAGGCCTTCTCACAAGTTGTTGTGATCCACACAATCAGAAGCTTTCCTGTAGTCAATGGTCAGTGGCAAAAGGAAACGTGGTCACCAAATGCTCCACTGGCTCGACATGATCAAAGCCGATACTGGGATGACCATGAACCAACTAAAAGAAGCAGTCAGAGACAGGGGCGCATGGTGAAGACTTTCCTATAGAATCACAGAGGGTCATACATGACTGAACGGATTAGATCATCATCGTCATCATCACCATCACCATCATCATCAGACTTCCTTCTGATATTCCCGTATAAAGGTATACGTTCCCTTAAGACAGATATAAACATTCCTGAGGGCCATAGCCTCCATACCACTGGTCTGGACATCTGAGCCAACCCTGATTGCTTTTATATTGGTAGATTCAAGTGGATAGCCCTGTTGGTCTGAAGTCCTATGTTTGCCTTTTGTATGTGTCATCAGCAGGTCAGTTGTTTCTTCTTTCAGATGTGCCCTAACTGGAAACTGTGTGGAGGCCACAAAATGTTCTCACATCTATCACTGGTTGGTTCTCTTGATGTCCTCCTAAGTGTCTATCATTTTAATCAGTTTTACTTTGGATTTCTACAGCTTCATAGCTTGGCTTCCAATAACTCCCCACTACTCTGTTATCTGAGAAGACATGTGTAAAGGGGAGGCTGGGGTCAGGACAGTGTTAGCAACATTTATCTTATTATTCTGGTGTTAAAAAGTCAGTTCTGGTTTCAGGCAAGATATTAAGGGGGAAGCTTCCTTGGACAAATGAAACAGAGGACTTAACATCACAGCTGTGACAGCTTTATGTCTCTCCTTCTTTGGCCTTGTTTCTTGAGTCTACAAACTCTGGAATTCTTCAACCAAAATTCTGAGGTGAAATATTTATGGCTTCAAGCTTATTCCCTTTGATTCACCTTAAATTAGACAGAAGTGGAACCAGACAGCCACTTAGCTGCATGGGAGCTGCTTGAAAAGGTCCCATGTGGCACTTCTAACTGCGTGGGGAGGCAACCATCTGTAGGCTGTGACCCCATGCTGACTCGTAGGAGTGTGGTGAAGCTCAAAGGACGAAGAATGGATCATGCTTGGCACAGTATGTAGCTGGAACCGTTGCCCACAGACTTAGAACTGCAGTGTGGGATGATTTTTCGACGGCATTCAAATAATATATAGCTGTTTCCTCTCAGGGCGGGGCCTACTGAGAAGGCCATCCTGATATTGAGATAGAAGTACAGAGACTGAGAGGAAGGATGGTGAGCTATTGGACTAGGGTAGATCCTCTCAGTTCTCCTCCCAGTCAAAGAAAGTAAGCTCACTGTTCGTTCAACCAAGAGATTAGGTATATTTCTCTCCTCGGTCAACAATATACTAGTTTGCTGCCTAGGGCAGTATTAAAGTCATAACTAGCTACAGGGAAGACTTTTTTAAAATGCAGAGTTGTTGTTGTTGTTGTTGTTGATGATGATGATGATGATGATGATGATGAAATGTATAGCCCCCCTTTCTCCTGGGACTCAAGTGATAAAAAATATCCCCATAAAACCCAATCCTAAAAATAGCATTATTCCCAAAGATTTTAAGATGGCAAGATTCTTCCTACCTCCTGCAGTCATCTAACAAGGGGTGCGCTAGATGTTATAGCAAAGCCTGAGGGGGGGGGGCTTGCTAACCCGGCCTCAACCATGGACCTGGCGGAAGAGCTCTTGCTAACCCGGCCTCAACCGTGGACCTGGCGGAAGAGCTCTGTTTTACAGGCCTCGCGGAACTTTGCTAGCCCCATCAGGGACCTCAGCTCTCCTGTGATATATGTTTGTGTGTGTAAAAGAATTTATCTGTGTTAGAATTTGATGCACCCCTACCTACTAGTAGGGATGCCAGCCTCCAGGTGAGAACTGGGGATCTCCCAGAATTACATCTCATCCCCAGGCAACAGAGATCTGTTCCCCTGGAGAAAATAGACACTTAGAAGAGACTGTATTGTTTTATATCCCATTGAACTCTCCCCACCCCAAACCCTGCCCTCTGCAGGCTCCACCTCCAAAGACTCTGGTTTTCCTTAACCCAGATGTTGCCAGCTGGGAGCATTTGGAGGGTAGGAGCATGGGGGGGAGCAGAAATTTTTTTTTGGGGGGGAGAGAGTATATGAAGCACCCACAACATTCTAGGAACTCCCATAACTTATTTGGTAAACACTACAGAGATTAGGGGAATCAATCGATCCATGTTCTTCAGATTTGAACTCTTAAATACTACACTCAGGAAATGATAACACAATTTTTTATGAATTCCCCGAGTATCATGACATCATTTCCTGTTCCAAAACAGAAAGCAACATGCCAGTATCAACTGATGCCTTCTCCCCATCCTCCAAACTGCTCCGTTGAGCAAGGGTGGGGAACAGGGACCATCGCTACAAGCATCCGTGTGAGAACGGGATAAACCACAATCTTGTATGAAGACTCTTGGGATGGAGGGTTGGATGGAACCTAAGAAGCTGAACTGAAAATTTATACTCAACTCACTTCCTCAGGTTCCTCCTCAAGATTTACTGTTTAGTCACGAGCAAGTCATCATTTTTTAGCCTATCCCTCTTCACAGGGTTGTTATGTGGATGAAATGGAATGGTTCCACGTCTCCCGTCTTGAGCTCTTTTGAGAAAAGGAAGACTCCTGCCGGGTGACTCTCAGAGGTCCAGAGAAGCCTGGAGCCCATCCAGCTTTTGAGGCCTGAGCTGCAATATAAATTCAAAGTGATGACATGAGATATGCATAAACATAAGTTATGAAACTTATCAAAAGCCTCGAAATTAAGACGTCTGAATCTGAGGTCCCCTTTGAGCTTGAGGCCCAGTGAAATGGCTCTCTCCCGCCCCCTCCCAGTTGGCCATGGATTCAACTGAGATAAATAAATAGGGATGAAAGCAGCAGAGTCAGTTTTCAAAATTATTTCAGTTGTTACTGGCCACCTATCAGTTTTTAAAGGGTTTTTTTTTTTAATGTTTTTGGTGGCTAAAAGAAAATGTGTTTTTCTGTCAACTATCGATAAAAAGGGGGGACAATCATTTCAAATACGATTTCTGAGGCCACCTTTTAATTAATCACGCCTATCTCTGTGGCAACAAGAACATAATCTTGGACTGGGTGGTTACTCCTTTCCCCTTGCAATCTCCGATTTCTGCTGCAGCTGCTACGGAGAGGTTCCTGGCCTCTCTGTAAAGAAGCTAAATAAAGTTTAAATGGCTGAGGAAACATTATGATACTTGGGGGAAAGAATGAGCTTCACAGAACGAAGGGAACAGCTGGCAAGCGTGTCGCGATCTGAGCAAAGGAGATGCGGAATTGGGCCTCGTTCAGAACTCAAGTCTTCTGACCAGCAACGGAGCCAGGAAACTGTGGCTTTTCACTGTGGTACTTCCATCCTGAATGCCGAGCGCTCCCTGTGGTGCAGGGGGTAGCTGAAAACTTTCTTTGGCTTAGCAGATCCCTGCTCAAGGCCACTGAGGGGCATGGGTTTTTAGAAAGCTTTTAGGGAGAGATTGAAGCCCTATGGATATGAGATGGGATCGGGTGTCGGAAACCCGGCTTCCAATTCCTTTCAGCTTGACCTGTCTTTCAGGATCTCCGTGTCTCAAAATGTTTTCAGGAGCTGCCTGGAGGAAAAGAAAGATAGAAATAAAAGTAATCACCTGGGTCTTTGCTTGACTTTGAACATTGGGTATCGATAGATTGCAGCCCTATTCAATTATTATGATTCTGATGCTCCGACTTAGCTTGCCGTAGTGGGTAAGAGCATCAGCTTCTAAACTGGAGAGCTGGCTTTAATTCCTCACTCCTCCACATGCAGCCAGCTGAGTGACCTTGGGCTAGTCGTAGCTCTGATAGTGCTGTTCCAACTGAGCAGTCCTGTCAGAGCTCTCTCAGCTTCACCTGCCTCACAGGATGTCTGTTGGGAAAGAAAGGGGAGGCGATTTTAAGCAGCTTTGAGAATCCTTTGGGCAGTGAAAAGCAGGTTATGAAAACCAACTCTTCTTCTTCCAAAGCTGCCATTTTCTCCAAGTGAATTAACCTCTGTCACCTCAAGATTAGTTGTAATGCCTGGGGATTTTCAGATGAATCATAACCCCATAATTTCCTCACTTTTTGACAGGTCCACCACATATGGTAGAATGATGATAGCTTTATTAATGAATTTAACAAAACCTAATTCAGGTTTGTTTTTAATTTTTAAAACTGCTTGAAAACCAACTCTTCTTCTTAACAAGAAACTGTGCTAGCCACAATTTTCATAATATGCAATATAATTGTAGGGCACTTTGAGACTCCTCCAGGTAGTGAAAAACAGGGTATTAAAAACAACTCCTCTTCTTTATCTTACGACCGGACAGGACTAGTGACATTACATGGCTTCATTTTTCATTAACAGCAAAGGATCGCTTCTACTGCCTGCACCATGAGGTTGTCTCAGATAGCCCTGGACAGAAAACCATGAATTCCACAGGCTGATCTTGGACCAGTTGCTTTCTCAGTCTAACCTCACTCACAGAGTTGTTGTTTTGGTTTGGTTGATTCTTTATGCCAGTAAAGGTATTCTGATTCTCTGAGTTGTTGTGGGGATCCAATGGGAGACCCTCCCTTCCCCTTCATTTCCCTTGACTCTTGGAGAAACATTCACAGTTGTGTTCCTGGGAGCAAATCACAAGCCTGTTGTGTGTTCCAAATGAGGACCTTTGTTCTTCAGCTCCCACCAATGTTCTCTATCTATGAGTACTAGAACGGGATATAGGAACCGATGGAGCACTATAGCAGCGCATCTTCACAGAAATCAGGTCTGCAGAGTCTGCCACACTTTTCCTGCATCTTATGTGTGTGTGTGTGTGTAAGCATGAAATAATTTGATTTGTGATGCACCATCTACTTTGTAGACTTACAGTTTTTGCAGGCAAGTTGTTTTCTAAGCTATGCGGAGTGGAAAAGACTCTTGTTCATAATTACCCGTTACTCCATCTTACCGGCTTCTATTTATTGGCAACCATCTGACTTTCTGATCTTTCAAATATAATGAGTTGGAACAAGCTGAATCACCAGTGGAAGGAGGACGGCTCCTTGCCATGCTCTTTGCTCATCAGCAGTCCTGTCCAGCCCTGAGAAAGTCGGTTCCAAGGCCTGAAGGACAGGAGAGCTTTGGCAGTCAGATCACTTTCCCTTTGAAAGCAACCTTGGGAGGAAGTGGTTTGGACTGGACGGTTACTGGGCAGTTACTCTTTTCCCCCAGTACCATTCCTCTCATATACCCCTCTCAGTAACTGCTATTAGCCTTGAAGTTAACTTGTTTAGTTAATTGTATGAAAGGAACAAGCTAGACATAATAGGGTATCCTGGTATGCATCTGTAAGCCTGCACTTTTCTCTGTAAAATGGGGCCGGAAATCTGTTTTTATTTGTATTTTTCATTTATATTTAAATGTATTGATCGCCACTCCCAGGCCAAAGCCAGCTCATGGCGGCTTACAATAAAGCCCAATAAAAACAACAGTAAAAATACAACATTAAGCGGCATAATCCTGTGTGTTCCCTCCCTCCCTCCCAACCCACCAGTCCAACCCACCAGTCCACACTACCCACCAGCCTCAGGCGAAGCCATCTTTTGCCCTAGATCTGCCTTTCTCAACGTTTTACCATTGAGAAACCCCTGAAACATTCTTCAGGCTTTGAGAAATCCCAGAAGTGGCATGATGGTGCAGAATATGGTTGGGAAGCACAGCTGTGCACACACACACACCTGGGGCCCCTCCCCTTCCCAACCCCTCCAGGCCCATCATTGGCCATTTTGGAGGAGAGGGTGGGTCAACATGACCATACATGGTCATATCACCCGATAAAAGTTTTAGACTTAAAAAAAAAAAATAGACATTCATTAACTCCCACTCATTCAGGAAACCCTCCCAGGGCTGTTAAGAAACCTTAGGGTTTTGTGAAACCCTGCCATAGATGGTCAAGGCATCTGAAGGGGCCTCTAAAGAAGGGGCTCAGATCTTCTCTAGTCTGGATGCAACCAAATGTCTGGTGGAAGAGCTAAATCTTGTATGCCCTACGAAAACCTGCCTCCACAGTGCCTTGGACCGTTTTGCAAACTGGAGTTGGAAACCATAGTTATGAGGCTATCTTGGTGAGAAACACACGTATATCCACTTGTCTGAAATCTAAAGTTGGCTGGCTCTACAGCAGTCCCAGACTCGGCATGTGAAAGGCGTGAAATGGCCCTAAGAGTTGCTGCAACCCTGCGGTTGAAAAGCAGACGTAGCCGTAAAGATCCCCTCCAAAGAAAAACACGGCGCTTGCTTTTTCAAAGAGGAAAGATTGCCCCATACCCACCCCATGTAGCTGGACGAGAAAAGGTACCCCACGGGAAGAGCACCTGTCTTCCCTCCCCCCCCCTTGCTCCGCGCTTGTCTATTTTAATACAGATCAAGATGATTTTAGCGCGTTTGTTTACACAGCTATCCAAACTTTCAGAAGGATCCCAGGTTGCTACAGTAAAAACGCCAAGAGGGGCGTGGGGGGGGGGAAATGGCAAGTTTTCCCCCAGCATTTGGATTCATCATATTTTTCTTTCTTTCGCCATCAGCCCAAACATTAAGTAATTACGCTTTTTAGACTTCTGCGACGAACATAATGAACACGGTGGAGCTGAAAAATAAGCATTTAGGGGGCAACGCTTGCCAATTGACTTCCATTCCCATCCCTCTCATAATTTGTTCCTTTGCGCCAGGTCCAATAGCCACTCTCCCTGGTAGCAGAAATGCTGTAGCATTGATGTCTGTCGGCTCCCCTACCCCCCCCCCTTCCCTTCCAGGCTGCGGCTCGTTCCGCTCCTCCAAATGGCAAGCACACTGAGGAGCAGTCTCTTGCTTAACATGTCAAAATGTGAGTTCTGGCTGCTGCTCGCTTCGCTTTTCACCCCCCGGCCCGCCGAGACCTGGCCGGTGCCAAGAATCAAAGTGTAATTTTGCAGATGTTGAGATCCTGCGAGCCCCCTAGGTCGCAGCGCGAAGCCGTCGAGCCAGCTGGCAAACGCCACGAGTGTGAAGAATGTAAAAGTATACATTTTTCGTTTTCAACCAACAATGACAGATCGCTGGTCACTCCGACAAAGCCAGGGATTACTAGCTTTATTCTCTTCCTTTTTTCTTTTTCTTTTTTTTAAAAGAAGAGAATAAGTGGATCTCCGGAATCCCCCGATCGGGCCTGCTCCAGCACCGCGGCTGCTTTGAAAGATGCGGTTCAGAACTCTAGAATGTTCCTCGGGTGCCTTTCCAGCGTATCTGCTACTCTTTAAAGGGATCCTGTTCTCTGACAGGAATGTCAGCCCGTAGCAGAAAATTTAGAAGTTATGTCGGCCAACCTTAACCTTGTCAGCTTCAAAAAGGGTTTTTTTTTTTTTTTTTTTTTTTGTAAAGGTGCCTTCCAAAAGGAAATTCATTTGAAGAGGGGAAAGGGGAGGCTAAATTGGAAAAAGGTGATTCTTTTGATGAGGTGCTACGGAGGGGAGGGGGGATTTTCAAAGTTGTGCCCCTTCTCCACAGAGACGGTCGTATCAAATCGGTGTATCCCGTGTGATGGAAGCCCTGTTCACTGGACGGTACCGTGAAGGCCCTCGAGGACAAATGTCCGTCGAACTGGCAGTGATCCAATTCCTCATCGACATGAATACTGAGGCCCTTGTCTGATTGCCTTGATGTTTTTACTCCAAGGTCAACTCAAAGGGCATACCAAGCGGCTTTGTGCCTCTGCAGTAGTCGCTTGTCGTGGCCAAATCGTGCCTCCGTACACAGCTACATTTCTAAATTACGTTATCACAGCAGCTGCTTTGGTGTCTGCCTTGGTAATCCCATAGATTCAGATGGGTAGCCATGTTGGTCTGAAGTAGCACAACAAAATCAGTCCAGTAGCACCTTTAAGACCAACAAAATAATAAATCGTTGTTGGTCTTAAAGGTACTACTGGACTCTGATTTCGGTAATCCCATGTTCAGGCCGGGGTGGTTGAGTGGAGGAGGAAATGCCTCCGGGAAGAGAACTACTAAAGGAGGGAAGGAAAACATGCCTAGCCAGTCCCGAGGAAGAGATGCCGGGCCCAGCTGAGGGGACGGGGCAGTGAGGCTAGGCGGAGAAATGCCTCACCATGGCAAGGACAGTCCAGGTGGGGGTGTCCCTTGCTGTGGAGGGTCCAGAGTGGGGTTGCTAGACTCCAGATAGTGACCGGAGTTATTCCACCATTGTAATGAGATATTTGGTTAACAAAGAGGAATTTGCCCAGTCAGAAAGGCAAATGGAAACAGAGGGAAAACCTTGTCTCTGAGGGAGGAAAGTGGGTGAGGCCACCATAAAGAACAATAAAAAAACAATTGTATACACCAGACTTTTTCAACCTTTTGACAATGGAGGAGCCCCTGGAAAAAAAAAAAAGTCAGGCTTTGAGGACCCCCGGAAGTGATGGCAACTGCCACCCCCCAAAAAAGTGCCACGTCACTGGTGACATCACCAAACGCACCCTTTGTCCTCCTTTCACTTCTTTCTTCCACCTTTATCACTGTTATGGCAGCTCTACCTCATGTAGGAGCTGAGAAGACAGCCCAGACCCCCCATACCACACCACAACTATCTCCCCCCCCCTTTGATTTTTATACCCACAGCCTACCTACCGAGCCCCCTGGGCAGAAACAGCCAGTTCCTTAGCTTGTGGCCAAGTCAATTAAGAGAGGAGGGAAAATGCCACGGATGCCCTCCAGAGCTCCCAGAGCCCCTCAGGGCTCCCCTGGTTGGGAATCCTTAGTCTACACAATGCTTAATTAACTTTCAGAATTCATTACTCCTCGGTGTTGTAATGAAAATTAACGAAGGCTACTTTTCAAAAGAGTTGAGGAAATTTGCGGAGAAATCCGCAGCTAAACAGGACTATGTTCAAAGGCAGAATATATCAATCTCATTCCTTGAAAAAGTTCAAGGCAGCACACCTTTAAATACTAGATACTGAAATGGATCCTACCCTTCTCATACCACTCCAGTAAACAAAGTTAGAAGCCTTCTTCCAACCTAAGTGGCTCTTTGTTGGAGGGTGGTTGGATCCACCCAACTAGGAACAAAGAACAGCTCAGTGCCTCCTTGGGAGTATCCAAAACATCTGGGTGGTCACTTTGGGGCAGAGTGCTAAATTAGGTCCAATCCGCACTTCTTATGCTGGCTAGGGATCTTTCACACATGCTCCAATGGAAGTTTTCTTTCATAGGGTGGCTGGGTTGGTCTGTAGGAGCACCTTAAAGCCGAACAAGATTTGTGGGGATAAGCTTTTGAAAGTCCAGGCTCCCTTTGTCAGGTCTCTGATAGCTTTGAAAACATATACCCTGAAATCTTTATGGTGCCACTTTACTGGAATCTATCCCAAATGGAGCCATAATCATTGCAGTTGACATGTCCTGGAGAACAGCACAATATACTCAAGCAAACAATACACCTAAATGTTGATGCTTTTGTGTGGGGGGTGGTCTTCCCAAGGGTATTTATTTAGCTATAGAATACTATGCTCAAAGCTGACCCCAAAATCAGGTTTACACTGGGGTGACCTTTGTGCTTTCTCCAGTTTCATGTGCTACCTTTGAAGAAGAGTTGGTTTTTATACCCCGCTTTTCTCTACCAGGAGTCTCAAAACGACTTACATTCGCCTTCCCTTTCCTCTCCCCACAACAGACACCCTGTGAGGTAGGTGAGGCTGAGAGAGCCCTGATATTCCTGCTCAGTCAGAACAGCTTTATCAGTGCTGTGGCGAGCCCAAGGTCACCCAGGTGGCAGCATGTGGGGGAATCAAGCCCAGCTCGCCAGATTAGAAGTCCGCACTCCTAACCACTGCACCAAGCCGGCTCTCTCTTTGACTTGATATGTATTGATTACATATCAAGAGCCAATATGTTATGAGGTTAGAATACTGGATAGACTGGGGGAACCCTGGTTTCTTCAAATGCCCACTCAGCCACCAGACCGCTGAGTGACCTTGGGCCAGTTGTTCTCTTGCCACCTCAGCTTACTTTACAAGGTTGCTGTGAAGATAAAACAAGCAGGGAAGTGTGCCATTAACACAGCCTAGAGATAGGATGGGCAGAAGAAAGTCAGTCAGAAGAGTTACAGAAATCTTGGATTGTTCAGGGTTCCAGATGTTACAAAGACTTGTTCGTCCTTTTGTTCGTTTGCTTGTTTAAAACGAGTTTTCGTTTTAACTTTGCAGTGTAAAACTTACCAGCGGTCTGTGCAAAATCTTGCAGAAAAAAGAACTGGTTAATGCAATCAACACTCTGCTTGAGGAATTGACAGAGCTTCTGATCAGCACGGTAAGCAAAGGCCTCTGGGTCAGATCTCACCTCAGCCCCAAAACGACTAAGGAAATTCAGGTTAACATCCCTCCCTTCTTAAGCCCCGACTCTCATCTGCAACAGGAGAATCATGGCTTACCTCACAGGGCAGCAATAACATACAGTACATGAAGGGCTTTGAACGCTTCAGGTGTGCCATATGAATGATTTATCACTTTCAAAGCTCTTTTATCCAGTACAAAGGAAAATGTATTCTGGCAGAATTCAGAAAGGATCTGGGAGCCAACAGCTGCAGCTGTTCTCCTTACAGAGATACCTTCCTTTCAGTGTTGTGGCTGCAAACCCTACTCTAAAACAGGGTGGTGGGAGGGTCTCCTACAGAAATGCAGGTGCCATTCATTGACCAGCAGACCCTTCAAGCTGTGAGGTTTGAATGTCTGGCAGCCATTTAAAACCTCAGTTTGACGCCTCCCCTGCCCCCACCCCTGAAGGAAGTGATCTGGGGGTTTTAAATGGCTGCCAGACATTTAAAACCTTCATTTGGAAAAGGGGATGGGGCAAAATGGAGGGTTTAAATGTCCCAAACCCTGAACCCAACCAGACGAGGTTCAGGAAATGTTCCGGGGAGGTGCCTCCTCTGAAGCTGGGTTCGGAGGGACACGAACCGGCAAAATTGGTGATGGATTTAAGGTTGTGAATCAGTTCATGCCCATCCCTATTTCTGAGGTCTAGTTTGGAAACAGTGAAATCCTAAGCATATTCACGCCTTTCTAAAACCATTGAAGTCAATGTGACAAGTGGAACAAGTAGAACCACACCGCCCTGCATGTGTTTTCATGAGTGTATGTTCCATTGGGCTTGATCAACTTTATTTACATGTCAGTCTCAGTTTGATTGTGCAGCGCTGCAGTGAGTCTGAAATGGTCGCCACTGCTTTGCAGAAGATGGGTGCAACCCACTGTAGCCTAAGAAAGAATGGGGGGTTTTTTTACACACTGTTGCTGGAATGTGCAGTGTTTCCTGCACGATAACAGAAGCAATTTCTGCAGGGGGCAGCACATGGATAGTCAGGCAGGCATGTCAGTCTCTACCTTCCTGCTTAGCGGTCATTTCCTTGGTAGGTCTGCAGAATTGTATACTCAGATTGTTTCCCATTTCTCCTCTGAATTCATTCATTCGGCTTATATACTCCCTTTCACTGTGAAGTCGCGGGGCAGTGTACACAAAACAGTAACAACAAAATACGTTGAATGTTCACCATCATTTCAAAACAGAGAATTCTGTCTCTCCAATCACTACCTAGCACTTCCTCTCTCACCCTCTCCAGTATATCAGAGCAAGCATGGACCGTTTATGCACTGGAGGTTTCATGCTGGGCTGCAGGCTGGAGTTTTAGTCGTGTCAGGTTGCCTCACCTCTTCCTGCACCCACACGGGGGAGCATTTGGCCTGGTGCACCTCATCCGCCCCCTATTTGTGCTCCTGCATGGGAGCTGGGGCAGTGAAGTTCCCAGTGCATAAACGGTCATGGTGTATTGGTTAAAAGTGCAGACTTCTAACCTGGCAAGCCGGGTTTGATTCCCTGCTCCCCCACATGCAGCCACCTTGGCCTCACCACAGCTCTAATAAAGCTGTTCTGACTGAGCAGTAATATCAGGGCTCTCTCAGCCTCACCTTCCTCACAGGGTGTCTGTTGTGGGGAGAGGAAAGGGAAGGTGATCGTAAGCTGCTTTGAGCCTCCTTTGGGTAGAGAAAAGCGGCATATAAGAACCAACTCTTCCTCTTCTTCTACCTCACAGGGTGTCTGTTGTGGGGAGAGGAAAGGGAAGGCGATTGTAAGCTGCTTTGAGATTCCTTCTGGTAGAGAAAAACAGCATATATGAACCAACTCCTCTTCTTAAAAAAAAACTATGTTATTTAAGTATTTGATTTATTTCATTTCTCTCTAATGGGGATCCACAGCACTTTCCTTAATTCTCCTCTCTTCCATTTTATTCTCTCAGTGACCCTGGACAAAAATTCCACCTGGTTCCCCCCGTCCCCACCCCTTAAGACCTTATCCAAATCAAATGTTCTAAGAAAACAAATCCATTTGGCTGGCTGTAACCATGTATGTGTAATAATGGGAGAACCCACATGCACATCTATCTGTCTATTTGTGGCAGGCATAACTCATCAGTAAATAAACCTAAGTACCTTAAGCTTGATTGCTAGCTTCAGGATGATCATGGGAGATTTGGGGTCAAAAATGAAAGGAATCGGAATATCCTGGCCCTGACACATGCCCACCCCACCCCCATTGCTATTTTCAAGTATTTAAAAGGGTGCCATATGGAGGATGGAGCAGAGTTGTTCTCTCTTGCCCCAGAGGGACAGACCAGAAAAAATGGGATTAAATTTATTCAAAAGAAATTCCATCTAAACATCCAGAAGAAGTTCCTGACAGAGCGGTTTCTCAGTGGAACAGACTTCCTCAGGACGTGGTGGGTTCTTCATCTTTGGAAATTTTTAAACAGAGGCTAGATAGCCATCTGTCAGAGAGGCTGATTCTGTGAAGGCTTAAGGGGGTGGCAGGTTACAGTGGATGAGCGATAGGGTTGTGAGTGTCCTGCATAGTGCAGGGGGTTGTACTAGATCAGTGGTCCCCAACCTTTTTATCACCGGGGACCACTCAACACCTTTTATTGAGGCCCGGTGAAGGGGGTAGTTTACTCCTCTACTCTCAACCACTGCCCTAGCGCTCTCTGATCGCTATGGTAATGTTTAAACATCCCTTCAAAATAAGATACAGACACACCACAACAATGAAGTGTGTTGTAAAAGGCTGGGGGAGGATGAAGTAAAGGACCGGGGGGTGGGGAGAAAGCGTCCTTCGGGGCCCACCTCCAATTAGTCGAAGAACCACATGTGGTCCGCGGCCCACAGGTTGGGGATTGCTATACTAGATGACCCAGGAGGTTCCTTCCAACTCTATGATTCTATGATTCTATTTGCTAAGAGTTCTCTTCTGTTCGTCATTTATAAGCACTAAAGTAGATTAACATTCCATTGTTATACATGTAAACTGTGGAGAAAGAAAGCATGGTTTTGCTACTTTGGTAGATCATGGGGAAATATTAACTCACCCAATCTTTTCATAATATCAACATAGATATGCTACTCTACTACTATCTTTAAACAGCCCGTGGCGCCACGGACTGAATAATTTGTTAAGCCCCCTAGAGGTGGGCTTTGTCCGTGATGAGGAAGGGTCCGGGTTGGACCCTTCCTCATGACAGACAATCGGAGGGACCAATCGGCAGGCGCGAAGCGCCTGCCGATTGGTCCCTCCGATTCCCAGGCTGAGCAACTGTGAGCCGCGCACAGCGCGGCTCGCAGTTGCTCCCGGACTGACGCGGCGAGAGGCGCGAAGCGCCTCTCGCCGCGTCAGACCGCCACCCGAGGGAACCCCCAGCAGTCGCGCGAAGCGCGGCTGCTGGGGCTTCCCTCCCTGCCGGACTCACGCGCCTTTCAAAACCCCTTTTTATAAAGGGGCTTTGAAACTAGTTAAATATATTGCGTTCTGCCAAGCAGGATGGATAAGATGGAGTATAGACCATAAGAAAACCATAAGAAGTAGTTGAGAAAATTGGGGGGGGGGGGTTGGAAGGGGAAAAGAAGGGAATTAAGAAAGAAAACATAACGGAGAAGGAAGAAAATGTGGATAAGAGGAAAGCAACTTTAAAAAGAAGACCATGAAAGGCAGTTTTTATTTTGCTACAGCCTGCTAAGCAAGGTTGTCCCTCTGCAAGATCTGGCTGTGCAGTCAAAACTATGGAGCTGGAGAGAACTAAGGGAAAGGCAGAAGAAAAATGTAAGAGTAAATTAAATACAAAGAGAAACTACAGACAGTTAAGCAGACTGTATAGCAGCCATGACCTCTGTGAGCTGTTCTTGTCTTGCTCCAATGTTGCCTTGGTTGATGTGTTTAGCATATCTGATAGGTAAGGCAAGGGTTCGCATCGGTCAAGTAATAACCTTTGCAGAAAGCCATGGCTAGCAGATAGTCAGAACTGCTGCTTTTTACTGTGTCCTGCCTTTCCTGTGCCCATAGTGGCTGCAGTGCAGAACTATATTAGAAGTTAAACCCAAAAAGTCAAAACTCAAAATGCATTCCATGCATACATCATGATGCTGGCTTCAGAGGTGCTCCAACTGACCTTGGCCCTTGGAATTTTGTTCCCCCTCCCCCCAAGTCTCCTCCTTTCCTCTGCCCACAATTAGATTAGGCTGAGAGCACATGTGGCTGAAGGTCACCCAGCAAGCTTCCACGCTAGAATGGGGACCAGAATCGAGGTCAGTTGGACCGATGATGCATGGCAGTAGCTACACCGGGCTGCTGCTGGGTCCTTATGGTGGGGTAGCATGCCCCACCACATCCCAAGAACGCATGGGTGACAGAATCCCTCCACGCATGCGGTCTGCCCTTACGTAGCGTGTAAGCACAATGCCAGGGCTTGGAAAGTCCAGCACACTGAGCAGTGGTGGAGGCAGGGGGGAGCGGGGGACATGGGGGCTGCACCGCACACTGGAAGGAGAGTGTCATGCTGCTCTCCCGCCAGCTTGTGGGTGGAAGAATGCCCTGTCCAGCTCTGTGGATATACAAAGCTGACAGGGGCGTTTGGTGTCCCTGTAGGGACAGGGCTGGCCCAGCAGGGCTGCGCATGGCGCCCGCAGCAGCAAACGAAACGAGGGAGTTACCGTGTTCACTTACCACGGGCCATCTGGGGCGCTGCGCCGGGCCATGGCTGGGATGGAAGCAGCGTCATGCATAATCGGGGATTAGCCCCACTGCCCTGCTTCTGCCTCCCCGGACTACCCACCCTCTGCATAATTGGTCATAGTGTGAATGACACTGTGTAGTTACTCCACCAAGATTGTGCTCTGCAGTCCCTTGATTTCATTCATCCAGCCAGGACCAGGGATTTAAATATAGGAATTCAGCAGGGGAGTTTGAGGGGGAGCAAACAACAACCATCCGGACAAAGGTCCTGTGCAAGTTCATTGTTTGGGTCAGAAAGTGAATGGAATTATCAATGAATAACTGAAATACCACTTGTTCCATTAATTTCCCTGGTGCCTGGCAGTCTGGTTTAAAGATTTTGAGAACATCGAACGGATGGGAGAAATTCAAGTGATGGAAAATTGCCAGCTCTTCACTTTCTCATGGAGTGAGGAAGGCTTTGGGGGGGAGGGGGGGGAGAAAAGCCTCTTTGTGACTGGATGCAGTGGGAAATAAAATGACCAAAGTCCAAATAATATTGCCTCCACTTTTTCCAAATGAACTCGGATGCTTGGGTTAGATGATTACAAGGACTAGTCCCAGTCATGAACAGATGAATTCAGGCAATCGAAGACATGTTGCGTTTCTGGCTGTGCAAGAGAACTCATTCACGTACAGCTTCTCTTGTTGAAATGGCTTCTCTCTTGTTGAAATGGCTTCTCTACCCAGGGAATTCCTTTCTTGTGGCAGATGGATTGTCAGATTCAATGGCTGTATTCCCTACAGGTAGAAGGGACACTTTCCCATATCACTACAAACACCTTTAATGGCTCAGGGAGTGAATGGTTTGCTAAGGATGATGGGGTGGGAGTGGACCATGTTGCTGCCATAAGCAAGATGGCTATG
Organism: Paroedura picta; assembly: GCF_049243985.1. NCBI lineage: Eukaryota > Metazoa > Chordata > Lepidosauria > Squamata > Gekkonidae > Paroedura > Paroedura picta. Next base: position 168,535,346 of record NC_135369.1, on the reverse strand, counting down.
GACATCATCTCAGAGGCTCCAAATGGAGTCACTCACGGACGATGAAGAACTGATTAGATCAAGGCTCAGACACATTTTTCTGTTCAACCTACCACAAAATTCCCCTTGGAGCCTTTAAACGAGTGGTTGGAAGGCGGGTTTGTGGAATAATTTAAATGAAACCGATCTGATCTGTTTATAAGATGAAGAGAATTTCATACAGAACAATATTGTTTTCAAGAAACCTAGTATTCCCTTGGTTCTACTCCAGTACGGGTGCTCCTGGGTTTAATGTTTTCCTTCAGTGTTATCCATGGGCTTGTTTCAACTCTAGAGGTGCTTCTGGATATGTGTAAGTTCAGTGGAAGCACGCTTGACGTGTTTGGTCCTATTTCCCCCCTGGATCAAATTCAAAGGAAATTAGTGCATAGCACTGATTGGCTGAAACAAATGAAATCACTCAACATCCCTCGGCCGTTTATCAACATACTCAAATAGATGCCTTGAAAGAGAGAGATGGACGCACATTTAACAAAATGGATATGTATGCAGGGATTTTAAATGAAACCATTCATCTGAAATGTACTGGGAAGGGGGGAGCTGGAATCCCAGGACTGGATCAGCACTAGAGTGGGTGGCAAGTATGTAAGGGTTAACACTACCCAAGATGTAGGATTGTTAGCTCTGGGTTGGGAAATACCTGGAGACTTTGGGGGTGGAGCTGGGAGCGGGTGGGATCTAGTGCAGGGAGGGACCTCAGTGGAGTAGAATGCTATGGAGTCCACCCTCCAAAGCAACCATTTTCTGCAGGGGAGAAAATGGATCTCTTTAGTCCAGAGATGTACTATAATTCCAGGGAATCTCTTTAGGATGCTTTGGGCTGATCCTGCGTTAAGCAGGGGGTTGGACTAGATGGCCTGTATGGCCTGTATGTATGATTCTATGATTCTCTGTTGAACATATGAGAAGGCAGTGGCCTAGAGCCATAGGAATATCTCATAGGATAATGCTTGTATGGGTTCCGCATCTGTTCTTCTCCACTAGGAACCTTGGGAAATGCAGGGACAAGTACAGGGATCTCAGGGCAATGTCCCATAACTATCTAACACGTGAATGTAGGTACTGTAATGCAGACACATTTTACAATGCGAGCTGCTTGTACATTTCTTTTCTTAACCACTTTGGATTGTCCAGAAAACACCATGTGGGGCAGAAACGTTAGACAGAAATAAATAAATAGGCCACACAAGTGACCCTCTCCTTATAGCTTAGTAATGATTATCTGCCTTTCCAATTAGGTAACTAAGGTTACATAAGCAAGGTTACATAAACCTTAAAATACTTTCTCTAATGTAGGTTAATATAAATATAGAAGGGCTGAAGGCCTTTAGGGTACAGTGTTGTATTACTATGAAGTGCATTGGGGGAATCCAAAATTCCTCACAAGAAGCTTCTTATCACCCTATGGAAGCTGATATTTTTTTCACAGCTCTGCCTAGGCAGAGATCGACTGACCTTGTGCAAGGGAGGCAACTTCTAGCTTTAAGTTAGACTTTTCACCAGGTCATTTCGATAAACCTAGATTAAAATCGTGCATGTAGAGCAATGGGTTTCAACTATTCCAAACCCGGGACCCAACCTTAACCCCCAGACATGGGACTCCCAGACATATGATAGTTAGAGGGGACGATCATCATTCTCGCTCAAGACCAGACCAGCAAAGCAATGGATAAACTGAACCAGCAGCACCTATACCACCATAAAGAACAAGCCACGGGTCAGCGCTATGGAGAAATCCTCTCCACTCACCTAGTTGTTCTTGTATGCCTCTTAGATTATGTGCAAAGAGAGGCAATAATGAGGATGCACCGTCTGCACATGCTCTAGCAACAACCCCCCAAAGGTCAAAAATATGGAGACTCTGATCAATTAAAGGGCCCCAACCCATGGAGACCTGAGCCATGGTGAGGAGAGCTATGAGGATGATCTTGGGCCTAGGGAACCAAGCCCTATGAGGAAAGGCTGAGGGACTTGGGAATGTTCAGCCTGGAGAAGAGGAGGTTGAGAGGGGACACGATTACTCTCTTGAAGTATTTGAAAGGTGGTCTCTTGGAGGAGGGCAGGGAAAGGTTCTTGTTGGCTAGACAGAGATCAATTCCACACGGAGGCATAAAACACGTGCCTCCTCCTGCTTGCAAATGCGTCATAGGAAACCGCATGTTTGCACGCTTCCTGATGGGCGTTATCCTGCTGTCTCATCATGTCTTTTTGCCTGCCAATAAGGCGGTGGAGAAGCAGGAAGCATGGACAAACTGAAGTCCCCCCCCAGCTCCTTGGGTTGTCAGTCAATGAAAACCACCAATCTCTTCACAGTGCTTGTTTTGGAGGCTCAAACTTCTCTCCCCTCACCCGAGTCCTGAAATTATTATTATTTTAATATACTTCTGCATTGCTATGGGGAAACACCATAATAGTAAAACATTTTTTTTTTAAACTTGCACTTCTGTGTTGCTTTGGGATCATGTCACAGCAATAAAACATTTACATCCCTTTTTGGGATTCTTGGTATAATAGTCTCCCTTTATGTTCAGGTAGATTTGTGATAGGCTGACCATGTTAACTGAACCCTGATGACTGCGTATTCATGATAAAGATTTAGAACAAAGAGGACGGATGCCAAGCTAATAGGGCTGCTGCATCACACGCCCCCCCTTCCCCCGTTCATAACCCACCACCAGAAAACACAAACGGGAATGTATTTTAGCTGTTCAATACCACTATTACCGTGCACACTGAAAAGTACATTTTATTTGAAAAGAGGGCATGTTGCTTTGTGGTCCTGTAGCTATGCGGACCTCACTCTTTTGTTTTGTTTTTAATTTCCATTGGGAAATGGAGAGGGGTGGGCAGGTTTGAGGGTGGGCAAAATGCTACCGGGATTGTTGCACGTTTCTCTGTCCAGACAGGCTTGCCCCTGTTTTTGTCCTGATTTGCAGTGTGAAAAGAAGAGGGACATCAGGATTTTGTGATTTTCCTCATTGTGGAGGAAACTGGACAAAAAATTGCATCACCCACTGGTGAGCTCTGGGTTGTTACCAATGTCATTTGGAGGCAGCACTAAAACCCGTGATCAATGAGAGGCTGTCCAGGGGCAAATTCCACATGCGGAATTAGTCAGATACTTATCCTGGATGCTTTAAGCTGATTCTGCATTGAGTAGGGGGTTGGACTACATGGCCTGTATGGCCCCTTTTCATTCTATGATTCTGTTCTTTTCAATGTGTTAACTGAGCAAGGCAGATCAGTGTGGTGGACAATCTCTCACTTGCCATCCAGCTGAGCTTACATTCCTAATTGGAGAAAAATGACTATTCTTGGATCCCAGCTCCTGTAGTTTCTATTTCACTTCTGCAAGAGCCACAGATCAGATTCCGTGATAATTCCTTAAGTATTAGGGAGGGGGAAGAGAACAGGGCTGTTTTTAGATGTTCCTTTCTCTCTCTCTCTCTCTCTCTCTTTTTGGTCTTTTTAAGAAAGAGGAAAACTGGACTCATTTTTTTTCCCAGGGAAAACAACTAGTTTATTGCACTTCTCACCCAGGTGTTTGCTGTAGAATTTGATACACAACCGTACCCCGGAAAACTATAAAGCAATATAATTTATAGAAATGAACTGAGAATCATTATTTTTTATGAGTACCACTTAGTGTGCAGAAAATGCACGCTTTCCAAAAACATGGAATAAACGTTCTGTTAGACTTATTAGGTCCAAATGTTAGAGTTTAAATTATTTTACTATGCAAACTTTCTTTCATATCTTGGCAGTAGTGATTTCCATTTTTATTCCTTCGGCATCCATAATCTTATTAAAATCAAAAACATATGCTTTGAGATCATTGGACAGCTTCCCTGCTGACCCCCCCCCCCCTCACCATTTCTTTTTTTTAAAGAATGATCCTAAAGACTGATACGTAGTACCAACAATAACAGGACCAGAACAGGAGAAAATTATGTGGACTGTCGAGGTTGAATGGGAAAACAGTTCAAGAGGTGTAGCTGGTTTTCATGCTTTTGATTTGCAAGTCATTAAGCCACACGAAAATTCTCCTAGTCGTGTCCTGGCAGCCTTCCCCCTTCCATAATAGAAGATGCTTGCACAGCAATCTCAGGTTTATTACATAAGAAGAGCTCAAGGGATTTTGAGCTTTAGAACCCTTAAGAGGATGTTACACTTCCTGAAACCTGGACACATCTACCATGGGACTAACGTGCCAAACCTCTGCCACAGATTGAAGATCACTCACTTGCATCACCAGAACCTCTCATCTCCTGAGTCCACCAGCTCCGTGGCATCCTCAATATGCTTAGGTTAGGCTGTGTCCAATGGACAGCTTTTTGCAAAATTGGAGGGGATACTGGAGACCTATCATTGCCTGTAGCAAATATATTCGTAGTTTCTTCCATTCCTTTGGGGTTGCTTTGGACCAGACAGGTTTCTGAAGAAAGAAGTAAAGCTGTTTTTTTGTACCATGCATTTTACTACCCAAAGCAGCTTACAATCACCTAAAACGGACACTCTTGTGAGGTAGGTGAGGCTGAGAGAGCTCTGAGAGAACTGTACTGGCCCAAGGTCACCAAGCTAGCTGCACATGGAGAAACAGGAAATCGAACCTGGTTGCCAATGCTCTTAACCACTACACCAAGTTGGTTCTCAGTAGTGGTTTGCTTTCTCTCAGATACTATTGTAGCAGTCAACATACAAACATAGGTGCCACAACTACTTATTGACTGGACCCATGCCATGTTCCACGCCCACACACTCCCCATATCTAGATGCAGTGTGGTGTAGTGGTTAAGAGAAGTGGACTCTAATCTGGAGAACTGGGGTTGATTCCTTACTTCTTCTCTACGTGCAGCCAGCTAGATGACTTTGGCCAGTTGCAGCTCTCTCAGAGCTCTCACAGCCCAACCTACCTCACAAGGTGCCTGTTGTGGGGAGAGGAAGGGAAAGGCCATTGTGAGCTATTATGAGATTCCTTAAGGTAGAGTAAAGTGGGGTATAAAAACAAGCAGTTCTTCAACTCATCATATTCTACTTTTGAAAGTAAGAGCTTATTTTATCCCTGTTGTTGTTGTTGGGTGCGAAGTCGTGTCCGACCCATTGCAACCCCATGGACAATGATCCTCCAGGCCTTCCTGTCCTCTACCATTCCCCGGAGTCCATTTAAGTTTGCACCTACTGCTTCAGTGACTCCATCCAGCCACCTCATTCTCTGTCATCCCCTTCTTCTTTTGCCCTCAATTGCTCCCAGCATTAGGCTCTTCTCCAGGGAGTCTTTCCTTCTCATGAGGTAGCCAAAGTATTTGAGTTTCATCTTCAGGATTTGGCCTTCTAAGGAGCAATCAGGGCTGATCTCCTCTAGGACTGACCAGTTTGTTCGCCTTGCAGTCCAAGGGACTCGCAAGAGTCTTCTCCAGCACCAGAGTTCAAAAGCCTCAATTCTTTGACGCCGGCCTTCCTTATGGTCCAACTTTCACAGCTATACATTGCAACTGCATATATTGCAAACTAGCCTTGACTAGCCGCGCTTTTGTTAGCAGGGTGATATCTCTGCTTTTTAGGATGCTGTCTAGATTTGCCATAGCTTTCCTCCCCAGGAGCAAGCGTCTTTTAATTTCTTTGCTGCAGTCCGCATCTGTAGTGATCTTGGAGCCCAGGAAAATAAAATCTGTCACTATCTCCATTTCTTCCCCATCTGTTTGCCAGGAATTGAGAGGGCCGGATGCCATGATCTTTGTTTTCTTGATGTTGAGTTTCAAGCCAACTTTTGCACTCTCCTCCTTCACCCGCATCAACAGGCTCTTCACTTTCTGCCATTAGAGTGGTATCATCTGCATATCTGAGGTTGTTGATATTTCTCCCTGCAATCTTGATCCCAATTTGTGACTCATCTAACCCCGCCTTTCTCATGATGTGCTCCGCATACAAGTTAAATAGGCAAGGAGACAGTATACAGCCTTGCCGAACTCCTTTCTCAATTTTGAACCAATCAGTGATTCCATGCCTGGTTCTCACTGTTGCTTCTTGACCTGGATATAGGTTTCTCAAGATACAAATAAGATACACATTTTATCCCTACATCCTATGAAATGATGGATGCGCACCTTCAGATCTCCACATTTAGGGTTGTCTTGTTGTTTTCTTCTTGTAAAATGTGTAGGACTGAATTTCAGCAATGCTTATCTTTCAGACACCCTTTCTCCTTCTGAAAAATAATGCAGACTCTTGCCTAAATGTAAGTTCCATTCTGGCTTTGACTGAGTCAAAGAGTCAGCATCTTCAAAGATGGAATTTAGGACTGCACTGTGGATAATGGGTGCTCATCTATTGATACCAGAGAATTTGGAGAGGACTGTTGGGTCACAGGATGGGGCTAGAGATATAAAGGCTTGGGAGGGAAGTGTGTGTGGGGGGGATAATTTTCCTTCTTTTTTCCTGAGGGTTTTTTCTGGGGGGGAAAAATAAATAGAAAATTTAGGGAGCCACTGGAGAGGGGTGGCGGAACCCATCCTATAAAATGTACCATGTTTTCCAAACCAAGCCAATTTGCAAACTGAAGAGGGGGAGAAGAATCTGATGGAATAGTTCTGCTTGTGAATTTTCTTTGCCTTGGAAGCCAAGAAAGGAGAAAAACCAAGGCAAAGGGTCTTTTCCAAAAACGGACATACAGTAAACAGAAAAAAACATGAGCCCTGAAGAGAGCTAAATCCATGCAGAAACAAAATGAAAGCCTGATCCACCTGGGGGGGAATTAATGGAAAAATTAGGGGACTACTGGGGGGGGGGCGACCCCTCCTATGATTTTTTTTTTCTTTTTAACAATATGTAAAATGCTTCTTGGCACAGGCTCGGCCGATTTGGTCAGATTTTGGAAGCTAAGTCAAGTTGTCCCTGGCTAGTATTTGGAAGGCGACTCCCAAGAAATATCAGGGTCAAGATGCCAAGGCAGGCATTGGCTAAACCCCTCTGAATCCTGAACTCATGGTCGCCATAAGTCAGCTGTGACTTGATGGACACAAACAAACAAACAAATAAATGCTCTCCTTAATGCAAAGTTCTTTTCACACTCAAAATGCATAGCATGAAAAAGTCTTTTTTCGGTTTTTCCCGAAGTTTTGTGGAGCACTGAAAAATCTCTTGTGAAATACCGTCTTACCTTGTCTTACAAAGCATTTCTCCCATTCCAAAGGGACATCATGAAAATGCCTGAAAACCATCTAAGTTTTTTTTTCAAATGGAAAACTGGAAATATTGAGGAAGGTTTTTTTTTTGGGGGGGGGGCTCTCCATTTTCAAGATTCCCCCCACCCATTTAATTGTAAATATTTTTTTAGTCCATGTTGTGGTGATAAAAGATTTCAGTGTTTTCAGTGTTATAATCTTGATCTTAATTTTCAAATATGCAGATAGTGCTGCCTGTCGTGACTCTATCAGAGAGTTTCTGCCCAAATAATACATTTCCTTTTATTACAGAATTTGTTTTCTACCTTCAACTCTCTCCACCCTTAGTTCTCAGACGGCAGGAATTAGAGATGCACGTGCTGTGGTAGCATGGGAGAAAGTAGTTTGCAACTCTTTCTCGAGTATTTATACTTGTGGTTTTTCTTACAGAAACTGAAGAAGTTTATGCCTTTAAATTCCACAAATGTGCCTGGTACAACTGTATACACTGACTAAATTGTAAATTATGCATTTTATATTGTTAAATCAGTAAAAAAAAGTTTAGGGACTGCTAGACCTAGTCTCCCAGTTAAAAAAGAAAAAAGAAAACATACACAGATCCCCCAAATGGGGTGGCTTGGCAAATTCGGTGGGAAAAGGTAATTTGGGATTAATTTATGAAATGCTTTGCAAGATGTCTTCAGTGGGGACTGCTCCAGTGTTAGCTAACTAGAACGAACAAACAAACAAACCTGCCCTGCTCTTGTGTTTTCAACAGATGTTTCATGTACAGAAATCAACAGGTGAAGTTTTTATGTAGCATGATTGGTGTGATCACCTAATAATATTCTCAAGCGAAATGCTCTATCTTGTCTGGAAATCAGCTATACTTCCAGGAGATACCCAGACAACACCTGAAGGTGGGCAGCCTTTTCTACATTTCAAAATAAATAAATCCCTAATTCTCTCTTGGCACCCTTGAAAATTTAAACCCCAATTGTGTTATCCCTTGGTCCAGTGCTTTCCTTGTAGCAGCTTTAGGCAGCCTGAACTGCTGACAGGAAATATACCTGGGCCTAGCCTTTTCTGTAGAAAATTGGCAGTGATATAATCATCTGTAGCATGGGTAAGAATTAGTATCCATATTTCTGAATGAAACTATAACAGATTTTGAGCAGTCTTCAGGGGTAGTCAACCTGTGGTCCTCCAGATGTCCATGGACTACAATTCCCATGAGCCCCTGCCAGCTTTACTGGCAGGGGCTCATGGGAATTGTAATCCATGGACATCTGGAGGACCACAGGTTGACTAATACCACAGGTTGACTACCCCTGTAAAGCAGTGGCCCTCAGGACATGAGAAGATTCTGATTATCACTTAACTGAAGCCGGTATACCTTTAATTTGCATCCTGTTCCTGTACTCTGCGAGTTTCTTCTTTTCTCCTCCAAATCACAGAATATTACTCTGCATACTAATGAGAAAAAAAACAGATAGTCAAGTTCTTTTCTTTATTTTTTTGTGCTGCTGGTTGGTCTCTGCTCATTGGTTAGATTCAGGCAAGAAATGCCTTTTGAAATTGTAAGCAGAGATTCTTAAAGCTACTTGCAAATCTGGGTTGCCATCTCAGTAGAAGGTTTCCCCCCCCCCTTTACCTTCTTGTCTAAGCTCCAGCACTCTTTAAGCATTTAATTTCTTAATAAGCCCACCCGTAAGTCTTGAGAGATTTGGTCTTCAGCATTAGTGTGGACAAGCCTTTCATGTGGATCCCTCCCCCCCCCAGCCTTCTTCCTGACATGTACATCACAAGGTGGGAGGTGGGCGTGGTCGAGAAACACTCCCATCTGCCCTTCCCACCTACCTCTCCCATCTTGTCCATTTAAAAAAAATTAAGGTAAATCATACATACTGATAAACCACTCGTTGTGCCTCTGCAGTAGGCCAGCTCGCCCCCACGTCTCGGCAAGGAATGCATTATTTATTAGTAGTTTCAAAGCCCGTTTTTTAAAAATGGCCTTTGAAAGGAGAGAAGGGGTAAGGGGAGGGGAAGGAGAAGGGGGAAGCCCCGCCCCCCAGCCTACCTTCTCGTTGCTGCCCGGGACTGTTGTTGGCTTCTGCAGCTGGTGAGCTGCCCCAGTGGAGAGCAGACCCTTGGTGTGAGGGGCGGCGGAGGGGCCCCCAGCTGTCAGGCGTGCCGTGGAGAGCTGCCCCTGGGTCTGGGAAGGCTTTTCACCGCGTCACAGACACAGCAAAAGGCGTTCCCAGATCCAGAGGCAGCGGAGAGGCCCCTCCCTGCCGAGCGTGGGTGGGAGCTGTTCAGGGCAGGCCAAAGCTGGCCGCACCTCCTGATTGGCCCTATTCCATCTCGGACAGCCAGACTCGCTTCACCCCAGGGCCAGTTTCATAAATATAAAGAGGAACCATGGATAAGGATATGTATTATTTCTTATATTTATATACCGCCCTCCCCAGTCATTTCAAGTCTTCCCTGCTTTTCTGCCATCTAAACATCTCAGATTGTGAATGTTCCTTCTACCAGTTTGCACTCCGCCTTCATCTAAATCTGATCCAGTTTTCCTTAGGTAAATCAGTACAGTTGCATTTTTGGGGTTCTAAAAACATGTTTCTAGAACTGGTGATTTTTTTTTTAACCCCATCAGGGAAACCTATATATACTGTTTATCTGCTCTAGACTCCAGCCCAGACTGTATAACTCAGTTTGTAAGACACTAGCTTAATGAGCAGAAGTTTGTGAGTTCTAATCCTAGCTGTGGGTGGTAACTTTTCTTGCTGACAGAATTGGCCATGTCAATTCAGTTTACATTTTCTACTTTTGAAAAGCTCATATATATGTTTTAAAAATGGCTGTATCATGTTTTCAAAACAAAGCAAAAATGTAAACTGAAGGGGGGGAGAGGATCTGATGGAATAGTTCTGCTTGTGAATTTGCTTTGCCTTGGAAGCCAAGAAAGGAAAAAGGACTTTTACAAAAAAAAACAGGCATATAGTGAACAGGAAAAAAAACAAACAAACCTGAGCTCTGAAGGGAGCTAAATCCATGCAGAAACAAAATGAAAGCCTGACCCACCTGCAAAGTGAAAGTAAGTTAGCATGCAGAATAGAAAAAAATACACCCGAGGGCAATGCACAGTAAAAGTGAAGGGAAACACCAGTGCATAAAAGGCCATACTTTGGCTTTTCTTAAAATGACTGTTCTTTCCATGCCCCAGAACCTGAGAAACATGGGACTTGCTGCATGCCGTCTATTGAATTTGCGAAAAGCATGAGGTTTGTGCCAAAGTTCAGTTTTTAACCCCCAGTATTATTGCCATGGTGTGTATGTGGGTGAGAATGCGGTGAGCACCATGGGGTCTTGTAGCAGCAAGGTGAAGGGCATTATAAATGAAAAAGCTATAGAGGGGGATATTGTTTCAGAATACACAGGCACACATACGAAGCTACACTCACTCTGCTGAACAACCTCCCCCGCAAAAAAGATGCAAGGTGTGCTTTATATTACTGCGAACCATGGGAAACAGCACTGTGCCATTTATGCAGGCCTGACATGTGATTTCTATCAAAGACACATTTCATTTACCTTATAAGTGTATTCAGTACTGTACACAGCATTCCCTAACACAGCTGTACTTGGTTGCTGCTGTTTGACTGTAATTGGATGCATAGTTTCTGGCCCGAGAAAGTGTTGCAGCTTCACGATTTTTGATTTGTTCTTTTTAATGCAGCTCTGTTATACCCATTTTTCATCTCTTGTCTCCCTCTCTCCCTTGGTGTTCTTTACTCACCTTTGGGGTCTACAGCGACCCTAGGTCCTTGTAAAACTGGTTCTCAGCTTCTATTAAATATAGTCTAGATAGGATGCGGTGTTTTCATAACAGTTAGTAAGAATTCACTCTCCTTCGGTCTCTCTGTGACCACCTGCAAGAGTGCTATGCCACCTCCTTCCAACCCTACCTGTCAGAGATGACCCATTTGTGACTTTTAGGCGTGCTAGCAGTAACCCCTGCCTAACAGCAAGTGTCTTTGATAAAGGATTGCTAAGCCGTGCAGGGCAACTGGCAGGAGGTTTGGAGACAGGGACATGGGGGAAGGGGGCACGTGTGTGTGTTTTATGGCTTTTATGGGTTTTAATATTGGGGATTGTGATTTATGTTATCGGGGTTTAATTCTGCCTTTTGTGTAACCCGCCACGAGTCTCTGTAGAGTGGTGGGATAAAAATCGAATGAGTGAGTGAGTGAGTGAGTGAGTGAGTGAGTGAGTGAGTGAGTGAGTGAGTGAGTGAATGAATGAATACCATGGTCCTTCTGTTTTTATGTATTAGGGGTTTTATGGGGTTTTTACATGTTGTCACCCGCTGCGAGCCTCAGGGGAGCGGTAGGTTAGAAATCCAATAATAATAATAATAATAATAATAATAATATCTAGCAGTAGCTCTTACAATTTCTGGAAACTCTATGGGTTTACCAGTTTTCAGAAGATCCTAGAGCTACTCCCAGGTTTTTCTCTGGAAGAGACAAAAGGTTATGCACAATGCCAACTTTTTTGTAAAAAATTCTCTTTCCACCACTTGAATTAGGAGCAGACAAGAACAGCTGCTGGCAGTACACCTCCTGCCATAGTGGAACATCTGGCTGCTCTTCTTTGAGGTGCTATTTCTGTTGATCTTATCTGCCAAGGATTATCCAGTGTGCTTTAGCAATTTTTGATGTCCATAAAGTTGTACGAAAATAAGTAAATTTACAGTAAGTAAATGATAAATATAATAACAGGATGTCTGTTAATATATATAAGTAGGGTTGCCCAGGTCCCCCACTTTCCAGACACACTTCATCCTCCCCAAACTACCACCAAACTTACCCAAAACTGGAAGAACACTGCATTTTAATGCCATGTGCTGATGATACCTCGAAGTAATGTTGGCATGTTGAGGTTGTGGGGGAGTGGACGGGTAATAGTCTGGTGTTGGGGCAAAACTCTATGGTAAGAAGTCAATTCTACTATAGAGAGTATTACATTACTCCTGGAAAGCATCTCCCAATCCCCGCCAGCTGTGACAATGAACCTTGGCTTTGGTCCTAGGTCTGATTAGTAGATCACAGATACTTAGATAGACCTGAAGCCAGACTGGACTATCAGATAGCTGATGTTTACAGAGACTTGTGTTTATTTGCTTGTGTAGCCAAGGTACATAAAGCATGCTTTTGAAAAAGCCACCAGGATAACGAGAGTGGTATATTGCTGAAAGGACAAGAAGGGTGGAATGACTGGAAAGTAATGAAGGTAGTGCTTTATGAAGGGAAAAGTTTGTTTTACGAGTTGTGGATCCAGAAAGGACAGAGAAGACAGAACTGAAATTGCTACCTGGGAAGAATTGAACAATCTTCACTGGGAGAACTGCAGTAGCTGGGAAGAGCTGAAGAGCAAGAATTGTTGAGTGTGGCCACAAGGCCTTTTTGGCATATGGACTCTGCTCCAGGGTCAGCCACTGTGTGCTCTTAGTGATTTCTGTGCCTTCTACAAAGTGGCTTGTGAGTTGGACTCTGCTCCAAGACAGTGGTCGGTAAATGAGTATTGATCTCTTTGGGGATGTTTCACATGGTTGCTTGTCGTTGGATTTATATTTTGAGTCTATGAACATTGCCCTAGACTTGGAACCTGGCCATTTGGACTTAGAGGTTACACATATAAATGTCCTTCTCTGGAAGAGTAGGTCTTTGGTTCCTGTCACACTGGGACCCAGGTTCTTTGCTAGTGTTATTGGTGTGACGTATGAATGGTTGTGATCTACTGCTATAGAATACTATAGAATATCTACTGCTATAGAATACTGCTATAGAATACCATGCCCAATCTCAGCTCTTCAACTAAGCTGATAGAGTCCAGAGTTCCAACCGTCTATGCAGAAAGCTGTGCATCAAATGGTTCTCTTTTGTTTCCTCCAAGGAACTCCGAGGAAAATAGACATGATCCTTCATGTTAGGCCTGTGGGTTCAGAGACCAGGGCCCATTCTGCACACATTGTATAATGCATTGACAATGCACTTTTACAGCTGGATTTTCCTGTGCAGAACAGGAAAATCTACATCTAAAAAACACGGAGAGTTCGTTATTGAACGTGTGCAAAATGGACCCGGGACACTGGGAGTTCATTTCACCTCTTTATTGTGACTGCAGCTAAAATACAAAGAGACAAAAACTGAACCAAAGAAACCATAACAACTCACTAGTTATATACATACCCAAGCAAAAGGGTCTTCCTGCCAGTGACTATAGGTCAGTTTTGCTGTAAACTGACCTAACCCTGTGGTCGGGATCTAGCCCCGCACTGGCTGACACCAGTACAGAGTTCTGATCCTGCCCCAGACTTCAAGCTCAGGTCTACAGACACAACACTTCACTCCTCCCTTTTGTCGTCACCAGAAACCTGTAAACTAGGTAAGGCTGGGACACAAATAGTGATTGGCCTAAGGTTAGCCAACAAGTTTCATGAGAGAGTAGAAATTGAACCCAGTTTTTGTGGGTCTAGTTTTCCACTTAGAGTGCACCACATGGGCTCTAAGCATGATTTAAGTCAGGGCTTGGCGTCCGTCTCAGTCACGTGTTCAGTATCCCTTCCACCGGTGAATTTGAGCTTATTAAATTACCCTTTAAAATGGTTCTCCCATTATTAAGGGTCATGCGCTTTGAGCAAACTGAAGGTTCTTGAAAAGTATGGAGGCCTAATATATTATGCATCTGAAACCTTAGTCCCAGGGACCGAACATTAATGGAACAAATGTGCATATGCCTTTAGCATCCAATCATTACAGGAAGACTTAATACAGTAGTAGCTTTTAAAACTTTAATAGGCTTCTATATAAATAAAACTCAGCATCTGGAACCAATGCGGATTCTCTTTATGAATTCTCAGCTTGCCATGGGGAAAGCGTGGATCCCATGTGGAAAATGCGTGCACGCAGGGTGCCAGGGCAGAGCAAAGAACTGAAGCCGCATGGCGAGCAGGCGAGCGTCTTTCTCCCCGCTATTCACTTTCCCATCTGGTCCAACGCGCCGCAGCTTTCTGACTTGAGAAAAATGAAAGGCGGAAAGGGAGTCGTGTGTGCTTTTACAATTTGGGATGGCTCCGTCATCCCACCCACCACCCCCACCCCCAAGGATCTTTGCACTCAGGGATCAGCAAGCGCATAATTAAGGAGCGAAATGACCTCCAAATTCAGAACAAGACCTCAACACAGTTGTCCGTACAAGAAAGCCCATCTGCAGGACTGAAAATAGACAGCTTGACATTGGCGGTCACTGACACGTAGGACTGTTTCTGCAGCCTAGATGCTGTCTGGGGCGAGTCCTTTCTTGGGAAGAGGCAAGCAAGAAATCTTGGAACGAACCATCAATATTCGCAGGAGCACCTTGAACGATTGGTTCAGTGCACGAGCATAAATCCGTGCCCAGCTCACACTTGGGTTTCTAGCAGCCGTTCACCTCTCCCATCTCCCTCTCTGGAAACCATCCCTAAAGAAGCCTGTTGGTCCATTCAGATATTTGCCTGCCATTCCCTTCTCACACCGGTCATTCTAGCATCCCACTGACCCCTCTAGTATACCGGAATTTCATGTAAAAATAATAATTTTCTTTAAATAGCTCTGTTTGGCTCTACAGTGAGCAGGAGCAGATTCAAAGAGGGGAAACCACCCTGGAAAAACCACCCTGATCTTGCGCCTTCAAAGGAGAGAAGGAAAGGCAGCCTACCTGCTCATCAAGCCATGATGTTCCAAGTCCTGCATAGGTGTCGGGCTGGCTGGCTGGCTGCCTCCTCTAGGATGTGTGGGCTTGACATCACCTCCCCCAGGTTGGCGAGATTTCTAATGGGCCATGAGCTACCTCCCCAAACAGGGAAGGCCTCAGGTGTCCTGTGTGCTGCTTCCTGCGGACTGTATGAACCTTGGTTGAGCCAGGCAATGCTCAGCTCAGGAAGGCCCAGCGTCACCTCCCCTCAGATGACAGGCCTCTGACAGGCCACAAGCTACCTCCCCGAGTTCAGTCCTTAGCATCTCTCATTAGAAGGATCAGGTAGAAAGTGATGTGAAGGGCCCTTATCTGAGACCTGAAAGAGCTATCACCAGATAACAGTACAAGCCAGCTTTAGATGTGCCTTCACTCAAATGCCATTTGGATTTTGGTTTGAGTTTTTTTGGGGGGAGAGGGTTGCTTGTGGAGCCTCATTCTAGGACCATTACCTGTTTAAAAACTGATCCACTCCCCCATACTTTCTGTAAAGGCAGATCTTCTTCACCACCACCCGTATATGGCAGGTCAAATGGAACCCTATGTCATCGTATTGGTCCCATTACGTTACTACAGGAGATGGCTACTGTAGTTTTAAGGAGCTTTGGGATCTGAGATTACTCTGTGTCTCTTTAAAGGAATAAATAGTAAACACAGGCATCCAGTCAGTTATCAGCACCCTCATTCCCCGGTCCGTGCGCACCTTCAGTCATGCCCAGCTCCGCCCACCGTACTCCGTGAAATACGATAGGTTCTTTTTCCCCTCCAGAATGGGGATGGAGTGAATGTATGCCTGCTTTGTAGTTTTGGTGTATGTGCGTGTTTGACTTAATACAGGGCACAAACAAGGAGTGTGGGGGGGCAAGTAGCAACAAAATGTAATAGATCAGTAGTACATCAAACTACTGGTGCCATCTGGATCTATCTAGAGAGTGGGTTTCTGTGGATGGAAGAATTTCCACCCATGGAGTACAAACATCTGATCTGCATGTTGCGTCGGCCATGTCTGGCTGCAGCAGGCAGTAGCAGACAAAAAACCTCACACTCCCCAGGTGGAAATTCTTTTGTCTACCACAGGGCTTCCTTAGATCCAAGCCTGATTCAGATGGGGAGCCGTGTGGGTCTGAAGCAGCAGAACAAAATTGGAGTCCAGTGGCACCCTTAAGACCAACCAAAATTATCCAAGGCATAAGCTTTCATGTGAAGGAGCGCTTCCTAGAAATTACCAGTCTATCCATATAGGTATAGGGTGAGAATTAGCTTACCACATAACAGGTCCAAAGACCAAACAGGAGTAACAAGCACAGTTTATAACGTTACCATTTGCTTGGGTCAAATTCTGAGGGAGAACATAGTAAAGGAAATAAATATGTCCAGACTGGAGGTTAGAAGAAGAAGAAGAGTTGGTTCTTATATGCCGCTTTTCTCTCAAAGCAGGTTACAGTCGCCTTCCCATTCCTCTCCCCACAACAGACACCCTGTGAGGGAGGTGAGGCTGAGAGAGCCCTGATATTACTGAAGAAGAAGAAGAGTTGGTTCTTATATGCCGCTTTTCTACCTGAAGGATTCTCAAAGCGGCTTACATTCGCCTTCCCTTTCCTCTCCCCACAACAGACACCCTGCGAGGTAGATGAAGAAGAGTTGGTTCTTATATGCCACTTTTCTCTTCCTGAAGGAGTCTCAAAGTGGCTTACAGTGGCCTCCCCTTTCCTCTCCCCAACAACAGATATGCTATGAGTGAGGTGAGGCTGAGAGAGCCCTGATATTACTGCTTAGTGCCATGACGAGCCCAAGGTTACCCCAGCTGGCTGCATGTGGAGGAGGAACGGGGAATCAAAGCCGGCTTGCCAGATTAGAAGTCCTAGCTCCTAACCACTACACCAAGCCGGTGTAGGCAGGCATATCCTTAATGGTGAAGTTCAAAGAGTAATTAACTGTGACTTTGCCATTACTCTCCATCTCCTCTCAAGCATGGAGGTATCTTTATAGCACCTCTGAAGTGGGCCAATTGGCTGTGTAGAGTTATCCCCCCTGTCCCCAGACCAAAGAAATACATTGCAATCTACCATTCCAAATTACATTACGTTCTACTATTCATAATGTTACATTACAACCGAAGCCAGAGAACAATCTCAAGAGACTGGAGGCAGTAGACAAGATGTGAAAGGTGCAAACCCTTTATGGTTGTGCAGAATGGGACATTTTGGCAGGTGTAGTTGTCTTGCCCCTGCATTGCAAACGGTGTGATCCAAACTTCGATTGCAGTAGAGCTCTGCATTTGGACATTTATCAACTGTGCCCTCCACTCTTAATACCATGTACCAGTTTCACATTGTCTTAACCAAGGAGTTTTCTAGTAATAGCTAGGAAGTATTCCCCAATCTTCAGCCATCTTGTTCATTTTCTTTTTAAAACAAAGCAAGGAAATTCCATTCAGGAAAGAAAATAGCTTCAAGAAAGCAAGAATCCGGAAATTCCAAAGGTGAAGGTTAGGCATGTAAAAATAACTCTGATACCCCTGCGCATATACCTTAAAATATGGTCTTTCCTTATGTCATTAGGCTGCATATGATCTGACACATAATGAAATGCAAGCTGGCATTTCAGGTTGGATGAAGCCGTCAGTTTAGCTCTGGAATTTCCTGGCATGAAAATGAATGAGGCTGTGAATACTAATGGCCACTGCAAGGACAACTCCTTTGCTTGGCTGGAATCTTGCATACGGTGTTGTCCAATTTAACGTTTCCCGGAAAGCGTGCAAAGAAGCCACCCAAGAATGGTGCATCTTGAAGGAAAAGGAATTCAGTACTATGCTGTGAGCCACTGATGAAAGTAGGCCAGACCTTGGATTGTCCTGGGATGTATGCATAATTATATGCATGTCCTGATGCCACTGGCATCAAGGGAATCTTTTGACTTTGGTTTGGGCTCTGAGATAGGCTTCCTTTGTGTGTGTCAAGTGCCATCAAGATGCTTCTGACTTAAGGGGAAGTGATGAATTAATGGCCTCCAACATGTCTTGTTCAGGTCTTGCCAACTGTGGGCCAAAGCTTCCTTGATGGAGTCAATTGGTCTCATGTTCGGCGTAGCGCTTTTCCTGCTGCCCACAACTTTTGCTAGCATGATTGTCTTCTCCAGTGATCAAAGTGTGATAGCCTCAGTTTAGTCATTTTAGATTTTGGGGAGAATTCAGGCTTGATTTTAAGACCCACTTATTTGTCTTTTTAGTGGTGCACAGTATTTGTAAAGCTCTACTTTAACACCACAGTTCAAAGGAATCAATGTTCTTCCTTTCAGTTTTTTGCACTGTCCACCTTTAACACTCATACATTGAAATAGAAAACACTACACTATGAATTATCTTGTTCACCAGCGACACAACCTTATTGAAGAACCTTTTCTAGCTCCTTCATAGCTGCTCTACCCAGTCTCAGTGTACTTCTGATTTCTTGGTTGGAGTCTCCATTAAAGGTGTCTAATTCCCGAGGAATTATTAGGCATTTCCGCACATCGGTAAAAATAGTGTTACGCCAACTGAATGGTGTAGCACTAAATATTATTGCGCCTTCCGGCCCCTCACCTTTCTGCTGTCTCGCTTGAGTCTGCTGCCTTTTCACGCCTCTCACCCTTCACAACTGCTGCTGGAAATGGCAGAAGAGAGCAACGCGCTTTATACACGACTCTCTTCCACTTGTCAATCAGGCCAGACAGCCAATCCCCTTGCTTTAAAGGTCCCGCAATGCTCGCTAATTTAAAAAAAAATTAATACTTCTCAGTTTAAATGCCTAGATGCATAGTGCTTTTGAAGAAGGAGGAGGAGGAGGAGCTTTTTGAATGCCAGTCTTTATGGAATCACGAGTCTTTCCTTTTAAAAATTAATCTCGTTCCCGATTTTTTTTTGGGGGGGGACTTTAGAGAGGCATGCTTTGTGTCACAACTTTGGAAAAAAATACTTTTATTTCTGGCATCGCCTGCAGACTTGTGCGCCTGTTCATATCTCCAGGCTGTTCTCCATTTTTAAAAAGCACCTGTATAAAGAGAGGGGGAGGCGGGTGCAAGGGCGGGACATTGGAGACCGAGGTAGCACTTCTTCACCTCCATACATTTCTTTGGCTGGTGGCCTGCTGGTTGTCTGCTGGGAGATAGCACTATTTAGGTTGGTGAATCCACTTTTGGGGATTTACCAACTCGCGCTTTAAAATGGCGAATATAGTGAGCAGTTTGCTGGCTGGACGCGGAAGGTTGGCAAATCATGTGGAGCAGCTGGAATATAACAACTACAGTAGGTTAGCATTTCACTATATTTATTGTGTGCAGAAAAGCCCTTAGTTTTGACAGTGTTTTCAGCTGTAATCCTGCTTTGGCACTTTCTTCTTTAATCTGCATCAATATTTTTTCCAAATCTTCACTATTACTTGCCAATAATGGAGTGTCATTTTACGATTGCCAGGTCTAGATTGGGAAATATCTGGAGACTTTGGGGATGGAGCCAGGCGTGAGCAGGATTTGAAAAAGGGAAGGACCTCCATGGCATATGGAGTTCACCCTCCAAAACAGCCATTTTCCCCAGGGGAGCTGACCGCTGTCACCTGAAGATGAGCTGTAAAACCCAGGGATACCCAGGTCTCACCTGGGGACTAGCAGCCTTATTTCATCTGCATATTTCAGATTGTTAACACTCCTACAACCAATTTTCAGGCCACGTGAATCTAAATCCAATCCAGTTTTTCTTGGGACATGTTTTGCATATAGATTGGAGAGACAGGAAGTTAAAACAAATCCTTCTTTAACACCTTTGTCCTTGGAAAGTATTCTTTTCCTCCATATTCTATCTTAACGGTAGCCTCTTGTCCAGAGTTCAGCTGTGCACCAAAACAATCAGATGGCAAAACTTGCATATCTGATGCAAAGCAGATCAAATTTCAGTAGAAAGTGGAGTCCAGTATTCGACTACATCAACCGATGTAATGAGATGGAGATAAATAATTGATTTATATTAGGTATACATAAAATATCTAAATACAAACTCAGGGGGACAAGAAGTACAATGGAAAATATTATATATTGTAATATATAATTTTAATATTAATAGTTCTGCAAATTAAATACTGTATTTTTCTATATTCTATATTCTTTTTCTGAATATATTAAAAAACACGCAATAAGATGTTGTGGCACACCCAAGCCAGCCTTAACTTTTCACATAATCAGAAGTTTTTCTGTAATCTACAAAACACAAGCTGATTTGCTTCCGAAATTCTCTCCTATGCTCCAATGACCTCTAGGACAGTGGTTCTCAGCCTTCCTAATGCCATGACCCTTTAATACAGTTCCTCATGTTGTGGTGACCCCCAACCCTAACATTATGCAAGAAATTACACCGAAACTGACCAATGGCGTGAAGATCCATTGTTCATGATCGTATATAAATTGGTTATAAATTGGCGGGCGCCTGCAGGAGGAGTGGCAACAGTGGCTATGCCCCCCCCCCGCTAAGCTGCTTGCCCTGCCATGACCCCTCTGAAAGGGTCATTCGACCTCCAAAACAGTCCCAACCTCCAGGTTGAGGACCAGTGCTCTAGGGCAACTTCATCCATAAAGAACATGACAAGGTCAAGTCTTGTTAATACAACAGGAAGGGAGACAGCAGGGCTCCCTATATAGATAATGGCAGGTGTTGGGAAAACCCTTTCCTTTCCTGCCACCTTGAAGAGTTCCTGTCATGTCTGGTAAGAACATAAGCAGCCCATCTAATCCAGCGTTCGTTTTCACACAGTGGCTAGCCAGCATCCTCGGAGGACTAACAAACGGGAGAGAGGCTGAGGCCTTCACTCAGTGCTGCCTCCTAGCTCTGGGATTTGGACATTTACTGCCAGTAGATGTGGGAGTTCACTTTGGTCACCTCTGAGTGAATCTGCCTTATCCTCTTTTACACTAAGTGCTGCACGAAAAAAATGGACGATTCCAAAATTGTAACAAAGGAAAGACAGAATCTGTCCAGTGGCTTAATTAAATATAAGGAGATAAAAAGTCTCTTATCACATTTATTTAGACTTTGACTGTGCCAAAACGGTCTCTAGATTCATTTGTTTTCCGTTTTCAGTCCGGCTTTCGTCAGTGGCAATGAGTCCGTCCTTGTTAATGTTTGAAAATAAGGCAAATGCTCTTGTATAATGGAGAGTCAAGGCTGTACATTGGCAGGGAATTCACAGTTTACTCATTGAGTAAAGGAGGTACTTGGTTTTGAATCCATTTGACTGCTGCCCAAATGCTAGTAAAACGGGAGAAAAAGTTCTCTCTGACTGTTTCCGTACAAGGGATATCATTTGGAAGGGCATTTTTTAAGGGTTGAGTTTTGTATCCATTTCTGCACTGAAATTTGCTTCTTCAGGCGCAGTCCCAAATTGCCCTCTCATTTTTCCCACAGCAAAGGAATCCCCAGAAAACTGGATTTCATCTGTTCAAGGGGGGGTCTAATCGGGTATAATTTTCCTCTCCGGGAACTGGGTCCCCTTTTTGCCATTGGGTCCTAACCAGAGGGAAGTGTCCCACCTGGGATGCCAAAGAGAGGGGCAGACCTCCTCTGGTCTCACCCCAGGCCACGCTGGCTGTGTGAGCTCCCCTTGCCTCCCCAGCCAGATCGGTCCTGCTCGCAGACTTGCCACCTCTTACAAAGGCCCTTTAACCTGGGGAGTTCAATACCCTGATCGAACTCACCCCAAAACAGGCCCCTCCCCATGCTGAACCCCCCCCCCCAAGCTGTAACGAATTTGGAGCAGACACCTGTCATCCTAGCCTCATCTTAACAATAATTGTAATCACACCAATTAACCATACATCACAGGGTGGGTGGGTCGATAGGGAGTCGCTCAGCTCAGCTGCTGTGGGAGAAAGAGGCCAGGCCCACCACACGTGGCTATATAGAGTGCTGCGGGACCACTTTTCCAACTCCCATCCCCAGCAGTACGTCCCTAGCTGCAGTGAGTCTCGGCCGCAATTCTCAGTTGCTGCAACAGCACTGACTCTGTGCTGTTGTGTTCTTCTGGCCCTTTCCAGAAGAAAAAATGTTGGTAAACATCCAGCCCCTCTCCGCAGCATGCAACAATTTCAACCTGAAGCCTATGTCAAAACAATTAAAACTCTACCCCTATCTCCCAAGTTCAGACATACAAGTATCTAGTTTACAGCAGATATGATAAAACAAATAGAATTCTACTCTTAGTCCCCAAATTCACACGGAGTTAGGACTTTTGGTGTTAACAGCTTTTGTACTAAACTTCCTAGCAATCGGTGCATATAGAGCTACTCTGTTAGATATGTTCTCCTTATTAAACTAATTAACATAGAACCGATGTACAGGGGTAAGTTATGAAAACCCAGGACCTTCTTATACCCTACAGAATTCATTCATTCATTCATTCATTCATTCATTCATTCATTCATTCATTCATTCATTCATTCATTATTTGGATTTATTGCCGGCCACTCTCATGAGTGACTCGTAGTGGGTTACAGTTTATCTGTGTTAAAAAAACCCATTAAAACCATACCGGACATTCCTCCATATACAACAGACTCCTAAAAACATTTTAAAAGACCACACCCCACTAACCCCTCAAAAAGAAAAACTAATACAGGAGTGGGAGGAGGGAGCAAAGATCACCTAGCGAGTGCTATGCTCTTAGCTCTGGGAGGCCCATCAGATCTTCCTTGCCACACTGGCCTCAACCATACACCTGGCGGAAGAGCTACGTTTTGCAGGCCCTGCAGATTGCTGAAAGCTCCTACAGGCACTTCTCTTTTTTTAATGAAATAGAAATCAAACGGCACTTTTGACAAAGTTTTGACTTACAAAAGGTTACGCTGGAGTCAGTCGTAAAGGAGCCACTTCATTTCCATTTTATTACAAAGACAAACATGAGTACTATTTGGAGTCCCCCCCCCACAAGAAACCCAAAACAAAGTCTTGTAAGCACAAAGACTTGCCAAGGGGTAAGGAAGATGCATTCAAACCGGAGCCCCCGTCCTTACTCAAAGCCTAAGAACTTTGAAATCCTAGTGACAAAAATAAAAATAGCAACAGGGGATGGGATGGGATTGGAAGGCGGGATTACCCGGGAATGCACACAGCTGTGATCCTGCAGCATTATAGGTGCTCCTCGTGGCTTCGTAATCCTCCCATGCCTTGTTCATGTGACATGGAAACAATTACATTGAAATGCAGATGTAGATTCCAGCAATCTCCTTGGAATAGACAAATATACTTTGAAATAATTTACAAATGATGCACAAAAATCTGTGTGCCATCTGGTCACTGCTGGGGGAAGGAAAAACACATTTCTCCCCATAGGCTTTTTATGTACAATATTTCTGTTTTCACACAGAGAGGAATGGGAAAACAATGGAGAGTGAGCTGGCAATCTGGATTTAACTCGTTCAGATACAAACCGGCTCCCAAGGCTTATTTCAATCTTTCATATTTCTGCGGAGAAGTAGGAGAAGAGGAAAGAAGAAAGCATGGCTCAATTTTGAGTCCTGCTGGTATTTACATCAACAGGACCAGGCAAAAGCTCTTTGTGGGCTGTCCCCATGATACCTACCCTTGTCCATTGTAGGTTCACATGCCTCCTGTCACCCATGTAGATATGCATAGCTCTGTCAGCCAGATTAAGCGGGATACACACAGCAATCCTTGCCTTGGTTGCAGTATTTATATGCATTGGCTGATTTGGTCATGCTCTATAATCTGATTGCAAGCTCTGTGCATGTGTTTATCAAGGTGGCTTAACAGGCATTTGAAGCACTGGGTACCTGCAGGACTGCCTCCTCCCCCATGCCCCATAGGAGGTGCTTATTATCAAGTGTACAAAACCTGCTCAAGATCCCTGGCCCCAGATAAATCAAATTGGCCTCAACCAGCCTGGTGCCCCATCTACAGTGTCCCCATCTTCTATGCCATTGGTCTCAAATTTGCTTTGTTGTGATGGTCTTGGAAATATTGCAGAAAGACCAAGATATCATCCATATGGAAAGGGAAAGTATACATCTTCCCAGTTCCACCCTTATCAGCATTATTTTCCCTGCTTCAGTTGCCTGTGATGGCTACCCCCAAAACATTCCTTGCCAGGAGCTCCCGACTTCACCCAAGCCTCAACTGGATGAGAGCTTTGACTAGCATGAGGGAATCGAGCTGCAGAAAACCAAAGCTTAGATTCCAAAGTTGTTGCAGGAATTCCTCATTCCCCTGCCCAGCCTCCATCTGCAGTTCCCTGCCTTGTCAGCCTACCTGGCTCACCTGAGCCAATTAAGTGATGTCAGCTATGTGCTGGAAGAAATATCCATTCTAAAAGGCACCACATCACGTTAGCAAGACAGTTGCTGACTGCAGAAGACTATTAGTCATCACAGAATGAGAGGCTGCTGACAGCCTATATTAATTTGAGCCTGGGAAGCTTGGGTTGTGGATACAACCTGTGACCTGCTCCTTCTGCTGATGCCCTTGGACTGCCAGAATGAACCCTTGACTCACTGGACTGAGTTAAGACATTCATTGCATTCTGTCTGTCTCTTGGCATTCTGTTTTTGAAATACTGATTCTCTTTACCTTCCTTTCAGCTCATCTGTGCTTCCTTCCAGCAGACAGCTGGAATCTAAGACCAACACAGGAGGCAGAGGAAGCAGCTGTCTTTCATTCCTTGCTTGGCGGAGATGGAGGGTGGGAAGAGGCTGAGGATGGGGCAACTTACCAACAGCAAGGCCTTTCAGAGAGGCCAACAACTCTTCCACCCATCATGAAGCAGGAAGAGGATAAGGAGAATAGATAAGTCCCATGACTGGCCCTCAGTGGGAGGGCCTCTCTCTATTGGTGGCACATTATTATTATTATTATTATTATTATTATTATTATTATTATTATTATTATTATTATTATTATTATTATTATATATTTATATTTATACCCCGCCTCCCCTCAAAGGCTCGAGGCGGCTTACATAACCCCGTTCCCTAAAACCATAAAATCACAATAAAAACCGATAATTTACAGTAATGGCAACAGTGATGGCGTAATCTACTCATTTGCTCTCCGCATCCTCAACTACGGAGGGGGGTGACGCTCTGTACCGCCAGTTTGTGAGGGGGGGGGGCTGATCTTCTTTCCGCCCGGCCTCAGTTATAAGCCTGGCGGAAGAGCTCCGTCTTACAGGCCCTGTGGAATGCTGGTAATTCCCGCAGGGCCCTCAGCTCTTCCGGGAGCTCATTCCACCAGGTTGGGGCCAGGACCGAAAAGGCCCTGGCCCTAGTCGAGGCCAGGCGGGCTTCCTTGGGGCCAGGAACGACCAGTAGGTTAGCCCCCGCAGAGTGTAAAGCCCTGCGGGGGATATAGGGCAAAAGGCGGTCCCTCATATATGCTGGGCCTAGACCACGGATGGCCTTGAAGGTCAAAACCAAAACCTTGAACCTGATCCGGAAGGCGACCGGTAACCAATGCAGCTGCCTCAGAACTGGCTGGATGTGAGCCCTCCATGGTGTAGCTGTGAGGACTCTAGCAGGGAAGGCCCCCAGGGAAGGCCAATCAGATAGGGAGTGAGTTGTCTGCATGCAACTTGAACTTTATAATGTTTAGTGAACATAGTGATGACTAGCAGAGAAGAGTTACATCCTAAATTAATGGAAATGAGTGATCATAGAACCCCTGCCTTTTTTAAATCTCTGTGTTCCTTGGTTTACCCTAATCTTCTCTCCTTTTTATATTGCTTATTCCTCAAAGTCAGGACCCAGTTTTGAATTCTGTGGAGAAACATGACCATGTAAATAATAATCGTCATCTATACCCTGGGGCTGACATTAGGCTGTAGTGCAAATTCTTATGAGAAGGGCTAAGATTCTGATCATGGCCATTCTTAAGCGAAGCCCTTTTTAGTTTCAGAATGACTTGATAACACATGAAATAATATTTACATTGGCCTGCTATGAGAGGAAAACATGAATATTTCCAGCAGCGATCCGCATGTTTACTTTTCAAATCCTCTTAAGCTAGCTAATTTCTGCACTGAGTCAGTACATTGGTGCTTTGACATTGCAGCCTCATAGAAAATCTATATGGAAAAGATCTGAAAGGGTCTTTATGTCAATTCCCTGCTCATCTAGGATTATTTCCCGCAGGGTATTTGTTCCTAAGTGGTTTGTTTCATCTTGTTTTAAGTGCCTTTTCTGGGAAACTCCCACAGCTTTGCTGAAAAGACATATGCAGACGTCATCAGAAGTTTTATGTTCTCTGCCCTTGTTCGGCCTAACTTTCCCAAAAATGCTCGGTCATCCTACATTTCTTTTTCCTCACTTTAATCCCGTTTTGTTTGACTGCGTGAAATACTCATATCTTCGAAAGAGGGCAGAGCTGAGTTACACTACCCCAAAATATTTCATTTATTTCATTCATACATTCATTCATTGGTTTGTTTATTATATTTTCTATACCGCCCTCTCGTAAGGCTCAGGGCAGTTTACATATAACATAGGGGAGTACTTTGTTTGTTTGTTTGTTTGTTTATTGTTTTGACTTATTGCCCGCCACTCCCAAACTGGCTTGTGGCGGGTTACAGCTATCCCTATTAAAAGCCCCATTAAAACCCCCTTAAAACAATTCCGGACATCCATCCATGTACAATAAACAGACTCCTAAAACTTTTAAAAATCATGGCAGTCTGCAACTCAGTAACCCCCCCCCCCCCGAAATCTAGTACAGGAGTGGAAGGAGGGAGCGTAGATAACATAGCGAATGATTACAGTCCTAGCACTGGGGGGCCCATCAGATCTTCCTCGCCACGCCAGCCTCAACCATAGACCTGGCGGAAGAGCTCTGTTTTGCAGGCCCTGTTGAAAGCTCCCTCAGGGAGTTTATTACTATTGTAACCATAAGAACAATAATCATAACAATAAGGGTGAGAACGGTGAGTATGGATCAGCAATAACATAATAATTTGCGATGCAATAGAAATTTTCAAACACAACCCATAAGGAGGGGGGGGTCAGTTGAGTTCAGGACAGGGAGGATGTCTGTGAATGGGGCCAGATGAATGGTGTTAGGTCTGTCAGCCTCTGTCGAATGCCTGGTGAAGGAGCTCCCTTTTACAGGCCCTTCAGAATTGTAGATCTGGAAGTTATGTACTGTATTTGTAGTTCACCTTTCTTGAAGAAGTTTGAAGTTTAATTACACAGCGCAAGCTGATACCATCAGCACAAAGACACATCTGATATGCAGTGGATTGTTCAAAAATCTGAAAATAATACCACATCACATTAGTAAAAAAGAGTGCAGTGATAACCGTGCACCATGTGCAGCAAACAGAACGTCCTAAAACACAGTGACATTGCGTACTGTCCCCTCCTGCCATAATCGTTCTGTTGTAATGTTCTCATTCTAGAGAAGCCTTCCTTAGCAACTCTGTTTTCTATCACTGGTGGAGTGACAGAAATGGGGATCCCTTATGACAGGGAAGGAACATTACATTCTTAAACAGAACCACACCATGGATTCCTAAAGAATGCAACTGAAGGTAGCTTACAGGGGATCCCCAATAAGTCTCTTCCTGCCATGCCCCCAGAAGTCATATGTCACCAGAGGGGACATCACCTAGACACTCCCACCAGATGTGACATCACGCTCCATTGCCCCCTACACTCCCCCCAATACCAGAAACAATCCAGTGGCCTACTCTGCTGGGCTGGGAGCAGGGCTGGGGCAGGCATCTGCTGCTCCATCACTCTCTGCCACCCACCCACCAACACAGTTCAGTAAAAATGAGAGTGCTTACGTCTCTGGATTTCAATCGCTAACATGTTCAACGATCCTCAGCCAACAAGGATTTTGATGACCAGGTCCTCTCCCCTTCCCACCCCCTCATAATTGTCCATTTCGGGACGGGTGGCTGGGTTGACATGACGGTATATGGTCATATCATTTGAAATTAATTAACTCCCACCAAATCAGAGAAACCCTTCAAGAAGCCCTAGGGTTTTACGAAGCCCCTGTTGAGAAAGCCTGCCTCATGCAGTTTATTGTTTGCACTGTTGTTTGAGTTCTAGTTTTGTGATCGAATTTTGTAATCCCAGTCCCATGGCCTTGTCCATTGGATTCTTTTTTATTATGTATACTTGCATTGCTTTTTTAGTCTGTCATCTGCCCTGAGTCTCAGTGAGAAAAGTGGTCCATGAATGGATGGAGGGATGGACAGATGGACTATGAAGAGACCTAAGGGAACTTCTGTTGACATATGCTTATGTGGGATTCAAACTAGCTTGACTCTCTATAGCACAATAGAAGTATTTTTATTGTAAACAGAACAGTCTGTAGAATCTAAAATGACTCAACTGAGGGTAACCTGTTTCGCCCACTGATGAGGAGGAGGAGGAGTTGGTTCTTATATGCCGCTTTTCTCTACCCAAAGGAGTCTCAAAGTGGCTTACATTTGCCTTCCCTTTCCTCTCCCCACAACAGACACCCTGTGAGGGAGATGATATTACTGCTTGGTCAGAACAGCTTTATCAGTGCTGTGGCAAGCCCAAGATCACCCAGCTGGTTGCATGTGGAGAGGTGAGGAATCAAACCCGACTCGCCAGATTAGAAATCTGCACTCCTAACCACTACACCAAGCAGATAAGACTCACAAAAGACAATATTAAAGACTGAATGTGAGATTGATTGACCATGCCTCTCACTTTGCAAGACCTCAGAGGGCTACTAGCAGTAAGATGTTTTGGAGGTCATTAATTTAGAGGACTGCCATAAAATGGCAAATGATGGTCACACACACAAAACCATCCTAGGAATTATTAGAAAACTATCCTTATCCATGGTTCCTCTATATATTTGTGAAACAGCCTTGGGGGTGGTACGTGTCTGGCTGTCCAAGTTGGAATAGGGCCGCACCCTGATTGGCCCTGCCCCTACAGCTCCCTCCCTCCCTCCCTGGACGCTAGCCATGTTTCTCTCAGACTTGCCAGAGACAGAGAGAGACACACAGAGGCCTGTCAGACCACACATGAGCCCTCATTCCCTCCTATTGCTCCTGCTGTGAGGGAGGCCAAGAGAGACACAGAGAGAGCTGCCCCAAGCTGCTGACAGAGACACAGAGAGAGCCACCTCTGCTGCGATGGAGGGAGAGAGAGACAGAGAGAGCTGCCCCAAACTGCACACCAGACCTCTTTGCCTCCTAATTACCTGCTATGCCTTCTGCTGCGAGGCACTAGCACGAGAGAGAGACACACACAGAGATCTGCACCTCCCGGTGTCCCTTGGGTCCTGGCTCCCATTGCATTCCTGCTTGCAATGGTCTAAAATAAAAAGGCTTTTCTAGCAGGTTCTCAATTGACTGTCCTTTTTGTGGAATTTTGCGCTACTGCTGGGAATTGTTGGATTGCTGTGAGGGAAAGTGGTGCATAACCAAGGCCTCCAGGCAGTGAAGTTTACTATGAGGCTTACCTTACAATTTTAGTGAATTCAGGTAGGTCTTGACTATACTACTTCAGAGCATAGATCAAATGTCATCTCAGCTGTTTAGTGACATGTGCGCAGACGTAAATGCACCCCATAAGCTCAAACAAGTCTCACTTTTAATGGCAATTGGAATGAGAGTCTCCATTTGAAACAAAAGCAAGCATTAAGAGCAGGGAAAATAGGAGCCCATTATTTCAAAACTATAGGAACACTGTGTACCGTTCTGGTTGCCCCATCTCAAAAACGATCTGGTACGGCCAGCTACCATGCCAACAATTACTGTCCAAATGATCTGTATAAGAAAAGGCTACAGCATTCCTGCCTTTGTTTGAAATAAGATGACCAAAGGGAGAATACAAATAAAAAACGAGATGTTTCTAGAATTGTGAATCATTGGTTTCTCCTTGGAATCTTCAAGAAAGATGGGTTAGATCTGGTGGGAAAGCTTGTGGAAGAAGTTGGTGGGGAGGATTTTTCTCTGCCTTCTCCAAGCTGCCTGGTATTTGTCCTGAAAATCCCTTGAGGGTCACAAGAGCCTCATGGACCAAGTGGGTCAGTACAGGAGGCAGCAACATCTAGCAGTTGAAATCTTCTTCCACTGGTAGCTTCCGTCAGTGGAGAAGGCAGCGATTTTACCTGCAGCACCCCATACTGCAAGGCACATATTAGAATCATAGAATCATAGAATTGGAAGGGACCTCCTGGGTCATCTAATCCAACCCCCTGCACTATGCAGGACACTCACAACCCTGTCACTCATCCACTGTAACCTGCAACCCCCTTGTTTATGAGACTCTTCAGATCCCCAGTGAAGAAGGAAAAGGTAAACTCTACCCTACCAGTTCTTTCTGTGCATTTCCTGTTGGATCCAACCCAATGCATGATTAATTTAGGGCATGTGCTGTTGGTGAGAATCGTGGTTGAGATTTTTTTTTTAAACTGTGAGTGAGACAAATACATGGCGCACCTGTCTAGCAATGGCTATTGACCATAATAGTTAGATGAGGCAGGGCCCCTTTAAGTACTAGTTGTCTGGATATAACAGTGGTGAAAGATCCCTTGGTAATCTACTTGTGGGATCTGGAAGCATGTTGCGTACCAATAAACTCAACAGAAGAAGAAGAGCTGGATTTCTGTTCCCTGCTTTTTACTCCCCAGAGGAGTCTCAAAGTGGCTTATAATTTCTGTCTCTTTGTGATGCCACCATCACCTATAAAGAACTCACCTGCAGGTAAATTTCAGGTCTTTGATGCCATTCCTTTTTTTTTGTTTCTTTATGGTGCCTGCTTTTTGCTGAGTTGAGGACACGCTACATGGAAGACTGTCCACGGTTTGTGTTCTGAAGAATGGGCCAGAGGGCTGCTTTTGGGAGCTACGTGCAATTAATGTTCAGGAAATGGATTTCTGTACGGCAGCGGAAGTGATGTAAGATTATTGAAAGTGCTTACTATAATACCTTAGGTCAAGCAAAGAGCACAATTATCTTTCAGTCTTTCTAAAAGAAGGCCGGTTTATATTATCAGGAGAATCAAATTGTGGGAATTGAGCCTGTGATCTTCTTAGTGGTGCCGGGTCTTTCCTGGCAACTGGTGAGGGACTTTCCAGTA
Source organism: Paroedura picta (assembly GCF_049243985.1). NCBI lineage: Eukaryota > Metazoa > Chordata > Lepidosauria > Squamata > Gekkonidae > Paroedura > Paroedura picta. Next base: position 168,504,246 of record NC_135369.1, on the reverse strand, counting down.
GAAAGAAGAAAGTCTAGGCCAGGGGTGGGTAAACTGTGGCCCTCCCCATGTCCATGGACTACAATTCCCATGAGTCCCTGTCAGCATTCACTGGCAGGGGCTCATGGGAATTGTAGTCCATGGACATCTGGAGGGCCACAGTTTGCCCACCCCTGGTCTAGGCTATGTTGCTGGCAGGAAGTGACACAGGAAGTGACACCATTATGCCAGCACCTTCTGGGAAATGTTCTGGCATTTGGCAAAAACTCTCTGGTAAATACAGCTTCTACCATAGAGCTTTTGTGCAAATACCAGAGCATCACCCAGATGTTACTGATGTGATGATGTCACTTCCTATATGACACCAGCAACATGGCCTAGGCCTTCTCCTATGTACTGGTAAGCTCTCCTGCCAGGCATCTTGGGGGGCTGGAGAGCAAGACCAAGTAGTAGAGCATCACCTTCTCCACTGTGGGGGTAGTCTAACAAGCCTAAAATCTTCTATTTTGGGGGTGCGGAGGTCTGGCAACCCTAGCTCTTCCTTCTGGATCCAGCCTGACCTTGTGCTGAGGATATCTGAGCAGGAGAGAGAAGTGGCTTCAAACCTGCCATTTTGGGCAGAGCACCTCCAGGCATTCTTGAATGACACTTCTATACTTGACTCATCTCAATCAGCTGGAGTCCTTCCTTCTCATGAGGTGGCCAAAGTATTTCAGTTTCATCTTCAGGATCTGGCCTTCTAAGGAGCAGGCAGGGCTGATCTCCTCTAGGACTGACCGGTTTGTTCGCCTTGCAGTCCAAGGGACTCGCAAGAGTCTTCTCCAGCACCAGAGTTCAAAAGCCTCAATTCTTTGACACTCGGCCTTCCTTATGGTCCAACTTTCACAGCCATACATTGCAACTGGGAATACCATAGTCTTGACTAAACGCACTTTTGTTGGCAGGGTTATGTCTCTGCTTTTTAGGATGCTGTCTAGATTTGCCATAGCTTTCCTCCCCAGGAGCAAGCGTCTTTTAATTTCTTTGCTGCAATCCCCATCTGCAGTGATCTTGGAGCCCAGGAGAATAAAATCTGTCACTACCTCCATTTCTTCCCCATCTATTTGCTAGGAATTGAGAGGGCTGGATGCCATGATCTTTGTTTTCTTGATGTTGAGTTTCAAGCCAACTTTTGCACTCTCCTCCTTCCCCCGCATCAACAGGCTCTTTAGTTCCTCTTCACTTTCTGCCATTAAAAAGCGGCATATAAGAACCAATTCTTCTTCTTCTTCATAGGATATATAAATAAATATTTTTATCTCAGCACTCTCTCGTCCCCATCCACCTCACAGGGTGTCTGTTGTGGGGAGAGGAAAGGGAAGGCGATTGTAATCTGCTTTGAGACTCTTTCGGATAGAGAAAAGATGCATATAAGAAACAACTCTTCTTCTTCTTCTTCTTCTTCTTCTTCTTCTTCAACTGCTTTAAAGAATGTGAATAAATACATGTGCCCTAGAAGCCAGGAAACCTGCTTTGCAGCTCTGTATCCCATTAATGCCCAGGTCCTGATGCAAATATTTCCATGGACATGGAATCTGCAAGTCTCCCACCAGACAAACATATGCTCAGTGTGGGCACACACCATCAGTTAACTGTTACAACGTCATGCTGGAATTCCTAGTATTTTATATGGCCATTGGTTGGGTCCTATTCTTGAAGGTGAGTTACATGATCCTTGAAGTCCCATTGAGTCCTACGGGTCTGCCTTCCGATTGCAGTTGGTTTAAGGCACAGCCCACGTCCCATAATTCAGCATCCTTTTTTATTATTATTATTATTAAATGTCTTCTTTTTTTAAATGGTATGGAAAGAATATAGGTTCCTCTTAAAATGATTTATTTAAATTGGTAGACTAGCATTACACTTAAAACGAAGTGTCTAAATGCACCTGTTTAAGTCGGTTTCTTGTTCTCCCAGGTATTATTTAGGCATTGAATTTTCCCCATTAGTAGAGTGATTGACACCATGGTCCTTACAATAACACATGATTATAACTCCTGAAAATAGCAATTACATCAAATGGAAACCAGATGCTCCGTGGAATTTGACTCTCTTGGTTTCTGGTGAAGTAGGTGAATTTGTAAAGCAGAAAACCACAATCATTATTCAGATGGATTGTACATGAATCGTACATGAATTAATGACATAATAGCTAAATCATATATGGTCAAAAGTAATGCTGAACTTCAGCTATCGAGATAACCTAATGAAAAACAGATACTTAGAAAAAGCACAAGAATCCGCTCCTTTGTCTATGTTTTATCTTTGGAGTCGCTGCAGAACTAGATCTGCTTAGAACATTTCTTCATTTTCACAACTATTATAGATAGAAGGGTTTTGTTTTGTCTTTTTAAACAGAATCCCTCCAGTTTACAAATAAATCATTAAATCAGAGAGTAGCAAAACAGAGTTTGCTGCATCTGTTTTGTTGAACTTTGACAAATGTGTCAGGGAGAAAAATACTCCCCCACCCTCCTGTAAGCTGCTTCCTAAGGAAACAGCATGAACTTGGTGTAGTGGTTAAGAGTGGTGACCTCTAATCTGGAGAACTGGGTTTGATACCCCACTCCTCCACATGCAGCCAGCTGGGGGACCTTGGGCCAGTCACAGTCCTGTTAGAGCGGTTCTTATGGAGAAGTTCTATCAGAGCTCTCTCAGCCCCACCTACCTTACAGGGTGTCTGTTATGGGGAGAGGAAGGGAAGGCAATTGTAAATCGCTTTGAGCCTCCTTTGGGTAGAGAAAAGCGGCATATAAGAACCAACTCTTCTTCTACCTCACTGGGTGTCTGTTGTGGGGAGAGGAAAGGGAAGGTGAATGTAAGTCACTTTGAGACTCCTTTGGGTAGAGAAAAGCAGCATGTAAGAACCAACTCTTCTTATTCTTCAGTAATATCAGGGCTCTCTCAGCTTCACCTCCCTCACAGGGTGTCTGTTGTGGGGGGAGAGGAAAGGGAAGGTGACTGTAAGCCACTTTGAGACTCCTTCGGGTAAAGAAAAGTAACATATTTTAACCAAGTTGTCTTCTTCTTCTTAAAGAATTAAAAAGTTAAAGGTAAAGGTATCCCCTGTGCAAGCACCGAGTCATGTCTGACCCTCGGGGTGACGCCCTCCAGCGTTTTCATGGCAGACTCAATACGGGGTGGTTTGCCAGTGCCTTCCCCAGTCATTACCGTTTACCCCCCAGCAAGCTGGGTACTCATTTAACCGACCTCGGAAGGATGGAAGGCTGAGTCAACCTTGAGCCGGCTGCTGGGATCGAAGAATTAGAATACTTCAATTAGTTTGCATGGAGAATCTGTGCCGTCCGTATGTGCTGTTGTACTCGGCAGCCAACGCCGTGCCTTTCTTTCCAAAATGCCTTGCACTTAGGGCGATGCGGGGCGAGCGTGAAGGAGCCCTACCCCAAGGGGTTAAACCCTAACCTCTAGCCTATCACTTTCACTGTCATGTGTTCCCCGTGACATCACCGCTGTAAAATGGGGAACTTTCTTTTCTCTCTTTCCTGCAGATGTGGAAGCCTGAAAATTGCATTCCATGGGCCGGTGCCACATTTCATCAGCGTTTTCCCTTCGCTTTCTCCAAAGACCGGCCGCATGTGGTGCGTAGATTGCCGGTGCTGTTTGGGATCTCCTATCAAATGCTGCTACCTAATCCCAGGCGGGCTTTGGCGGGCCCACACCTGCAGCTGATTGAATCCTCCTGGAGTACAAAGGCTTGATTTACAGCGTCAAGGATACAGGGCCTGGTTGCAGCTGGGCTCCAGCAGGAAAAGGAAGTTGTTTATCATCTTTGTGTGCATTTCATTAACAATAGTGTACCCGATATGAGGCTCATGCAATAATTTCAAATCACTGACAGAGAGCTTGATGGTCTTTGGCGTTACTGGGAGAAAATACTTCAGGATGGGCAAATTAAATATGAAGGAGGTTTATTTCCTCCCCCCACTTTGTGACCTAGCAAAGTTTCTTTCTTTACCTTTGGGGGTTTGTGGGAAGGGGAGGTTGGTAGACCAGGGATTCCCAATCAGGGATCTTGAGAGCCCTGGGGTTGTGCAATAACTCCCCAGGGGTTACACAGCCTTTCCTAGAAGTTTGGATGGCTGCTGACTTCCCTAAATGTCATTGGAGTCCACTTCCCTTGTTTGCTATACAGGCCCAGTCTCTCCACATTGGAAATTGTGGGCTTTTCCGCACATTGGGCATTGTAGCGTGAAGCCTGCTGTATTGCAAAGCCTGAGAAATAATCACGACTCACTGGCAATCCACATTTCTCAAGCTGTCTCGCATGTTTCTGGTTGCTTTTCCTGCTTTAGTCGTGTTGCACTTTGGCCTGCCTACCAGTGTCAATCACTATGGCCAGTCAATCCCCTCCCAGCATGGCTGATTGACAGAGGAACTTCTGGCGATGGCCGTTTTTTGTTTTTTTAAATTTAAACAGACATTTGTTTAAATGCCTATCCGAATCTTCATAGAGGCACAGACAAACTCAGCTGAGGCGCGGGTCAGCCTATTCATTGCTCCAGGCGGTTCTCCATTTTTCAAAAGTACTTCCCGTCCTCCGGAAGAAGGGAGAGGGAGCTGGGTGTAAGGGCGGGACATTGGAGGAGGATGTAGCAATTCTTTGACTCCATACCTTTCTTTTGCTGGTAGCCTGCTGGTTGTCCGTTGGGGGAAAATGCTTTTAGTTTGGTGAATCCAATTTATGCAATTCCCCAACTAGCGCTTTAAAATGGCGGATGTAGCAAACAGTTTGCTGGACAGAGGCGGGAGGCTGTCAACTGTCATGCGGAGCGGCCGGAATATAGCGTCTTCACAAGGTAAGCATTTCACTATATTTATCATGTGCAGAAAAGCCCTGTAAACTATCAATTGCTTGATTTCCTGGCTCACACATCTTACTTCTGGGCCCACCTGAAAAATATTTCAGAGGTTCCTCCCTGGTCATAAGGTTCAAAAAGACTTGGGGAGACTGACAGAGATTCTGCCTGTAGCAAAGCTGAAATCCATCTCATACTTCGTCCCACAATGTTCAGTGTGTTTTAAAATAAAATTCTATCAAACATCCCTTCATGATAGTTAGCCTGGGGCACTGGCTTCCATCCTGTTTCAACAGCCAGGTAACAAGAAGGTAAATTGGCCAAGGGCTCCAGGATTTGGGTTTCCATGTGCTATTTCAGATAGCTCACTTGAATTCTCTGCAACTATTTTAGAAATCACTTTGTGGGATTCTGAATAAAGTAGATTGAATGGATCCTGTGTGTATCTAGTGCAGGCTTTCTAGGCCAGGGTCTCTTGACAGTCCTGGAAGGGTTTCCTGAACGGATGGGAGTTAATTTTTAATATATATTTTTTTAAGTTATTAAACATTTATTGGGTGATAGGACCTTATATGATGATTGTAAAATATGTACGTTTAAGAACCACGTGACACTGGAATTGGTGCTGCTCTTTACTTATCCATGTACATAGAATCATAGAGTTGGAAGGGATCTCATGGGTCATCTAGTCCAACCCCCTGCACTATGCAGGACACTCACAACCCTCTCTCTCATCCACTGTAACCTGCCACCCCCTTGAATCTTCACAGAATCAGCCACTTTGTCAGATGGCTACCCAGCCTCTGTTTAAAAATTTCCAAAGATGGAGAACCCACCTCCCGAGGAAACCTGTTCCACTGAGAAACCACTCTGTCAGGAACTTCTTCCTGATGTTTAGACAGAATTTCTTTTGCATTAATTTCATCCCATTGGTTCTGGTCCATCCCTCCGGGGGAAGAGGGAACAACTCTTCTCCATCCTCTACATTGCTTGAAGATGGTTATCAGATCCCCTCTCAGTCGTCTCCTCTCCAGGCTAAATGGACCAAGCTCCCCCAACTTTTCCTCATACGTCTTGGTCTTCAAACCCCTCACCATCTTTGTTGCCTTCCTCTAGAAATGCTGCAGTTTGTCTACTATGTCAGGGATACTCAACCTGTGGTCCTCCAGATGTTCATGGACAATTCCCATGAGCCCCTGCCAGCATTTGCTGGCAGGGGCTCGTGGGAATTGTAGTCCACGAACATCTGGAGGACCACAGGTTGACTACCCCTGTACTACGTGATACAACAGCACCAAGACTTCACTCTGCAAAACCCTCTATGGTCCCAGCATAGAGAGAACAATGGGGCTGTCCAGGGCGGTGAGCCATTGACTCATACCCCTTGATTAATTTAAATAGATTGGCTGTCGCGGTAGCCATGACAGTTAGAGTCCTGGGCTGATTCTGCACTTTGTTTATTACATTGTGGATCCTGCTGAATCCAGATCAATTTGAACTCGGGTCTTCCTCTATACCCCCCTCCCCATTGAACAAGAAAAGTGTTCTGCATGTGGTTAGGGAAGCTCAGAGCGGTGGGGCGGGGGGGAGCCAAGCTCAGCAAGATCCTCCTTCTTTCTTTTCTTGAAGGGGGGAGGGAGGATTGGGGACAGCAGAGGAGGGAGAAAAAAATCCAAGAGGCAAATGTCTACCGAGAGAAGTTAGGGCTTCTGGAGCTTCTGCCAAGATAAGTTAGGGCTCCCCCTTTAAGGCAAGCATGCGGCCTAGGAACAAGGAAGCCTTTGAACTGAAGCCTTGGCCAATCAGGGCTTCTCTACCATGGAGGCTCAGCAGTAAGTTCAGAACAGATAGAGATTTGCATGCTTTCTCATGCCAATTTTTCAAATATTGAGGGTTATATCCACTCTAGGATATTGCAGGGAAAATGTAGGGTCACTCCAGATCAATCTTGCTTGTTGCAGAGGGAAAATTTAAATAGGACAAAAATCAAAATGGAATTCACATTCAACGGTCCTGTAGAAAAATAATAAGGAAGCTTTCTCCTCTTCCTTGGGTGTATTTCTTCAGTGACACATGGCCTTCTTGCCTTCAGAAGGGCATTTACTTCTCCCCGTGTTCTGTTTTGAACCCTGCCACATCTTGTGGGAATGTTCCGCCTGGAGAAGAGGAAGGCTGAGAGGGGAAGCTGAGAAGGTTGTCACTTGGAGATGGTCAAGGAGTGGTTCCTGTTGGCAGCAGAGGAAAGGGCCTGCAGGAATGGCTTTAAACTACATGGAGAATGGTATCAGATAGATGTTAGGGGGAAATTCACAGTCTGGGTAGTTCAGCAGCAGAATTGACTACCTAAGGAGGCGGTGAGCTCCCCCTCACCGGCAGTCTTTAAGGAATGGCTGGAGAGAGACTTATCCTGGATGCTTTAGGCCGATCCTGCATTGAGAGTGAGTTGGATTTCAATGGCCTGTATGGCCCCTTCCAACTCTATGATTTTATGATCTACTTCAACAAGCTATACAGAATCCAGCTGAGGTATCCCAATGAAATCTCAGGAATTAAGAAGGCATTACTCAGTTAATATGAATATGCTGAGCAGGCAAGGTCAAAACAAAGGACTGTTACCCTCCCCCAGTTCAGGAAACAATCCCTTTGCTAACGTAACTTACAATGATCCTGGATTTTCACCGAGGAAGAAGGCCGTGCCAAGTGGCCCTCAAGGCTGTTTCAGGCTTGCTTTTGTCATGCTAACCCATGCATGGTCCTTTATGGAACCATTTCAGGTTCTGCTGCGTAGCATTTGTCCAGACGGAACCCTTCTTTGATAGCCTTTCCCTGTTTGTGGGGGTTTGAGCATCGGAGCAACTATCCTATCAGCCAAAGTTTAAGATCTTTCTCTGCTCTGGTTAATATTCCCAGCCTGCATGTTTCAAGCCGGGCTACGGTATAATTCATTAACATGGTTCTCAGCTGAAGGTGAAAGGCCTGCCTCCATATAAAAAGGAACACACTCTGCCTATAGGATCTGGAAATGCGATGCAGCGGGCGGTTGCGACTGCTAAAACCATAACATCTGGAATGCCATCCTGGCACGCTTCCAAGAGATTTCCACGAGGAACACTTTGTAAAAGTTGTGACCCTTCGAGGCCTTTCAAAAACGCCGTGCCGTCAAGCGTGTTCCCAGGCTCGCGGAGGAGCAAAGATTGGATTATAAAGTGCTAAACGTTTCTTACAACTGCAGAAGCGACGTTTCTATATGGATAATCATTCAGGAGAAAATTATTTTCGCAGACAATTTCAATGGATCTCCTCCAGCGCTCAATTAGAATCGTATTTCAGGAATCCAGAAATGCAAGACGCTTCTCTTCCACTCGTCCCCCTGCTTAGAACCCCGGGAACCCAGCTTGAGGAAAGTGGTGTCATGGCCCTGCTTCCCCTGGCCTCAGGCACAGAAGACCGGTCAGGAGGAAGTAGACAGCTGGAGGAGAGGGAGGGGCAAGCAAGGAGCAATCATACCATCATCATCCACTGCTGGGAGAAGTTGCTTTACTGTATGACATTACGGGAAGTAGTTCTGTGAGTCTAATTCCACAAAGTGCCAGCATGGTGTAGTGGCTTCTAATCTGGCAAGCCAGGTTTGATTCCCCGCTCCTCCACATGCAGCCAGCTGGGTGAGCTTGGACTCGTCACAGCCCTGATAGAGCTGTTCTCACAAAGCAGTTCTGTCAGAAATCAGCTTCACCTACCCCACAGAGAACCTGTTGTGGGGAGAGGAAGGGAAGGGTAGGCGATTGTAAGCTGCTTTGAGTCTCCTTTGGGCAGTGAAAAGCGGAGTAGAAAACCAATTCTTTTTCTTCTCTTTTGTGAATATAAACATGTGATTGTAAACAGAAAGCTGCCCATCCAGAAAGACGTGGCTGATGCAAGCCCATCCAGACGAAGGTCCTGACATCTGGCAAAAAGATCTGCACAAATCCTGCAATCACAAAATTTTAGGAATAGATGGTTGCAAACATGGATAAACACCAATGAGAGGCCCACAGGATTTGACTTGCCAGGTAAGGTATGAAGGACAGCTAATAGAACAGCTCTGACAACTCTCTGAACCTGTTGTTTACATGGGGAAAGATAACAGGTCCTTCCGAGGTTCTCAGTAGAAAAGGTTGATAGTAAACAGACAAAATAAAATAATTTTGGCACAAACTTGTTAAGGTATTTCCCATGGACTTCAAAATTCTTATCCTATCTCAAAAACTTAATGCCCTCTTCCTTGTGGTGCAAACTCCCAAACTGTTTCCCATCACAATGTGAGCATTGTGCTTCCCTGGGAGATGTACTGGAGCTCTTTGTACTCTCCCCAGCTATGACTGAGTGGATGGAAAACTTAGCTATTAGTATTTAAGGGGATTGTTGTATTTACTTGGCTACGTATTTGATATGCTTCCTGTTTGTCACTCTGCCATATAATACATAAATAGCTGGATGAGGTCATCGAGCAAATCACTGTCTCTTCATGTTCCATCACATGACCCCCCCCCCTTTCACATTCACAGAACATTCCCTCTGCAAATCTCTGCCTCATTTCAGTCCATGGAAAGCTGGTTCCCATTGCTCCTAGATTGGCTGGGGGACATTTGAATATAAAGCACCTGATCATTCTGATTTTCCTAGAGCAGCGGTTCTCAACCTTTTCTTTGCCGTGACCCCAACTTTGGCGCCAAAGCCCAGCGGGAACCCAGCTGGAGGAGCTGCCAGTTTAGTGCTGCGGAGGCGCTTCTGCCAGCCCCCCCCAGACATGGCCATGGGTGACCCCCTGCAGGAGGTGACTGGAGGGGGGCGAGGGCCCTGCCCGGGACGGGGCTGCTGTCGCTGCCTCCGCATCCACATTGCTCTCTATCCCGTTCCGGGCTTGGGCGCGCATCTTGCTCCCCTGGCTCACGGCTGCTCTCCTTTCTCCCTCCTTTTAACCACGGGGGGTTCCGTGGCGTCCCTGCTGCAGAGCATGCAGGGCTTGCCGAAAGGTGTCAGGCAGGATAGGGCAATTTTCGACACATGGGAAGAGGGGGTGGCTTTCCTGCCAGCCCTGAAAGAACTGAGCGAAGTGTTTTGGCGTGTTCCTTGGCAGGGGCTGGCGCAACCCTCCAGGCAGGCTGGGCAGCTGCAGAAGGAGCCAGTGGGGTGCTGGAAACGCGTGTGTGCAGGTGGCGTGTGCGTGCACATGCACACAACAATCGAGGTTGCGTGGAGGCAGCCATTGCCATGGCTCCACCACCTCCGCCTACCTCCGCCTACCTCCGCCTGCCGCTGTCTGCACACTCTGCTGCCCGCCGCTGCCACCACATGCCTCCACATGCTGCCGCCACAGTGGCAGGCACCCTGGCGACCCCAAATGGGGTCCCAACCCCAAGGTTGAGAACCACTGGCCTAGAGAACGGGTTGGGCCTGCAAATGGTCTACAGAATCCGGCTTTTTCCTTGGTATTTCTCCGCCTCACTCCTACCGCCCCTCCGTGCTCAATTCTTTTCAGCCTCCCAAAAGATTATTCCTAGGATGGTGACAACCCAAAAAACAAACAGATGTCGGGGGGGTTTGGTAGAGAGAGGAAGTAAAATGGCTCTTTCTTCCTCAACACAGCTCTGCTAAGTTTGCTCCATAGTTCACAGTAACCATGCTTCATGTTAACCACATCCCAGGTACAAGCAGGAATTGTACAAATCTGCCTAAGCAATGTGATAAGAATATATTTTTAATTTTTGTTGCGATTCTGGCGAGACCGGAAACTTGAGGGGAATCATAGAATCATAGAGTTGGAAGGGGCCATCTAGTCCAACCCCCTGCTCAACGCAGGATCAGCCCAAAGCATCCTAAAGCATCCAAGAAAAGTGTGTATCCAACTTTTGCTTGAAGACTAGACCACTACTGGGACTTCAATATTTCACTAGGATTGATGGTGTGCGGAATGACGAAATTGCACTATTAAATATAGCGTTTCTGCATATTGCAAACATTTAGCAACATTGGTCGTTGTGCTGAAAGGCCCTGGGAGTTTGCACCACAAGAAAGAGGGTGTTAAGTTTTTGAGATAGGATAAGAATTTTGAAGTCCATGGGGAATACCTTAACATCGTGCTAACCAGTTTATGACAAAATTATTTTATTTTGTCAGTTTATACTATTAACCTTTTTTACTGAGAACCCCGGAAGATTATATGAGAGTCGGTGCGAACATAAATGGAGTTCGAGTAATGGTAGAGGACAGGAAGGCCTAGAGGATCATTGTCCATGGGGTCGCGATGGGTCGGACACGATTTCGCACCTAGCAACAACAACAACATCATTTCAGAGGGTTACTCTGTTGGTCTGTTGTAGAACAGTTAGATTCGAGTCCAGTGGCAACCCATTAATTTGTTAATTTCAATTATATACCACTTCAGTTAAGCGCTCAGAGCAGTTGACAGAAATTTGTAATTACATCAACTAAAGTAGGTTCAAATATTGTACCGTAAATATCCAGGAAAATCCTGTGCAGTCATATGAATAATGCAAAGTACATAAAACCAACCTAACCCTAACCCCAAAACCATAGGGATCCTTAGAGATGCTTGGATCCTTAGGGACAGGGCTGGATTATCCATGTAGCCTGTGTAGCATGTGCTACAAGCCCTGGGTTCTCAGGGACACCACACAGTGCCTTCCCTCCCATGGATCTGGGATACCCTCATACCCTCATACCCTTTCCTCTCTTTAAGGCACTCAGATATCCTTTCATAGAATCATAGAGTTGGAAGGGAGGAGGAGGGAAAGAGGAGGAGAAGCCTGCACACCATCGCTAGTTCTTTCATTTGCTGCTCACTTTTGTCCCAGTATTTGGGAACCATTATGTAAAACATATGCAGTCATAGTGCACACCACACACACCCACACCAACTCTCTTAATGTCTTCATATATGCAGTTGCATTCAGATTTTTTTGTGGGAAGAGGAGATATTTTATGAATGCAAAACAACTACTTCAAATGCATCGATTCCATTTCCAAACCAATCCCAGGTAATCCATAATTCCAGCACGGAGCCATTTGAATGAGAAGAGTTTATAAAGGATCCCTTTCAGGAAGTCTAAGTGGCATACCAAAAGGAAGGGGCCTGGTCTGGTTTATCATCCTTTATCGTTCTGAACAATGGCCTCATAACGTGGACCAAAAATACCTTCACAATGTTGGGTTCCAGAAAATTATGAATTATGTAAAAGAATGTAAGATTCAGTATATTAAAATCATAGAAACATAAAATGATATTTAATTTTCCGTGTTTTTTATGATTTATTTATTTATGGTTTTATTGTTTTAATCATTTATATATAAATTCATGTTATATCTGTAGGTTCGGTGAATACAGATGCAGTAGTTCTTTGAAAACAGCTCTCTTCATTAGTAGTGACAGCAATCAACTCCAACAATACCAAACAAGAAATAAGAGACAATCCTCCAACTCATATACCTTTTAGATTGCCTGCCAAGAGCCCTGATTGGCCCTTAATGTAGCCCATTGATTGGTCTATAAGTTCCAGCAATTCTAGCCCTATAATTGGTTGGTTTATCAAGCCCTGTGCAGCTGCATTCTGAACCAGCTGTAACTTCTGGGTCAGGGACAAGGGTAGGCCCACGTAGAGCGAGTTACAGAAGTCTAACCTAGAAGTGACCGTTGCATGGATCACAGTGGCCGGGTGTTCCGAGAGCAGGTAGGGCGCTAGTAGCCTTGCTTGGTGTAGATGGAAAAACGCCTTCCTGGCCACCTTAGTGACCTTGCATAACATGAAGACATGACCTTGCAAGACATGAAGTAGTGGTTATTTCAGCAGTCCATGTTGCCAATGATTCCAACTCGTAGTTAATGCCAGCATGGGAGGAAGGTGGAAAAGTGATAAAGACAGAAGGGAGAAAGGGATAAAAGGATAAAAACAAAGGTAAAATGTATTCCCTAAAGAAAGAGAAGTAGATCAGAAAAAAATGGTTGAGTACATGGGAGGGGGTAGAGGATGTCGGGGGGAGAAACAGAGAAAGGTAGATAAGTGGGTGGGACAGAAGGGTTCAAATGGGAGGGGTTTAAGGCTCTGCCAGGGAAAGGAAAAGAGAAAACGGGTCAGGAAGGAAGAAGGAAATGGGAATCTCCCCTACCCCCACACAAGTCTTCACAGGTCCAGCACTTGTTAAAGCATGAATGGTAAATGAAATGTGCAATCCATTATGTGTTTGTGCTTTTACTACTGTACTTGATCCTACATTGTTTTGGTAATCTTCTGATACCACGCCACCCTGTTCTTATGAATTTACAGACATGAAGCAAAGTTTTGTCTTTCACTGATCAACTGCCCTGTTCTGCTTTTGCAGGATTGCCGAAGAGTTGGACACGACTGAATGGCTAACAGCATCCATCATGTGCCTTTCAGTTCCACTTGAGCTTGGATATGTGTGGTGGAGGCAGAAAGGAAAGAACAGAGGAGAACTATGGTAGGGAAACAAACCAGAATACTGTTACGTGATTGGAAGGGTGTAGCTAAGCCTGGGCCGTACTGCAACTTTCCTGACATATTAGCTGTAGCAGCTGATGAAGGTCAAGGGTCCCCAATCTTGTTAAACCAAGGGGCATTTTGAGACTTCTGAGAAGTCTGGAGCCAGGATTTAAGGACTGGATAACTCTCAATCATGGCAAATAGTGGTTAGGAGTGTGGACTTCTAATCTGGCGAGCTGGGTTTAATTCCCTGCTTCTCCCCCACATGCAGCCATCTGGGTGACCTTGGGCTCGCCACGGCACTGATAAAGCTGTTCTGACCGAGCAGGAATATCAGGGCTCTCTCAGCCTCACCCACCTCACAGGGTGTCTGTTTGGGGAGAGGAAAGGGAAGGCGACTGTAAGCCGCTTTGAGCCTCCTTCAGGTAGAGAAAAGCGGCATATAAGAACCAACTCTTCCTCTTCTACCTCACAGGGTGTCTGTTGTGAGGAGAGGAAACGGAAGGCGAATGTAAGCCGCTTTGAGACTCCTTCAGGTAGAGAAAAGCGGCATATAAGAACCAACTCTTCTTCTTCTCCTTACCTCTTGTCTATGCTTTTATGATGTTCACTGCCCTGAGCTGCTTGGGAGGGCAGTATACAAATCCAACAATAACAACAACAATAATGACAATAACATGCCTCCCATGGAATGTTGGGGCCAATCACACAATGGCTGAAATGGGAGCTCTGTCCAAGCACAGAATACTGAGAAGTTAAAGAAAATGTTAAGAAGTTCTAGGCCAGATATCTCCCTCTGATGAAGGCAGCTGTTTGTTCATTAAGCTGATGCCTCTTGGGGTCTACTAAAGCAGGGGTAGTCAACCTGTGGTCCTCCAGATGTTCATGGACTACAATTCCCATGAGCCCCTGCCAGCAAATGCTGGCAGAGGCTCATGGGAATTGTAGTCCATGAACATCTGGAGGACCACAGGTTGACTACCCCTGTACTAAAGTACCTCCTAATCCAGTAGCATGAAGAAAAACCAGGATTCCTTTTTGCTTTGGGGAAGAAATGCTTTGGGCACCGGGAAACACAGGGGTAGGAGCTGAGGCCCCCGTGGATTGTTGGGACATTCCTAGAGAGCATGTTGGGAATCACTGGGTCCAAATGGGTCCAAATGGGATGAGGATCTGTGGAAATGATCTGGCATCAAACTTTGGAAGTTCTTGTTACAGACCCACATTCCTGTGCTCTACAGTGAATACTTTGTTCCCAGTGGAATCCTCTCTGCATAGGCAGCAGATGAAGATTCTAAAAAGTGTCCCGGTGTATATAGAAAATCCATTTGAGAGCAGTGAAGACGAGATCCTTTTATATATGGCCTTTTGCAGAAACAGCCAATATTGAAGGTTATTACGCCACTAATAGGATATCCCTTCTCGAGAACTGTATCCACTGGAGACCCTTTCTTCTGAAGAATTCATCTCGACAACCCCGGGCTGTTTCTCCCCCTCTTGAACATTTCTGCAGATGATCTTTTCTTCATCCTATTCTTTCCAGTCGCAGGCCCTTAAGGTTCCAGCCAAACCTTCATTAACTCGCCTCTCGGGCTGCCCAGAACAGTAGGCACACGTTCCCCCGTTGCTTCCGAACGCAACTTGTGCCAGAAAGCTGCCGGATTTCAACTCCGTTGGCAAACGGATGCTTGCCCGTAGCGCTCCAATACAACACCTGGCACCCTGTGGACTGCCAGGTCACCTCCCTCGGTAATGTCAGCCTACGTGTGCCTCTGTGGCACGCAGCAGTGTTCGCAGCTGTCCGTGGCACGTATAAAGCCCTTTACCAGCACATAAAGCACTTTACCAGCCCAGAGCTGCAAAGAAATGGGCGGTATAGAAATCTAAATAAATAAATTAAATAAATAAATCTTGAATCATTCCAGCTGGAGCCATTTTTTTAAAACTACGAACCAATATGGGCAGCCTTCGTTGAAGCTTGCATGCAAATATTCTGCCAAAACACCAGGAATAACACTTTCACCATTACGGTACCTGTGCAGCCCCCACAGGAGTTACTGCACACTCATAAGCCTGCTGTACAGAGAGTTGGGTAGTCAAACTGTGGCTTTCCAGATGTCTATGGACTACAAGTCCCACGAGCCCTTGCCAGCAATGTAGAGGATTCACTCCCTCCCCCTCTTCCATGCTACTTTCCCACCTTTTTTAGCATGAAGGGAGGGGGTGGAGTGCCCCAGGCCTTTAGCCTGAATGTTTTTCTTAGAGGGGCAAATGTTAAGGGGACAGTAAAGGCACCAAGACCCACTTGGGGTTGCCAACCTCCAGATGAGGGCTGAAGACCTCCTGAAATGCTTTTGTTATGGTGCGGTGAGGGCAAATAATAACTTGCCATTTTATAAAACCCCAATCAGCCCCACAACTAACCCTCCAAGAATGGCAGCCAAAAAATACCCTGAGCAGACTAACCGAGGGGTGGGATGCAGCAATGTAAAGGCCCAGCCTGAGGAGGGGCCACGTTAATCTTAACTCTGGCCTCAACCCAGGACCTGGCACAAGAGCTCCATTTTACAGGCCATGTGGGACTGTGATAGCTAAAGGCAGAAGTGTGTGTGTGTGTGTGTGTGTGTGGTGGAAGAATTGCACCTTGTGGATCCCAGACAGGTAACTGGTCTCAATTGGCCATTCTTTGGGTCCATGAGGAATGACTGACCCACAGCCCCTTATGTTCAATTCTGGCCCCAGGTGCCCCAACTGAAAGGCAGAGTCCACTATGCCAAGGGAGCCAGAAGGAGGCTGGATCTTTAAAACGATTACATTTAAAAATTATCTAACACAAATCCACTACCAAAAGAGAGAGAGAGAGAGACAGAGACAGAGAGAGAGAGAGAGAGAGAGAGAGAGAGAGAGAGAGAGAGAGAGCACTGTAGCCTCATTTCTCTCTTCCAGGGATGAAAAGTTTACCTTTCATGTCTTACTTGTGAGAAAACCTTCATGGGATCTGGCTGCAAGACCTTTTCCCTCCTGTGGCAGATCTGAAGCCCTCCCTAGTCTCTTTCGAAATTCAATAGCAAATAATTTTTCTTCAAACCCCCCCCCCCCAGCTTGGCATCTTTAGAAAACGGCTCAGACTGCTTAACCCTTCCTGCCCCCCCCTCCCAAAATGGCCAACGATGGACCTGGAGGGAGGGATGAAGAGGGCGTCTGGGTGGGTGTGTACATGGCTATGCTTCCCGACCATATTTGCACCACTTCTGGGGTTTCCCGAAGGCTGAAGAATGTCTCGGGCATTTCTCAGTGGTAAAAAAGTTGAGAAAGGCTATTCTAGTGCTTAATCCTCTTCCAATGCCAACCGCAAGTTATATCTGTGCTGAACTGCCTCCTGGCCAGGTTAATTTGTGCCCATTTCATGCATATTTTGCAGATTAACTCAGCATTCATTTCAGCTGTGGAGTTCACCTTTAAATATTTAGCCTGGTTCCTGAACATAAGCTAGCGATGGCTCTCATGTTGGGCTGATACCAGTTACACAGAGTCTTTGGGCAATTAGTACCATGGTCAAGCTTTTAAATGCTTGAATTATAAACTCCTTCACCTTCTTTTTTTAAAGCTTGCTTATCATAGAATCAAAGAGTTGGAAGGGGCCACACAGGCCATCTAGCCCAACCACCAGCTCAACGCAGGATCAGCCCTAAGCATCCTAAAGCATCCAAGAAAAGTGTGTATCCAACCTTTGCTTGAAGACTGCCAGTGAGGGGGAGCTCACCACCTCCTTAGGCAGCCTATTCCACTGCTGAACTACTCTGGCTGTGAAATTTTTTTCCTGATATCTAGCCTATATTGTTGTACTTGTTTAAACCCATTACTGCGTGTCCTCTCCTCTGCAGCCAGCAGAAACAGCATCCTGCCCTCCTCCAAATGAGGATGATGACCCCTCCTCCAAATGCTTGATGATTTCCTTTCGAACTCTGCCTGTTGTCCCTCCTCCCTCCCCTTCTTTTTCTGTTTCCCCTCATCTCCCTACCTCCATCATTCTAGCCTTAATTGTAGTTATAGGCCAGATCTGATCGAATGACATTATTTATAGGAGTGTACATTTCATAAGAGGTCAATTCTGATATTCAGATGCAGCCTCCCAGATTATCTTCATAGATCGGTTCTTGAAAATAGCAATGAAACCTTGCAGTTTCTTTCAGTAGCTGAACAACTGATAGTGTGTTTAGGGCAGATTCTTTCAGAAGCTGTTTTTCTACAGACCCTTTTCATTAATGCTGCCTCTCTTTTCCTTTCTTTTTCTCAGATCTTTGTCTCCCTTCATCACTTACTTGACTGGCTTTTTAGTTGTTGCTTGTTTTGTGGCTTTGCCACACTGCAGCTTGGCTTTCCCCCCATTCCAGCTTGTGTATTTTGTGTGGCCTTTTCCAATTCTCCATCTCTTCCTTTTTTCCTTATAAGCCTTTACTTCAACTCCCAACATTGGAGAGTTGTGAACATTCCAGTGCTGACAGCTTTTCTTAGTTGACTGAATTCAAGAAAATGCTACAATGACTAATGAGATCAAAATTGCACTGTTTCATTGTTTCTGCTACTACTTGTGAATTCCTGAGGAGTTTAATTCTGCTCTTTGAATGCTTTTTTATACAGATCCTGTATATTCCTGCGTTGTGTTTGCAATTGTACCCAAAGAACGTTCCATATAATTGACTAGAAATAAAGCCCGTTGGACAAAAATAAAATAAAATAAATACAATGGGCTCTAGAAAACTGTTGATACTCATAGAAAAATGGACACACAGGCATTATATCCATAAAAGCAAAGAAATTAAATAAATCCTTCCCTTAATATGTAGTACAATTCTGTCTCACCCCTCCTCTATGGATTTCAGATGGTTCTACCTTCTGTCTCTCTCACACACACACACACACACACCCCTTAAGTGTGTTAGGCTAAAAGAGGGAGGGAGGGAAGGAGGGAGGGAGAGAAAGAGAGAGAGAGAACGAGAGAGAGAGAGAGAGAGAGAGCAACTGGCCTAAGGCCATTCAGCCAGTCGCAGACCACAGTTTCTGAACCTGCTTCTCTAGAAGAAGCTTGATCATCCATGAAGCAGAGCAAAGCTTGTGATTTTTCTCACAAGGATTTTTCTCATAGGACAACTGAGTTGGTTCAGATGTTGAAAAGGATATCACAGGACTTCTTAGTGGTAGGTTCACAGTGGCCTTAAGTTATCTCTTTGTCAACTGAAAAGTTCCAGGCTGTTTAGCCTTTCCTCTTAGGCAAGGTGCTCCAACCTTCTAATCATCTTGGTTACCCTCCTCTGGACTTCTTCCAGCTCTGCAATATCCCTTTTGAAATATATGGCCAGAAATGTTCACAGTATTCCAAATGAGGCTACACCATAGATCTATACAGGGGGATTACAGCAGCATCTTTTTCCTTTCAATCCCTTTCCTAATATTCCTTAAAACACAGTTTGCCGTTTTCACTGCTGCAGCACACGGAGTTAGGGTTAGGGTTAGCCTTTCTCAACTTTTTTTTTCCATTGAGAAACCCCTGAAACCTTCTTCGGGCTCTGAGAACCCCCAGAAGTGTCAGAATTGTGCAGAATACAGCTGGGAAGTATAGCTGTGTACACACCCACGCTGGCGTGTACCCTTAGCCCTCCCTCCAGGCCCATCATTGGCCATTTGGTGGGGAGGGGCAGGTTGACATTTATTGGGTGATATGCCCATATATCACCCAATAAATGTTTAGCAGATTTCAAAAATATACCCATTCAGGAAACCCTTCTAGGGCCATCAAGAACACCCAGGGTTTCACAAAACCCTGGTTGGGGAAGCTTGCATTGGGAGCACAGGTTCTTTGGAAGTGCTTGGATCTGGATGGACCAGGCTCACCCACTATTGTCAGATGTCAGAAGCTAGGCAGAGCTGGCCCTGGACAGTATTTGTATGGGAGAACATCAAGCAAGTTCAAGGTCACTATGCAGAGGACAGGCAATGGAAAACCATCTCTCAATGTCTCTTGCCTTGAAAACCCTGCTGGACCACCATAAGTCACCTGCCACTTGATGTCTCTCTGCATCATTGCCATTGTTGGTGCATGCTGATAATCTTGATTATTTGAGCCTCTTATTCAGTCTCCATAAATTTTTTCTTGATTGTTGAAACTGACCCAAACTTTTAAGGATGCATAATATACGATTTACAAAAATGATACTCAGAGTGTTCCTGGTTGCCAGAACTGGCCAAAGAACTGGGAGGGAAGCCATCTCCAGTGGCGGGGCATGCATAATGTGCATGTGACTTGGCACTAGGTTGCCTTCACCACCCAGCCAATACAGTTCCCAGTTGTCAGTGTGATAATGTTCTTGTGCATTAACAATTTAGGCTCTCCAAAAAAGTGAACTTCTCTCAAATATCTACTCAGGATAACACCTGATAGCCAGCCAGACTGTGGCTGGAGCCAAGGGAAGATCCAACTTCAGTCTGCTCAAAGATGACAGTGCAATGCTTCAGTACATAGAGAGGTTATTACAGGAAGCAGTCTCATAGTTACTCCTGTAAAAGCACCTCAGTGTGCATTTTTAAAAATATTTTAGCCATATTATTTTAGAGGAAAAAGAAGAGCTGGTGTTTATACTCCACTTTTCACTGCCTGAACGAGTCTCAAAGCGGCTTACAGTCACCTTTCCTTCCCCTCCCCACAACACACACCCTATGAGGTAGGTGAGGCTGAGAGAGCTTCTCACAAAAGTGCTCTGTGAGAATAGCACTACCAGGACTGTGACAAGCCCGAGGTCATCCAGTTGGCTACATGTGGAGGAGCAGGGAATCAAACCCAGGTTGCCAGATTAAATGCTGCCACTCTGAACCACTACATGGTTTCAGCTGGGAGCTGTGTCAATCTTCAGTAGAACAACTAGAATTGAGCCCAGGAGGACCTTAGAGGTCAACAAGGTTTTTAGGGAATGAGCTTTCGAGAGCCGAAGCTCCTCCCTGATGAAGGGAACTTTGACTCTTGAAAATGTATACCTTCAAATTCTTGGTGCCTAAGGTGCTACTGGGCTAGAATCCTAGTATCACTTTGGTGTAGTGGTTAGGAGTGCAGACTTCTAATCTGGCATGCCAGGTTCGATTCTGCACTTCCCCATATGCAGCCAGCTTCCCCTTACAGGCTTAGTTGGAGCTGAATTTTCTGTTTCACTTAGTATTAGTATATTGTTGACGTATTGTTCTGTTGTTGACCTTGTCTGGATGCTCTTGAGTTTAATGTGTATTCATTTTATCTGATAGGCATCCCTCCTTAACATCACCTTTTTCTCTAAGATGAGATGTTTTGTCTGTATTCCAAAACCCCTTGTTTGAAGTAGTTTTTTTAATATATCCTGCTTTTCACTATCTGAAGTAGTAAAGCAATAGTAAAGCAGTAGTAAAGTATTAGTAAAGCAATAATAAGGTAATAGTAAAGTGGTAGTATAGCAATAGTAAAGTGGCAGTAAAGCACTAGCGAAGTGATAGTGTGGCGAAGTGGTAGTAAAGTAATAGTGGAGTGGTAGTAAAGCAGTAGTAAAATAAAAGTAGTAGTAAAGTGAAAGCAGCAGTGAAGTGAGACTAGTAGTAAAGCAATAGTAAAGTAATAGTGAAGTAGTGGTAACGCGTTACTAAAATATTAGTGAGGCAGCAGTAAAGCATTAGTAAATTATTAGTAAAGCAATAGTAGTATGTTAGTAAAGTAGCAGTTTTAAGTATTAGTGAGGTAGTAGTGAAGTAGGGGTAAAGTAGTAGTGAAGTAGTAGTGGTAGTAGTAATAGTTGTAAAATGAAGCTGTGTGGCTTTAACAGTAAAGTGGCATCTGCCCACCTCTTTCAATTTTGAACTAATGGAGCAAGCTGTATGAATGTAGCTAAAGCTTGCATAGGGCAGGCAGTAGGGGATAGATTTGGGACAATATCAGCTTTTTGTAGCAGCCACTGCACTACACCACGCTGGATCTACATTATCATCTTCAGAAAATGGCTAAAATTAGGACTTTGAATGATTCTTTTCACACTGGATCCCATCCTGTCACATTTGCCTTTCTGGTTTCCCTCAGTTCCTTCTCACATATGTGGTGCTGAGTTTGCATTGTGGAGACAGCACACATAGGCTTCAGTCTTCTCCTCTTGAGCATTTTCTGACCCAAGAGTATACTATTTGACCCATTTGGGACATGTCCCCTTGTGGGTTTCCTCGAGAACTAAATGGTACCCCCTGGCTCATTTCAGGTCAGAAAAATGGTGGTGGAGGTGGGAGTTTGAAACCCCTTCCCCACAAATGTCATAGTTGCAACCCAATTGGTCACAACATGAATGGGAACTGAGGAGAACCTGCAAGGCACGTGTGAATGTTGTACAATACACCGAGAAGAAGAAGAAGAGTTGGTTCTTATATGCTGCTTTTCTCTACCCGAAGGAGGCTCAAAGCGGCTTACAGTCGCCTTCCCTTTCCTCTCCCCACAACAGACACCCTGTGGGGTGGGTGAGGCTGGGAGAGCGCTGATATCACTGCCCGGTCAGAACAGCTTTATCAGTGCTGTGGAGAGGCCAAGGTCACCCAGCTGGCTGCATGTGGGGGGGGGGCGTAGATTCAAACCCGGCTCGCCAGATTAGGAGTCTGCTAACCACCACACCGAATCTGTTGCTATTTACATTTTGCATATAATATTGCCCATGTCACATTAAAGTGTGGAGTAACAGAAGAATAAGAGTTGGTTTTCATACCCTGCTTTTCACTACCTGAAGGAGTCTTACATTGCCTTACAATTGCCTTCCTTTCCTTTCTCCACAACAGACACCCTGTGTGGCGGGCATCTTTTAAGAGCCAGCTTTGTGTAGTGGCTAAGAGCAGTGGTCTCTAATCTGGAGAACTGGATGCGATTCCCTACTCCCCCTCCACGTGCAGTCAGCTGGGTGACCTTGGGCCTGTCACAGAGCTCTCAGAGCTCTCTCAACCCCACCTTACCACACTGGGTGCCTATTGTTGGAAGGGAAGTGTAGGCGAGTGTAAGCTGCTTGGAGACTCCTTTGGGCAATCCAAAGCAGGGTACAAAACAGCAGTTCTTGGTCTTCTTCTTCTTCTTCTTCTTCCCCCCTGAGGATCTTACAATTTAAATTTCAAGAGTGGGGGAAACTGAAGGAAGGAAACGGACAGCATCCTTTAACCCCCGGTGCTTAAAGGTGGCTTTTATTGCTTATTCTGTAACACACGAGTGTTCTGTAGTTTTCACGGACTCTCTCTACTGCACATGAACCTTCGGCTCAGAAACTGATCCCAAAGCCGAACGATTATCTCTACAGGTTGCGGTCACAGTAGGTGGCGGTTATCCTATTTCAGCAGAGCTGTGCCCGCTTGTATAACCGCAGAGCTGGCTTTGGATGGACAAAAGCAACACAGTCGGACAGGCAAGCGTATGCTTTCCCCCCTCCCCTCCCCTCCCCTCCCCCCTATCAGCATATTAAACAAAGGATAATATTAAGTTTGGATAGTGGATAAAGTTAAGCTCTGCTAATACTTAGCATCAAGTACCACTGTGTTGAAATTAGAAATTACACATTCCTGAGGTTTCTAGCTGCCGGCTTGCCAAGAACACGGAGCGCACAGCCCTCCGAGCTGCAGCAGCAGGTCCTCGTCGGAGAACAGCGACGTGGGCAGCTGCCACGGCAGTGCAAACGGATCTGCCGCTGGGGAGAGAAGCGCTCAGAAGAGAGCTTGTCTCGGAGGAATGTTCCGCTGCTTTTGTACTCTGTCGATCTGGACTCCGCCCAAGGCGCCGTGTCGAACATGCGGATCGCAGTCAGCGGCCCGGTCCAGACAGCTGGGCCAGCCGTAACTCCATCTTGTGGAAGGGGCCTAGAGCGCACGCAAAGTTGCGCTGTACGAGAGGACTGGGATGCTGTGTTTGCTCCAAGCGCTTTAATTCCTCCTTAATTCCAGTTTGGGTGGGGAGATGTCCTCAAGCGGACAGCAAGGGGCTGGCCCTCCCTCCCGGGAGGTTTGATGCAGAAGGAGGTTCAGAAAGGCCCTCCTCTTCCTGCTGCTG
Organism: Paroedura picta; assembly: GCF_049243985.1. Lineage (NCBI taxonomy): Eukaryota > Metazoa > Chordata > Lepidosauria > Squamata > Gekkonidae > Paroedura > Paroedura picta. The sequence goes on along the minus strand of NC_135369.1, from coordinate 168,480,838 downwards.
ATCTGGTGGAATGATTCTAAGCCATCTGTGAACGACAGCTCCCTGAATGCTGGCACCATTTCTCTCCCTGTAGGCTGAGCTTTGTAGAAGCGCAGGTTGGGATTCCAACCCCGCCATCTATTCATTTTTCATTCTCTGTTAAAAGCTTCCGGTCTTCTTCTCATCTGGTCGTCTTGAGTCTCACACAAATCTGGTTGCTTCCAGGCAGTGGCATTTCCTTCATCGTGTCGTCATTGCTGCTGCAAACTCAGAGGCAGTGACAGTGTAATCTGCGTGGGAGATGCTCGCGTCCTTTTCCTTGGTCATTTCATTATGATAGGAGCCTCTTGTGGCGCAGAGTGGTAAGGCAGCAGACATGCAGTCTGAAAGCTCTGCCCATGAGGCTGGGAGTTTGATCCCAGCAGCCGGCTCAAGGTTGACTCAGCCTTCCATCCTTCCGAGGTCGGTAAAATGAGTACCCAGCTTGCTGCTGGGGGGTAAACGGTCATGACTGGGGAAGGCACTGGCAAACCACCCCGTATTGAGTCTGCCATGAAAACGCTGGAGGGCGTCACCCCAAGGGTCAGACATGACTCGGTGCTTGCACAGGGGATACCTTTACCTTTACCTTTTCATTATGATACTCATTAGTTTTTGGCCAGCTTTAAAAAAAAAATTAGTACTTGTTAAATCAACATAGCAGGGTTAAGAGCAGGGTTTGATTCCTCCCATTCCTCTTCCACAGGCAGCCAGCTGGGCAGTTAAAGTTCTCTCAGAGCTCTCACTCAGCCTCATCTACCTCACAGGCTGTCTGTTGTGGGAAGAGGGAGGTTAGGCAGTTGTAATCTGCTTTTAGACTCAAGAAGCATGCTGGGTGACCTTGGGGCAGTCACAGTTCTCTCTCTCGGCCTCACCTACCGCACAGGGTGTCTGTTGTGAGGAGAGAAAGGGTAGGTGATTGGGTAGGTGAGGACCCTAGCAGCATCATTCTACCCCAACTGCAATTTCCAGGTCAGAAACAAGGGCAGGCCCGTGTAGAGTGAGTTACAGAAGTCTAGCCTGGAAGTGACCGTTACATGGATCACTGTGTTCTGGGGACAGGTAGGGCACTAGTAGCCTAGCCTGGCATAGATAGTAAAATGACATTTGGACTACCTTTGTGATCTGAGCCTCCATAGATAAGGAGGCATCAAAGATCTCCCCCAAATTCCTGGCCGCAGGCACAGCCATAAGCTGGACCCCATCCAGGCAGGGGAGGCACACTTTCTGAGTTTTGTATAAGTACACATTTATGGTGTGAGGAGACTGCAGGTTGTTTGCTGATAATGGTCAATATAAAATATTTAATGGCCATCGAAGCCAAATCGGGCTGGATTGGGCCCTTGGTGCACAAGCCTACTTGACACCTTTAACAGTTTTTCTTTAAATGTGTGCTTTGGAATTTTGCTTACCTTTTCACATCAGCTGCTGTAAAAATACTGCTCAAACTCCTGCATAATGGAGTAAAGCTGAAACATTATTTAACTTACGCAATATGATGCCCAATCAGCCATTCTGAAGTCATTTGGCGAACACCAAGCAATGGGCCCAGACAGTCTGTTTCAAATCATAGAGTTTACCCTTCAGGGATGCAGGTATTTTGGCAATGGAGTTGTTCAAGTGCCTCTTTGAATCGCAATTCACTGGCTTTCTGGGGATGGAAATGTGTTTTTTATAAATAAAGGTACAAGTTAAGAAAACACATCCGGATTAATAATCATCCATGGGGTGGGAGGAGGGGAACTTTCACAGCTCTTGAACTGCCAATATTCCTATATAATCTGATATTATTGCCCAGTATAACATTAGGCAACTACATCATAGGGCCCTGTGAGACGGAGAGAGTAAGCATCCGTGGCAGGGAATGTACTTGGCATGCAGAAGGTCCCAGCTATCGTGAATTAAAATATTCCAGGTCAAATGTGTTTAGACCTTTCTCTACCACCGCCATCAGAAAGAGGGAGCCAAATGGATAGCCATTATCAATGACGGACACATCATGCAATCCAACTCGCTAGAAAAATTATTAATGCTCAGCATGGTCAGCGGCAAAAGGAAACATGGTCACCAAATGATCTGCTGGCTCAACACGATCAAAGCTGACACAGGGATGACCATGAACCAACTAAAAGAAGCAGTCAGAGACAGGGACGCATGGCCAAGACTTTCCTATAGAATCACCGAGGGTCGGACATGACTGAACAGGTGACATCATCATCAGATAATACAGAGCAAGGTGAACCAAGGGCCCTACTCAGAATAAGGTTTAGCGGTTCAGCTACAGAGACAGGATTGGATCCCTACCCTAAGTTGGGATCTAGGACTGCCTAGATCAGAGAGAATGAGAGACTTCCATCCAAAAAGTCATGGGAAACCTTTCTCCATCAGAAAAAAAAACATTCTCTACTGGAAGAAGTATTTCCCACTTAAAGGAAGATGTTTCTGAAGTCCTCCTTAAGATCTTCCATTAGATTCAGCTTCGCAGAGGAAGTCATGAGATTGAAACCCTGGTTTTGCTCAAGACAATATCAGATTGCGGCAATGCTCTGTCCTTCCTAGTGTTACATAAAGCCAAGTAAGACAATGCAACCAAACACATCAGGAGCCCTGGGTAGATGACAAATAACTCCTAGGCAAAACATTGGTTGAACCAAGATCTGCTCCTCCTCCCACCATCTGTAGAGCTCCCACCAGTCAAACAAAGGCTTTGTTTTTTCCGCACATGAGGTTATATCACAAGATGTTTGTATGAGGAGAAAAGAAGTTATTTCGCGAAGTTTTAGCACACTTCCCATAAACAGAAGAATGCAAAACCTCCACTTGTACTAGCACTCTGGTGTCATTGGAAATACAAGACAAAGATCACAAGAGTCGCTTGCACCAGAGCTTAACCATTGAACCTTTCATTTCTGTTTGTACAAGATCTTGCGTAACTAACTCCTGGGCTCCATAGTATACAAGGAGGCAAGAGCCAGGTGTGCAAGTGGAACTATGCAGTGCCCATTTAGGTTTCTGCTTGTGTAGTCACTGGCTCCAAATTGTGGATTTGGGGGGATCTGCTGAACTGAAATGCAATTGAAGCTTCAAGCAGGATCCTCAGTTGGTTCCCTCCCAAGAGTTCCGCTTGCACTAAAAGCTCTTGCCCAAGCAGAAATGCAAGAACAGGAACACAGTAGCCCTTGCCCTGAGAATGAACTGGCTTGAGGATTTCTGCTTCTAATTATGTCTCAGGGCCATTGAAGTTAATGTGATTTAAGGAAGGATGCGGCTTTTTTCCCCCAGCAGTCCATCCGTTGTACTGCTGCAATATCAACCATAGTGTTGGAAAGGCCAGTAACATATCTTCATCAGGGTTTGATCCCTTCTAAATAATTTCATAAGCATGGAGGAGGGGATTTTTGCTGACTCGTCCATCCTGTGGCAGACCTCCAGTGACCCCCAAGGTTCTCCAGGGAGTCCCCCATCTCTTGGCAGCAGTATTGGTGATACTGCATTTGGGATACAGTGGGAGGGAAGAGGCAGTGGAGTCTCACCAATGGAAATCCTTCCAATAATTTCTTAACCAGGGTGTATAATGCATGGCAGGAAGCCTCGAAAAAAGTCTGCCCAAAAATATGTTGTTGTTTATATTTCTGCACATGGCACTGTTTTCGCTGTGCAAAACCCACCATAGTATTTTTGATTCTGCATGGCACCCCACTCTCATAGCGCTGACTGCGTTTTTTCAGCCCATAATCTAAAACTAGCTTTGCAGTGACTTTTTCTTTTATGGTGGTACTGAGAACTGCCCCTTTTCATGCGTAAACAATAGTGTGTTTTTGATCTCCTCCCCTGAGCACCTATAACAGCCCTTTTTCTGCTTGCAGTCCCTCATCCACCAATAGGAGCTTGAGGTACCTGCTGCTGATTCTCTGCCTTCTCAGCATATGTGATTTTTTATTTTATTTATTCATTTATGTATTTATTATATTTATATACCGCCCTCCTTGAGGACTCAGGGCGGTTTACAGAAAACAGGGGAAAGATACATTTAACATATGGTAACAGGTAACAGTAACAGTAATAACATTATAACAATAATAACAAGATAATAACAATAACATTATAAAATAGAAATTGCAAGAGACTCAGCGATTTCAGGTCACATGGAAAACGCGGAGGGGGAAGACGCGAAGCACACCGGTTATGCACGGGACGGGGTGCGATGGTGGCAAAACCCAGAGTAACCGATTATGTACGTGGCGATCCCGGCGCCACTTCTGGTTGCGCCCCGGTCACCCGGAAGCTGCGCTTTCTTCCATGTTCCACACAAATTATAAATATAATAATAAATAATAAGTAAAACTTTGCTGTTCTTAAAGGTGTCACTGAACACAAACTTTTGTCTGCTGCTTCACACCAACATGGCTGCCCATTTGAATCTATGAATGTGGCAAGTTTGACTGTTGAACGTATTCATGGTTAAATGCTTAGCATCCCCGCTCTAGGCTACCTAATGAACTAAGCTCAAGGGGAGTTCCTTCTTTGTAATCACAATAAGGATTGTAGCTTAAATATGCCTCTTAGGAGTAATGGATTTTCTGGACTGCAGCTTTTTCTGGACTGTACAGAAGAGTATAATTGCTACATTCTCTCATGTACAAGTTTTGTTCCAAAACTAGAGGATATTGTCTGCAATCTAACAGGTACAGTCACGAATCTCTCCACTTTGTTGAAAGTAATCTGTTCGCTGATTTATGGACTCGGTGTTCCCCAAAGAGATCCTCTAACCCACACAGCGTCAGCAGCTGCTGGGTTTTGCATTTGGATTTTGGAGCTTATTGAAAGACACACAAGGTTATAGGCAGCAAGGAAGGTCCCCTGTTGACCCTGTATGGGGAAATGCAGCAAGTGTGGAAAATCTTACACTAAAAGCACCAAGTAATAGCTGCTTAGAATCGTAGGATATGAATAATTAGAACAGAGGATGGGGACCTGTTGCTTCTCTTTCTGAGCCTTTGGGAGAGTAACTGTCAAGAACAGATGTTGAAGAGGTTTCAGCCTCACTGCAGGCAATACTGAAATCTGGAGAGTCACAAGTGCAGAGGTTTTAGCTTCTGAATTCTAGAACACATGCTGTTGACCATCCTTTCTGAGGAAAAACAGGTCTGTTGCTTGCCGTGAGAAACCACCGGACAACGTTTGGGAAGTGGAAGGAAGACCTGCAAAAGGGAGCTCTTCCACCAGGCATTGGGTTGAGGCCGACCGAAATTAGCAGCACCTGCAGGGCCCCTGAATTTCTCTCCCAGGAATCCATGTACCCGATCTGAACCTTGGACCTGTTCGAATCGTTTGGACTGTCATCCTCAGTTGTGGTTATTAATATTGATGTCGCTATTGTTGTAGTTCATTCATCTGTTATGTAGAAACCAAGTTCCACGTTCCATTTTTCATTCCATCCACAATGCCTCAGGGGAGGGTGGTACATAAATATACTACATAAATAAATACACTGAGCTATAATTTAAAGTGGCTAAATGGTATGAAATCTGAGAGGTTATTTAGAACTTAATCTTGTGGGTGAAATCTGGGGGGGGGGGAACAAACACCCTTGGGGCAAATGATTACATATGTATACTTGTGTTTTTGTCTCCTAATCTCGAGATCAGTTGGAATTGTGAAGATCCCAGGCCTCTGCCTAAAGATTGGTAACCCTAACAAACATTCATTCAACCCCAACTTGCTGCTTGAAAGAGCCTAAACGACTCATCCTATTGAATTAACATAGCATTCATTCATTTGCTTAAGTCTACCCATTCATTCACGTTGCAGGAATAAATTCTCTACAGATTGTGAAAGGAGCCAGTTGAAAAGGGTACGTCTGAACTAAATTATGGGACCATTTAGTAGCATCTAGCATTCGGCGTTAATGCTTTCGGATGGTCGGAATAACGTTTCCAGTTTGAGGGTTTTCTTTTTCGTTTCTTTTTTTCCTTCCCCCAATTTTTAAACCGAAGAGGGAGTGAATTTAGGACAATGGCTCATTGATTTATGGTTAGTGTAGCAATGGGTTTATAACGGCATGAATCATACAGATTGCTCAATTCACCACATGCCTTAATAAAAGTTTCACTTTAATAAAACAAAGTTAAGGCAAATATTCCCAGAGTCTGGCTTGACATTCCTTATACATTACCCTGACTCAGGAAATTATTACTATATATTTTAAAGCAGCTACAGTAGGTTGGGGAACAGGATTAGAAGATACTAACTACCGTGACATTTAGCAGAACTCCTGTGCATATTCGGTTAACTCTTGCAAGGACGTTAAGGGAACAGGCATCGAGATACGCTACAGCTCCCCCATGCTATCTATTTTCTTTGGGTTTTTACCACAGTGATTAGTAACGGCAAACAGTCACATGCTGAAATCCCGACAGGGTTGCAAATTCTGAACACTTAACTTAAACATTCCGGAAACAGATGCTCGCTTTTCTACTGAGTATTCTAAATTGAGTGTAAATACTTTGCACATGCACGGCCCTGCATTGTGGCTTGAGAGCGATGTTTTCTTGATGAAATCACCAACCTAGCACTGTTCGTAAATATTTTATTTTTTAAAAAAAATGCTTGCTTTTTATTGATGGTTCTAAATGGAGGGCAAGTCGGTTGCGAAATGCGCTTCAGCAAGAGTTTGGTGAGCATGGCTTCTTCGAGTATTTAAAAGGCTGCCATATAGAGGATGGAGCAGAGTGGTTCTCTCTTGCCCCGGAGGGACGGACCAGAACCCATGGGATGAAATTAATGCAAAAGAAATTCCATCTAAGCATCAGGAAGAAGTTCCTGGCAGTTAGAGCGGTTTCTCAGTGGAACAGGCTTCCTCGGGAGGTGGTGGCTTCTCCATCTTTGGAAATTTTTAAACAGAGGCTGGATAGTCATCTGACAGAGAGGCTGATTCTGTGAAGGCTCAAGGGGTGGCAGGTGACAGTGGATGAGTGATAGGGTTGTGAGTGTCCTGCATAGTGCAGGGGGTTGGACTAGATGACCCAGGAGGTCCCTTGCAACTCTATTATTCTATGATTCTATGTGAACGGCCGCCAAATTGGCCACTTGCTCACGGCCTGGCTAGCTTCTTGCTGCTACGGGGGGGGGGAAGAGGCAGGCGCGGCTGCCGGCATGCCGGCGGACACAAACACGCATGCACAGAGCTGCCTCGCATGCGCGTTCGCACCCTTGGTGGTGAAAATGTGCATGCGCGGCAGCTTCGCGCATGCACGTTTTCACCACCAGGGGCGCTAACGAGCATGTGCGGCACCCGGGCCACCGGCTCTTCCCCACCCCCGTACGTGGTCCCCGACCATCAAAAGGTTTGGGACTGCTGATGTAGGGGATTATGTAGGGCTGATTCTGCACTTACTTTTTTTTTCCATTGTCAATCCTGCTAAATTCAGATCAATTTGAACCCGGGCCTTCCTCTTTGCCTTCCCCCGAATTGAATAAACAGAAAGAAATTTACAAGCTAGCAATGGCAAAAAGCTTTATTCAGAACGAGTTCCTAGGTATAAAACCTCGTTTTCGTATTTTACTTCCTCAGTAAACTTATTTTTGAATTGTTTTTTTTTTCAGGGATACAAACAAAGTCTTCAACCCACTACCTAATTCTTATATTCTATATACCTTATTTTTTATATTTTAAGTCATATCATTTGGGTCTATTAGTATCAAAGGTCCATAAAGGTAACTATTTTATAAATGACCATTTTGGGAGAGGGGGACTCTCCCAAAATCTTATATAAATTTATAAGATAGTTACCTTTATGGACCTATGACCTTATAAAGGCTTGTAGAGTTGCCTTCATAAGAGGCTGGGAGCCAGACCAATAAGAAGCTCTGGCTTCTTGCTTACAGGAAGAAGGATGAGAGCGGGAAAAGGAGCCAGGGTACCTCCTCCACCCCTCCTTCTTTCTTTCTTTCTTTCTTTCTTTCTTTCTTTCTTTCTTTCTTTCTTTCTTTCTTTCTTTCTTTCTTTCTTTCTTTCTTTCTTTCTTTCTTTTCCTTCCTTCCTTCCTTCCTCTTCCTTCCTTCCTTCCGTCCTTCCTTCCTCTTCCTTCCTCTTCCTTCTTCCTTCTTCCTTCTTCCTTCCTTCCTTCCTTCCGTCCTTCCTTCCTCTTCCTTCCTCTTCCTTCTTCCTTCTTCCTTCTTCCTTCCTTCCTTCCTTCCGTCCTTCCTTCCTCTTCCTTCCTTCCTTCCTTCCTTCCTTCCTTCCTTCCTTCCTTCCTTCCTCTTCCTTCCTTCCTTCCTTCCTTCCTTCCCTCCCTCCCACGGAAGCAGAGACGTGGAACTGTGACGAGGACTCCCATGGTCAGTCACAATGGCTAATCTATTCTGGATGAGTTGTGCATCGCCTAAAAGAGCAGATTTGCAATTTAAGGTTCTCTCATATCTGCGCTTATGGATTGTATTTATTTTCGTAATTCATACTGTGCCTCTCCAGACACCTGCTCAGGTGGGCCACAACTCTCTTCTGTGGCCTCAGTCACCCTTAGTCGCTTTGATTACTGCCTTAACTGCAGGCCTTCCTTGAGAAGGGAGATGTTGGCCGCATTCATTCGTGCTCTGGTCTCCTCTTTAAGGAGGGAAGTTGTCAAGAAGAAGAAGAAGAAAAGAAGAAGAAGAAGAAGAAGAAGAAGAAGAAGAAGAAGAAGAAGAAAAGATCATTCAATGGGGCTAAACTCAGGGAAGTGACTGTAGGACCACAGTCTTAGTGTCCTTTCTGGAGAAAGCCCTTGAGGGAGAGAGCACAGCATCCACCAGTTGATACAAATCGTTCTGCTAATTTTAACGAAGTCTTTCCAGGAAAGTGCCTCCTGTTGAACCACGGTTAGTCACTGAAAAGTGAAGGTGACAGGCCTCAGCAGCTCCTGAAGTGAAACAAAACCCCGTTTTTCTGTAACTTCAGAATCATAATTTACGCAGCAGGCAATTAGTGTCAGCCGTATTCAGCGCCTTTTAGCGCTTACATGCAGAGCAAAGAGGTGATTTACTAAAGGTCATACATTAGATCCTGTATAGTATAGATATATATAGTATTCCCTTTATATAAATAGAAATAAAATTTCATTTGGCGTGAAGAAAATGTATAAAAGTGAGCTTACTTTTCTGTAATTATATGGTGCTCCCAGGACCTTTAAAAGAATGGGGGAAATACCTGGGAGGCTAGCAACCGCTTTAGAGTGGGGGGAAACGCAATATGTAGCTAACTGATGTGCCTTATGTACACTTAACCCAGCAAGACTATCCTCACACAGAAGCAAGTATTCATGTACTGATTTCCTGATGAGTGCATTCTCATTCCCGGGTGAGAGCCAGTGAAGAGCAGTGGACACTAATCTGGTAAAACCAGGATTGATTCCCTTCTTCTCCTCCACGTGAAGCCTGCTGGGTGACCTTGGGCCAGGTCTCTCAGAGCTCTCTCAGCCCCACCTCTCTCACAAGTTGCCTGCTGTGGAAAAGAGAGGGAATGAGATCGTAAGCTGCTTTGAGACTCTACAGGAGAGAGAAAAAAGCAGGATGTGAAAACCAACTCATTTTCCTCTACTGCTTCTTCATTCTGGTTCAGACAGGGTTTTTTTTTTTAATTTTCAAAAATTGCAGAGGTCCATGCAGGATCGGGTCCTCGGTGACATTTCCAAAACTCTTGCTCGTCTTCCCTGAAAGCACCAGATGGCTGTTTCTTTGGTGTTCTTTGTGATTGACCAAGTAATGGACAACGCCATCAGAACTGGCATGGGCTTCCAGCAGTGTGATGTACCCCACAAAGCAACTGATGGCTGCATACATTCAAACGCTCTGTTACTCTGCAGCTCTATTTCTGTGGAGGAACTCATGACTGAGACTAGTCCTAAAATCCCGACAAGAACCCTGCTTCTTGATGCCTCAAGACTAGCAGACAGGAAGAAGAAGAGTTGGTTCTTATATGCTGCTTCTCTCTCCCCGAAGGAGTCTCATAGCGGCTTACAATTGCCTTCCCTTTCCTCTCCCCACAACAGGCACCCTGTGAGGTAGAAGAAGAGGAAGAGTTGGGTCTTATATGCCGCTTTTCTCTACCTGAAGAAGTCTCAAAGCGGCTTACATTCGCCTTCCCTTTCCTCTCCCCACAACAGACACCCTGTGGGGTGGGTGAGGCTGAGAGAGCCCTGAGGTGGGTGAGGCTGAGAGAGCCCTGATATTACTGAAGAAGAAGAAGAGTTGGTTCTTATATGCCGCTTTTCTCTACCCGAAGGAGTCTCAAAGCGGCTTCCAATTACCTTTCCTGTCCCCACAACAGACACCCTGTGAGGGAGGAGAGGCTGAGAGAGCCCTGATATCACTGCTTGGTCAGAATAGCTTTATCAGTGCTGTGGGGAGCCCAAGGTCACCCAGCTGGCTGCATGTGGAAGAGCAGGGAATCAAACCCAGCTCACCAGATTAGAAGTCTGCACTCCTAACCACTACACCAACCCGGCTCCCTTTCCTCTCAAAATGAAGCCAGAAAAAAAAAGAAATGAAGCCTTGATAGCAACTGTATGGGGACTGTATGAAATGGTTACTCCCCATGGCAGCATTGCGGGCTCCTGCAGTAGGGGGACCCTGTACGGTGGGTACCCCTCCACACATCCCTCTCAACGCCACCATGCTGCCCAGAGAGGAATGTGCTTCCCCCCCTCCCCTCATCGTCCGCTAGCGAACGCCGTAAAGCCATCGTACAGCTGCAGCAGTGGCACATTACACGATTCGTTGCCTATAAAAGTAAGCTCAACATTTACAGATAGCCATGAAATAAGTGTGCCTTTGTGAGCCAAGGCCTTCTGCTGGAGCTTTACACCACATTGCTTAATCTGGCCTACAGCCTAGGTAAAGACACATAGATTATAAAGAAAACACTTCTTTCAGAATGCAATGTGAAAACTTGTAAAACATAGTCTTTGTCCACACAACATGTATTTGTTAAAGAATGTTAAACAAACACGGTAACATTTCAGGGTTTCTTTTTTTTCTTCTTCTTCTTCTTCTCCCCTCCTCTTTTGCGCTCTCTTTCCTTGCCTGGATTCAGGTCCAGGTATAAAATGTGTACATTCCCGAGCGAGGTCACAAGAGTGAAGCATGTGGAAAAGCCTGAGAGGTGAGATAGTGTGTTTCTTTTTATGGAAGGGGACAAAAAGGTATTGAACCCACCAAGCTTGCTTTAGCGACTCAGAAATTGGAGGTCCTGTGCCCTGTATGTTGTCCCTCTTGGGCAACTAGTTGAGAGCTGGGGGTTTTGGCCCCCAATTTTGACTACCAGCAGGAGTCTCAAAGTAGCTTACAATTGCCTATCTTCAGTGGTCCCCAACCCCCGGTCCGGGGACCGGTATTGGTCCGTGGATCAGTCGGTACTGGGCCGCAGCTCCTCCTCATCCTCCTCCCCAGCTGCTGTCTCTGGGGCTGCCCTGCCACTCTGCCACTGGCTCACCTTTGGTGCTCTCTGGCAGCCGCCATGGCTGAGGCTGCCCCTCGGCATGGCACTGCGCAGCTGCTGCTGGCAGCACCCATCAACAGGTGGCGGGGAGTCAGGGGTGCCGGTGGGAAAGAAAGTGGAGCAGGGGCTCAGGCAGTGGCGACGTCCCTCGGCAAAAGACTACCCCCCCCCCCGGGCCTCAGAAAAATTGTCAAGCATTGAACGGTCCCCGGTGCTAAAAAGGTTGGGGACCACTGCCTATCTTCCTACAACAGACACCCTGTGAGGGGCTGAGAGGGCTCTGAAATATATGAGACTGGCCCAAGGTCACCCAGCTGGCTGCATGGGGAGGAGGAATGGGGAAATCACACTCAGTTCTTCAGATTACAGGCTGCCACTCTGCCACTCTTAACCACTATACCAGCCTTTCTCAACTTTTTTACCATTGAGAAATCCCTGGAACATTCTTCAGCTTCCAAGAAACCCCAGAAGTGGTGTGATCATGCAGAATGCAGTTGGGAAGCATAGCTGTGGACACGCCCACCTGGGGCTCCTCCCCTTCCCACCCCCTCCAGGCCCATCATTGGCTATTTTGGGAGGGGGAGTCAACATGACCATATATGTCACCCAATAAATGTTTAACAAATTTTAAAAATATATAAAATGTTAACTCCCACCCATTTGAGAATCCCTTCCAGGGCCATCAAGAAACCCCAGGGTTTCATGAAACCCTGGTTGAGAAAGTCTACTAGGGCAGAGAAACTACCTTGTTTGACCACTATACTAGTATCAGAGAGCTGAAGCATGTTTTGCCAGCTTGCAACATGAAATAAGGAATTCCACCGGCTGTGTATATTTTCTCAAACAAATCCAAAAGTTTGTTTTTTTCTATATTCATAAATTTTTAAAGCAAATAATGTAGAATTAATATCTTGGGCAACCAATCCAGAATGGATCAGTAGAATGACTTCACTACAATAGAGCAGGTGCCGATATGATACCCTCTACTTATATTGTTGAAAAATATTAATATAATCTTCAATTTAAGGTATGTTATAAATACAAGTTATAAATGTAAGAAACTCAACATCAAGAAAACGAAGATCATGGCATCTGGCCTTCTCAATTCCTGGCCCTCTCAATTCTTGGCAAATAGATGGGGAAGAAATGGAGATAGTGACAGATTTTATTTTCCTGGGCTCCAAGATCACTGCAGATGGGGACTGTCAGTGCATGTTCCAAAGAGCATATGGATTTCATAAGACAAAATTCACTCGACATGGTGCACAAGGGGGTCACAAGCAGAATAAAGTCTGAGTCCAGTGGCACCTTGAGGACCAATTAAGGTACCGGGAACTGAACTGCAAGCAAATTACATGCTCTACCACCAAGCCACAGACCTTCCTGCAAATGAACGCCAAAGGTCAATGGTAGGGATGTACATCCTGCAGCCCATCACAAAGCCACCAGTGCAGAAACAGTCCAGGGCCCATTCTGCACACAATAGATAATGTACTTTCAATGCACTTTAGAAGTAGATTTTCCTCTTCCGCACAGGAACATCCAGCTGCCGAAGCACATTGAAAGTGCATTATCCTATGTGTGCAGAATGGGCCCTAGACTCCAACCACTACACTGCTGACTCTCAAGCATTCATATTTTCCAGGTGTCGCCTTTCTCATTTTTCCTTCCTCTCCAGAAATGTCCTGCCACTCGGAAAGGCGACTAAGATGGGTCTACCAGTGGCCATTGGGTTTCTTCCCTTCTGGCAACTTTTGACAGGCCATCCCAAGTATGGAGACGATCGCCCCGTCCTCTCACTGACATCCAGGTGGGTGTTTGCTTTCTCACTGGCAGACCCATGGCACTCGTCCATGTTTAGGGAGGGCTCCAGCCGGCTCTCTTTGTTTCAGTTATTCCTCGAGCCGCTTTGAGAAAGTGAGGCTGTGTTTTTCTGGTGTATGGTTTGTTTCCTTTACCCCTGGCTTTTTGAAGGGAAAAAGTGAAGTTCTCCCTGGGCTGACTCCCATTACTCTTTACAGTCTCTAATCTCCTTTTATAATTTCCGCCTCGCCTCCCCTTGCCGCGAAATTTGACAAGAGCATCTTTTACTCCCCTCCTCTGGTAGTGCTGACGATGACCTCAGCTCCTTCTTTTATTTTCCCACCTGACTTGGCACCTGCTTCTGATTCCATAAATAAGCACAATTATGAAACATCTTGGACTGGTGCTCCGTTGGCACAGGTGTGAAAACATTCTGTTCCTCCATGAGTAACCTATCAGCATTTTCAGCCTTTCAAAATGGAACGGCAAGCACAGAAAAGAGAGAGAAAGAGAGGGGGAAACCAACATATGCTTTCAGTTTCTTTGTGCTTGGGCTGAAGGTGCCAGAGCTTTTCAAAACGGGAGGCTGGATGACCTTTTTCGCTCAACTGGCTCCACAGGGGGGAGCTTCCCAGGTGAATATTTCCCCCTTGCTGGCTTCTCCTGTGGACTGGCTTCTGCTACTGCCTTGCCGTTTTCAGGGGCTACTTTGCATGCCTTCCAGAACCGGGCGAGGAGGTCAAGTGGCACAGTTTTCCTCCCGGTAGAAAGACATTTCTATCAGGGCTTGGCAAGGGGAGACGGCATCAGGACAGGTGGCCAAAATGGTTGCCTTGAGGGCAAGGACTCAACCTTCAGGCCTACAGAGCTCTCGGCAGCCTAATTTAGGCAGGAGCCAGCTGAGCACAATATGTTTTTCTTCTCAGCTGGCTGGTATTCTTCCATCTGGCCAACTTCCTAATTATATTTCTTTAGAAAAATGTAACTCTGTTCCTCAGTATAGGTGAGCCTTTATGTTGACACTCCTTAATGCCTTACCATCTAGGCTTATTCTACACCCGTTGGATAATGCAGTTCCAATGCACTTTAGAAGTAGATTTTCCTGTTTTGCCTCTCAACCCCCACCCCAAATAAAATCTGGAAAAACTTACTTCTGTTCATCTGCAAGTGTCAAACTTCCAAAACGGGCTGGATAAACGATGCACTATGCATCTATGATTATATGCATAGGCATAGCAACGGAGAAGTTTTACTTTAAAGAAAAAAAGATCGCTTTCCCTTTAAAACTAGGAGAAAGCTGATTGGCTGGCTGCCATGATTGACAGGAAGGGGGAGACTCGCTGCTATTGCAAGTCCCTCTCTGCAGCCATTTTATTCCGCTGTGCGGAGTGCCTGGAAGCATCAGAAAGCAGGAGGAGAGCGAGGAGGTGAGAAATGGCGGGGGGGCGTTTTTTAATAGCATTAAGCAATTTCAGTTGCTTACCGCTAAATTTTTAGAAGTGCAGAATGGCCCTGACAATAGGAAATGGGGATGAGGATAGGGATGGCTCCTTCTTCTACTTCTGTGTGTTTTGCATTGCATGCATGATTGTTTGTCCAAAAAAAAGGAAAGGATTTCTTAATCCATTCAATCAGTTTATTTTTGTTTTATTCTATCATACATCTACCTATCTGCCTGTCTGTCTGTGTCCTCTAAAAACCAAAGTAGCTTGCAAGACAAAATACATATGCTAAACAGGGCAGATCTCAAGGCAGTCCTGAATTCCTTGGCTGGCTTCATGAAAGTCACAGGCTGGAAGAAGAAGAAGAGGAAGAGTTGGGTTTTTATACCCCACTTTTCATTGCAGAAAGGAGACTCAAAGCAGCTTACAATCACTTTCACTTTCCTCTCCCCACAACAGGCACCCTGTGAGGTTGGTGCGGCTGAGAGAGCTCTGACAAGATGGCTCTGTGAGAACAGTATTATCAACACTGTGACAAGCCCAAGGTCACCCAGCTGGCTGCATGATGAGGAAGAGGTGGGAATCAAACCCAGCTTGACAGATTAGAAGCCGCTGCTCTTAACCACTACCCCAAGCTGGCTCAGCAAGCTGCAAGCCAAAGGACTCTGGTCTAAAGCAGGGGTAGTCAACCTGTGATCCTCCAGATGTTCATGGACTACAATTCCCATGAGCCCCTGCCAGCAAATGCTGGCAGGGGCTCATGGGAATTGTAGTCCATGAACATCTGGAGGACCACAGGTTGACTACCCCTGGTCTAAAGGACCAAAAACCCTTGGGCCTGTGAAGCATTTGAGCCTCTGGCCATGACTGAACTTCATTCGGTCCCCGAGACATGAAGGAGAGAAAACTGTCCTCAGCAAACAGCTTACACAACTGATGAAGATGTTTTGCCTCTTATCCTTCCATTCCCTTCCTGTCTGACTAAAAGCATTTCTGCTTTGGCTACAAACAGATCCACTGTTCTTTTCAAACGACATGCGATGGGATCTCATCCAGGGGCCACTGGAGGGGGTGGCCAGGTGGGTTTTCCTGCAGACTACAGTGGACGTCGATGTGTGCTCATAAAAGCGATCTGGCCAGCGTGGTTTGCAGTGATGCAGATGTTGGCCTTATTCTCTTTCAGTCCCCAAATGTTCTCCTGAGGAAGCTTCTGTTTAAACTTGGAGACGCTACCGCAGAATCCTCTTCCCACCAGAGCAATCTCCCCAGTGCCAACATATGGCACACAGGCTGGAGGCAAGACTTCGCTGTCTCTTTCCTCCAACGCCAAATCCTTTGAAGGCTTCTGCTGGCAACGGAGACTCATCACCTGGCATGACGGGAAATGGAAACTTGAACTATGTTGCTTACCACCAGCCAGGCAATCCACCGCAGCCTTCTGGAACAAAGTGGGTGAACAAAATATCCTCTTTTCCACCACTCCAGTCCCGAGCAGCACATTGCCTCTTTGTGTAATTGTTTGCAAGATGGGAAAACCTGAGCTGTGGCTGTGATGCAACACAGCGTTGTAACCCTACGCACTTACTCTATTTCAGGATTTCTCAACCAGGGTTTCGTGAAACCCTGGGGTTTCTTGATGGCCCTGGAAGGGCTTTCCCGAATGAGTGGGAGTTAATTAATGTTTAATATATTTTTTTAAATTGTTAAACATTTATCGGGTGATATGGCCATATATGATCATGTTGACCCGCCTACCCCTCCCAAAATGGCCAATGATAGGCCTGGAGGGGGTGGGAAGGGGAGGAGCTCTGGGTGGGTGTGTACACAGCTATGTTTTCCAACCATATTCTGCACCATCACGCCACTTCTGGGGTTTCTCAAAGGCTGAAGAATGTTTTAGGAGTTTCTCAATGGTTAAAGAGCTGAGAAAGGCTGGGCCATGTTCCGTTTGTGAACATGGTTTTGCAAGCCATGAACCAGCCAAAAATCATGATGAACTTTAGTTTGTCAGTCAATTTGTGCCCATTCCTAGTTTTCAGTTGTACAAGATTTTTTTGCAACTAACTTCTCAGCAATATAACACATAGGGAGAAAAGTACTAGACGTTGCACAATATCTTAAGTCTATTAATGCTAAGTCTATTAATGTCCTAGACCCAAGCCATTAATCTATAATACTTTATACATATAATGCTGACCTCCTGAACCACAAAGAATGCTGAAATATGCTTTGATGGCCTATGGAGGCAGAAAGGCAGGATAAAAATCTTGGTAATATTAATAAATAATACGTGGAACGGGGGAAATTTGCTGCAAGGCAAGCAGAAGGGCAAGAATGAAGAATTACAGATTCCATTCACTCAAGAGAGAAACAAAATTGCAGTAGGGATCTTGGACAAGAAATTCCAACTAATCCCCAGTAGAATTAGAATAGAGGGAACTTCCAATGGCACAATGATATAAAGGCCTGTATTCTGCCCAAATTCTTCCTCACATGCTTCATCATGTTTGCATAGTGTGATGCCATCAGAGCACACGGTCTCTTGGAGGAAAACAGGTGCTGCTAATAGCAAAGTTGCCGTTGATGCATTTACACAAAAGACTTAGGAAAATCCCACTGAGGGTGACCAAAGAGGTGACAGAGGGTGGGTTGTCTGCTCCCCCTCATGCTGCAAGATTTGGATCAGCTCATTCCGTGCATCTGTCCCATCCTGCTACTTGAGCCGCAAGAGCACAGCTTCATTCTTGGAGAGCAATTAAATCATGAGTTAATATCAATTAACAAATGGAGGAAGGGACAACAATGTAAACTGCTTTGGGTCCCTTCCGGGAAGAAAAACAGGTATAAGTGAACTAAATAAATTGCAGGTTCAAAATGTGATCCTATTTTATTTTCCTGAAGTGCTGGAGCTGGCACTGATTGCCAGACCGGGCTCCAATTAGTCTTCCCTCAAAGGCTAAAATAGGGCTAGAAAAGGCCCTGCCCCCTCCTCCTGCTTTTTTAATGACAGAATCTGAAGCCTGGAATACTGTGGTTGCCTAGCAACAGCCACTAAGGGAATCTGTTGCTTAAAGCTGCAGGTGCTCCTTTTATAATTTTGGATTTTTTAAGCTGCCCTATATATATAACATTTAGATTTCACATTTTTCTGCAAACCCAGGGTCCTTTTCAGGTTGTCCATTCATAGTCCTACTCCCTGGATTTAAGTATCCAAAGATATCCTGACTTTACTATTAGAATATAAAGACCATTTCTGCACAAGAAATCTGTTCCTGGACAGCCTTTGAATGTTTATATATTTATTTATTATATTTATTATATTTATTATATTTATTATATTTATTATATTTAACTACCGCCCTCCCTGTAGGCTCGGGTTGGTTGGTTGGTTGGTTGGTTTTAGAGCCCCCTCCATATGACATTACCTGTATCCTGAGGTTGTCCAGTAGCTGGGTCAAGTTTTGGCCATTTTCAACTTGCAAT
This sequence comes from Paroedura picta, assembly GCF_049243985.1. Taxonomy (NCBI): domain Eukaryota; kingdom Metazoa; phylum Chordata; class Lepidosauria; order Squamata; family Gekkonidae; genus Paroedura; species Paroedura picta. The sequence continues at coordinate 168,462,616 of NC_135369.1, read as the reverse complement.
TTCAGGAATCGCCAAAACTGAATTTACCACGCTAAATTGTGTGTCCCATCAGTGAGCAACCAGGAATAAGCCCATACGGATGGGGAAACATGCGATAGTCTCAGCAGCTTGGTCCCACCGTCGCACCTGCCCTCCCCTCTCCATTTCCTGCCTTGAGGAATTTTTTTTTTTAATGGCATGGTCCACATTGCAGTGTGACCAGAAACCTACATCGTCAAAGGTAAAATAAAATCTTCTTTAAATGTCCTTGGTCTTTTGGGGGATCAGGCAATCAAAACAGGGGAGTTTCAGTCCACAAGGGAACTGCTGTGTTGTCATTGGTGTCTTGCTGTGATTGACAAGCCAAGGAGCAGAAGGAGAAGTTTGAGTTGCTTTCCCTTGCAGCCTCGTCAGGAGACAAAAAGCTGTGATGGGCAGAGTGAAAACGTGGGAGGGGTCTCCCCGTGAAGAGTTTCCCTGTGAGGAGGGCTGCAGATGCAAGATTTACCATCCCGCGTTTGCAAGCAGGAAACCACTCGCATTTTACCCTTCCATGCGTAAATGGTTATGATTCTTCATACTTCTTAGAAACAACCTCTTTATACCGACCATAATTCACAACAAAAGTAGAAAGTGGAGTAGCACCTGGGACTTTTTTGTTTGGAAAAGAAACTAATGGAGGTGGACGGAATGACAGAATTTATAAAATTATACACAGGGTGGTGAAAGTGGATAGTGGGAACGTTACCTCGCTCTTAAAATATTAGAACTGTGGGGACATTCAGTGAACTTGATGGGCGGTAGATTCAGGGGGTGGACAAAAACTAATACTTCTTTACTCAGTGAGTGATTAAAATGTGGAATTCACTGCTGGAAGATCTAGTGAAGCTCATAAACATAGACACCTTTAAAAGGGGGTTAGACAGATTTGTGGAGGAGAGGTCAATGAATGGCTACTAGCCTTAGTGACTAAAGGGAACCTCTACATTCAGAGGCAGCAAACCCCTGAAAAGTCAGCGCTTGGAGGCAATATCAGGTTGAGGCCTTAAACTTGTTGGGTCTCCAGGGCAATTGTCTGACTGCTGTGTGAAATAGGATTCTGGACTAGAATGGCTATTGGTCTGATTTAGCTGTGATCCTCGTACGTTCTTCTGATTCACAAATGCATTTAACTAAATATTTGGTCCCACTTCTTGCTTATCTTCTGTCCACTGAGACATAGGTTCAGGTCTCCTTATCCAAGAAAGTAAAATCCAGGTAAAATAAAATCAGTGTTCATAGATGGGTCTATGAATACTTATGAATATGAAGACTTAGCCATGGCAAGTCCAGCAAAACCTCATTTGTGGAAGGTAGTAAACCTGTGGATCCTGAGGGAAAACTCAAGTACATGATTATAGTATCAAGAGACTCCAACCGCATTTGGCTAACTGTTGGTGGAGACCGTGAGGAGATATCATGGGTCAAGATGATTCTTAAATTCTGCAAGGGGAAATCCATATTCATGTCGATTCTAGCATTTTATAGTAACATGGAATGGTATCAAAGATGACCTTGATCTTAACATCTGTTGATGAAGTTGCAAGTTATTTTGTGTTTGCCCCAACTCCTCTAGAAGTCACTGATATTGAAGTTTGGTGATATAACAAAACATTTAAGGGACTAATAGGTTAAAATTAAAAAATACCTGTTCCACTTCCTGTCCCAAATTTAGATCTCTCTAGAAAACTCTTAACAACTCCGTTCCCCATCATGACCTCCTAAATGAAATGGGTTCAAATGGATGGCGCTTTTTTGAAATCTCACTATTCCCACAGTTGCCTCCCTTTTCCTCATTGTTTACTTCTGCCATTTTTTTCAATACTCCGTGGAAACTGCTTACCTTTTATTTTTTAATCCAAGGGGCATGGTCTGGTCAAAGATAAGTATCTAGGGGAGAGATTTACAGTACAGTTGTAAGCAGATATTTTCGGAGGCACCCATGTTGGTCTACACTGTGTTCTGCAGTAGAAACGCTATATTCGAATCCAAAAGCACAAGACCAACAAGATTTTAGAAGGATGTTCTGCAACAGTCGAAGCTCCCTTCGTTAGCTTTGAGTCTTGAAAGGTCATCTCTTTATCATCTTGCTGGTCTCTAAAGTGCTACTGAACTTGAATCTAGCTGTCCTGAGTTATGCTCTTTCTTTCCAATGAATTTAGAACGGAGTAGCTCAGACAAGGAGGTATTCTGCATGGAGCCAAATAAAACAGTTAAAAAAAACAACCAGTTTAGACCGCATTATTATACTACAGTCATTGTTCTGCACTGAATATAGTCTGTTGAAAAACTATGTTGCAATGCACTCTGCATGAAACAATTCATAGCCCTGCCCCCTGTAGTTTTGCCAACTCCGCTTTGCTCTCTAATGCAGTCACTAATCTGCATAACTAAAGATCTTCTCTGCATGGCTAATAGTGCGTCGCAGGCAGGCAGGAGAGAAATGAATTGGTGAAAAGCATCTTTCAGAAACAACGCTTAAAAGACACTTAAAGTACCGAAGAGGCAGTTCACCACACAGAGCAAAATCAGTTTTGCAGAGTAAATTAACTCTTCTGTGCAGAGATCAGAAAAACAACGATGTATTTAGTGAGTTTTCATCAGCTTATCCATCATGCAGAAGAGGCCAAGGACTGCACCGTCAAACTCATACTTAAAGCCATGGAACTCAAAAAGCACTTCCCTGTGGTTGGATTGTGCCCTATGTAGCTTTGGAATTCCAGTAAAAGAACATCTAAATGGAAGTTTGGAAGGAGTTTGGGAGGAAAAATCCCTAAGTACGCCTACATAGTAGGTGTCATTTAAAGTCTTTTTGAACTGGGGGGAAAAACTGACAGGAAAGAAAATGAAATGAGCCATGCATTAAGCCATGTTATGGTTTCATAAGAGATCAGAGGACTCGCTAAGTGATGATGTACATTCTGGGTTCCAAAGAGAAACGGAAGAGTTTCCATTTGCATTTGAAGTCAACAAGCGGCTTCAGTTGTTCAAAGAGAAAACAACAGCCTGCCCACGCCAGAGGGTTCCTTCCAGATTCTGCTCCCTCAACACCACAGGTGGTTTTAAGCCAACCCCTGTTTACCCGCCGGGACTGCTTAGTCAGTTAGATTCATCCCACCAGCAAGATTGGCATTTGTTCCACAGCTTCCTTTTTGGCATCATTATTGTACTCATTTTCCCAGAGGAAAAATTACCACTGCTCCTGTTGAACATATGTGACATGTATCTTTAATCTAAGCCCAAGGCCTTGGTCCTCACCTTATTCTTACTGCCAGTCAAATCTTAATATTTTCTTGTAGGGACAGAAGGACACTCCAAGATAAGGCAGGGTTGTTGGAGGACCAAGATTTTCAGCCAGGAAGAAGAAAAGCTGGGTTTTAATACCCAGAGGAGCCTCAAAGCGGCTTACAATCGCCTTCCCTTTTCTCTCCTTGCAACAGACACCCTGTGAGGTAGGTGAGGCTCAGTAAGCTCTGGGAGAACTATGATTGGCCCAAAGTCACCCAGCTGGCAACATGTGGAGAAGTAGGGAATCAAACCCAGTTCTCCAGATTAGAGACCACCACTCTTAACCACTACGCCATGTTGCCAACTGTTGTGAGTTGTTTTGGGGTTGCCCTTGAATGATGTGAATGGGGCCAATAGGAATACTTGCCTGAGTGGCTTTCTGGGGTGATGCTTCCTAACAATGGACTATCTGACCACAGCTGCTTATCACTGATGAGCTGATTCTTTGTCCTTGACCTAACTAAGACTCTTGCGTCTTTGAGATTTCAGTAAAATGACTAACAGCTGTCTCAAAGCAATCTGCAATCTACAGAACCCAAGTGCTGCAGAAGTGTGGTGGAACTGCGGTAATACAGTAATACTCAAATTGGATAGACTGCTAAAAGGGTCATTAAGGCACAATCTTCTTGAGAACTTGTGGGACTGGAGTGATGGATTTTGCCACAGATCCCTGCTCAAGCAAATAACCTGCTGAATTACCTTTAGCGAAGTATGTTCTGGCAGCCTGAAGTATCTTCCAGGTTATTATGAGGAAAGCATTTGAAGAGGTCTGTGTCAGGATTGGTTCTGTGACCTCTTTCGGTGGGCGTGTATTATCAAAGCACAAGCAGGTTTCACCACAATTTGCTTTCTGTGCCACTCGTTTTCATGGGCTTTATTTTTACTGGGGATTCTGTCCTGCTTCATGGACACTAGACTGCCCTTCATGGTGTGTCACACAGTCCGTTCTTGCTCCCCATGTGGCTTAACTTCTACATAAACTGCTGGGGGAGGAAATTCTTGAGATTTGATTAAAGTGGCATTGCTATGATCTGTCCCTTTTTCATGTCTCGTTCCAGGGAGACCCTGAACTAATGTTACGGAGACAGTGAAAAGCTAAATATGGAAACAACTTTTAAACAACAAACAAACTACTGTGGATCAGTCGTAAAGCTGGTATGGGAACAGATAAAGGTAATGGTATCCCCTGTGCAAGCACCGGGTCATGTCTGACCCTTGGAGTGACGCCCTCTAGCGTTTTCATGGCAGACTCAATACGGGGTGGTTTGCCAGTGCCTTCCCCAGTCATGACCGTTTACCCCCCAGCAAGCTGGGTACTCATTTTATCGACCTCGGAAGGATGGAAGGCTGAGTCAACCTTGAGCCGGCTGCTGGGATCGAACTCCCAGTCTCATGGTCAGAGCTTCAGACAGCATGTCGGCTGCCTTACCATCCTGTGCCACAAGAGGCTCTATGGGAACAGATACACAGCTATTATTGAACTCCTTTGTAAATTCAAATGTGCAGTTTGGCAGCTTCCTCAGATTCCAGATATTTTCCTTTGACAATCGAACCATATTTAGACTGGTCCACCAATGGCCGCCATTTCTGGAGCAAGAGGCCTTCTCTGCTGTCATACATGCCATGGGAATGTCCAAACTAGACTTCTGTAAACTGATCTGCTTGAGACTTTCTTTGAAGACTGTTCAGAAGCTTCCACTGGTGTAAAAGAACACATAAGTTTATGCGTTCTTTGTTTGCCACAAAAACACACACACACATAAAAGTTTGTGCTTTCTTCAGCTGTACTGGCTCCTAGGTTGTTTCCAAACCAAATTCAAAGCGCTGTTTTTGATCTTGAAAGCCTTAAATGGGTTGGATACAATGTAATTGAAGGGATTTCTCTACTCTTATGAATCTGGTTGGGATTAGGGTTGTGTGCTCTGGTGTGCTTCGGCCGCTAGGCGATCCCTGAAGCCCAAAGCAGCCAGTGCTGCAGTGCGGAGGGGAGGGATGACGGCTGGTGCGCCGCTGGCGGTGCTGCCCCTCCCCTCCGCACTGTGACACTGGCCGCTTCGCGCTTCAGGGATCGCCTAGCGGCTGAAGCACACCAGAGCACACAACCCTAGTTGGGACCATCCATGTTAGCCTGTTTCCCCGGATTTCTGGGTCATTGTAGAAGCATGATTAATTACCCTTACCACTTCAACAATCCATAAACACGTAGTTATTGACTGGCATCCCCATTCACACATGCAATTTTGTTCTTTCAGGCAAAAAAAAATCATCTTTTTGCAGAATCTCCTGAACTGCTTCTACTGGTTTATCAAAGCTATGAAACTTTTTTGTTTGTTTGTTTGTTTATAAGGGAAACGCTCTTCAAAACAGAACAAAGTTTGAATCCAGTGGCATCTTTAAGACCCACAAAGTTTAATTCTGGGTATAACCTTTTGTGTGCGCATATACTCTGAAGAAGTGTGCACGCACATGAAAGCTAATACCACAAATTAACCTTCATGGATCTTAAAGGGGCCACTAGACTCAAACGTTGTCCTGTTGCTTCATACTAACATGGCTCCCCACATGAATCTCTCTTTAAGATCGGTAGCATTTCCCCAGGGCTCAGCTTTTGAAGCATTTGATACGTCATACGTGTTGCTTTTGTTAAGCCATCACAGCAGATCAGAACATTACATGACATTTTCTCATGCAATATAGAGCTTTGCATGCCAAGCTGTTCTCAACTGTAGGCATGTTTGAGTCTAGCTCTGGATGTCTCCCTCCCTCCCCACCGGCCCCCTCCTTGAAATAACTCGGTTGTTTCTTTTTAAAGCTCTGCTTTAACGAGGAAACAGTCAGGAGGGGCAGCTCAAGTGATTAAGAGTAATGAAAGTCTTGTTTTTTAAAAAGTTACTGGTATAAAAGACTTGAGGGAATATTTTGGGGAAATGGTAACATACGCAGAACAGCCAGAGAAGGCAAACATCAGTGAAGCTGCAGGCTGGCAAACAAAAAATTCTATCGGGCTTCAGGGAAACAGGATTCTGGTGACATTTCAAATGAGTCCATGAAAAAGATACTGCAGGAAATAGCTCTGAACTGAAGAAAACACGGGCTGGTTGGAGTCCTCTCCAAGCTGAACTATTTTTCAACTCCCGAGCATTCCTTTGGATCATTCCTTTAGGTTTAATTGATAGAAGAAATGGGAAACGAGAGGTGAACTCCATTTCTCATTTTGATTCTGTTGGAATTGCAATCAGCAAGTAGTTTGGTGAAGCCAGCCGTGAAGGGCTGTTGTCAAGCTGTTAAGCAGCTGAGCTTTGCCCGTGTGCTCACTGGTGTCTCAAGTGGTCACAGGTGAGGTTGCAACGGAAAAACCCCAAGCGCATGTCCTGGGGATTCCTCCATTTAAGGTGGGCTCCCTTCCACTCCTTCCTTCTTCAGGCTCGGATTGAGCCCAGGTGCTTGCAGAAGCAAGGAGCAGCCAGTAGGCTCTTTGCTGTCTCCGTATGTAATCCTGCCTGCAAAGTTAGCCATAGGGGCTTGCGATGTGTTTCTTTTATAACCACATTTTAAGCTTTTGGGTCCTGCTTCAGTAAGGAGATCCTAAGTAGCCAGACTGGAGACGGCCATTACTTAAGTCGAATGAAGTATCTAAACCGTGATTTACCCTCTGTGTCTTTGTCACCATTCATCATGGTCCATCAGTGTTGTTGTTATGTGCGAAGTCGTGTCTGACCCATCGCGACCCCATGGACAATGATCCCCCAGGCCTTCCTGTCCTCTACCATTCCCTGGAGTCCATTTAAGTTTGCACCAACTGCTTCAGTGACTCCATCCAGCCAGCTCATTCTCTGTCATCCCCTTCTTCTTTTGCCCTCGATCGCTCCCAGCATTAGGCTCTTCTCCAGGGAGTCCTTCCTTCTCATGAGGTGGCCAAAGTATTTGAGTTTCATCTTCTGGATCTGGCCTTCTAAGGAGCAGTCCGGGCTGTTCTCCTCTAGGACTGACCGGTTTGTTCACCTTGCTGTCCAAGGGACTTGCAAGAGTCTTCTCCAGCACCAGAGTTCAAAAGCCTCAATTCTTTGACGCTCGGCCTTCCTTATGGTCCAACTTTCGCAGCCTTACATTGCAATCCATCCATCAGTGTATTGAGATCAGATTAGGGGAGCCCTGGCCTGCCATCACTGCCGTGTTGTAAACAGCACAATGAGACATAAGCGGTATCATTCCCTTAAAGTGTGTTTTTGTTCACCGTATTTCTGCTCAGTCTCATCCCGACCTTGCCGCTCTGTTCTCCAGTGTTGTAAGCCGGGGCACAAATGCCTGCCATCTGCTCTAGGCTACTCAAGGATGATTTCTCTAATTAGGTCCAATTGACTTTCTGTCAATGATTAAATGTAATAGGTAATAATAACTTGGCTTAATCATCGGCCACCATTATTATTAGCTCATTGATTGCAATAATTTTAGAAATTACCCATCAGAATAAAATATGTTTAGCACCTGGTTCATCCTTTGAAAAAAAAAGAAAGAAAAAGGGAACATCTGTGGTAAGTGTGTAATAGATGTGGAATTTGATGTCTTTCGATCTGGTAGAAATAAATAAATCCTCATTTTTAAGTGTGTGAATGGGCACAGATTTATTATTGGACAAGGAGAGGATCAAATAAAATCAACGCAAAATTTACTGCTGGGATTTACAAAACTGTCAAATTGTATGAATCATCTTCACTATCCTGAGGATTTCTGACCATGTCTCCAAGGTTCAGTTTCCTAGAAATTTGTCACTCTTTTTGGAGATAAAATCAGCCCAGGGGCAGATTAAGAAAAAATCCTCACAGGTTTGGGCAAGGCCTTTAAAGGGCAAACCATCATCCACCCATTTCCTCCTGTAAATGACTTTCTCTGGATCTCATATCAAGTTCTTCCTCACATTTGGGCAACTGTAATGATGAACATGGGATTCCCAAAGAAGCAGGCTAGACTTTTAGAAGTATTTCATAATTTCTCAATCCTTAGGCCAGGGGTAGTCAAACTGTGGCCCTCCAGATGTCCATGAACTACAATTCCCAGGAGCCCCCTGCCAGCGAATGCTGGCAGGGGGCTCCTGGGAATTGTAGTCCATGGACATCTGGAGGGCCGCAGTTTGACTACCCCTGCCTTAGGCTGTCACATTCTGCAAACAAGAAGGTAAGCCATGGTGGTGTTGAACAAGGATTGAGGAGGCCCCTCTTTATATTTCCACTGTGTCGTGAGGTTCTGTATAGTAACACTGTGGCAGCACTTATGGACCTTGATGCTTCTGTGCTGCTGTGGAGCATGAAATGGGAATACAAGAACTTGCTCTGGAATATAAAACATGACGCTATGATGAAAAGATGCGATTTTTTTTTACTGGCAGCAATTGGCAATAATAATTCAAAGAAATTCTGGTCCCTCATCTCTTGCTCATTTAAATCCTGGGGAAAGCCAACGTCCTGTATACCTGCTGAGTCTTGTAAATGTCATTACTCCTATCTTTTTCCTGTACCTCCTAGAAATAAATTTCTTCCAGTGAGATTGGGGGAATTACCAGATTGGCTAGCTGTTTGCCCAGGGGGGAAAGTTTAATTGTAAATTTGAGAAAGAGTTGTGCTCCTGAACAAAATGAGAACTCCTTTTTTTAAAAAACCAGATTGGCTAAAGTATTAGCTCCTACCTGCTCAGTAGTTAATCTGTATGGAAAAATCCCTGAAGCCATAATTGTCCCACTGTACAAAAAAGACAATAGAACAGATCAGTCCAATTATCAGTCTATTAGCCTTTCCACCATGGGTAAGCTATATGCCTCTTAGTTACTCCAGAAATTAAGTAACTGGGTATATGAAAAGGGTATTATTGGCCCTGAACAAGCTGGTTGTGCGAATGGTTGGTTTATGTCTAGTATTCCATCATCTGTCTAGTATTCCATCATCTTGCTAGAAAGTATACGTCAGATCTGGAAGGAAGGCTATTTGCAGCACTTATGGATTTGCAAGCCATTTTTGATTCAATGTTCTGCGATTGACCTTGGGAGCAGTTGAAAAGATTTTCATTGATACTAGGTTGCTAATAGCTTGTTATGGTTACTGTGATAGCTTCATGGTTCTACAACTGCTCAAGTAAGATGCAGTTTGGAAGGGCATTTATCACAAACTATTTTGTAGAAGAAAGAGGTTAGGCAGGGGCTGTGTTCTGGCTCCAACTTTTCAATAATATATTAGCGATATGACCCCTTTCTTAGGAAAGCTGAAATCCATGCACCTTCTTTAGCTAACTGCATGGACCCAGTATTACCTTCTGCCAATGATATGGCTTTATGCTCTAGGACCCCGCTTGAATTGCATCGTTTACTGTAATCCCTTGCCCCATATTGTCCGCGAGAAGGGATTACAATTTACTATGACAAGTCTTAAAGTCATGGTATTCTCCAAGTCTCACCTGCTGGAATTAACAAGAAATATTAATGGTGGTATGTTGGAACAAGTAAATGAGTTGATATTTAGGGGTTAACTTTCAGTCCAAAAGGCCATGGAATCCCAGTTTAGATAAAGCACATAATAAGGCCCTATTTACATCTCAATCAATTGTGAAATATTTTCTAACAGTTGGTGATCAGTTCCTTCCAGTGGCCATTATAATTTTTTTTACAGCAAGGTCTTCTTCCAGCTATTACGTGGCATTTCTGTATGAACAGAAACATGCCAAGAATCCTTAGTTTATGTATTATCTTTCCTTCAAAAGATTACTGGGGTGCCATGATGGGGCCCTGGAATTGTTCTGAGGCTGAAATTGAGTTTACATTCACTTGAGGCCTGTGCTTAGAGCACCTTAAGTGCTGCCTGAAAATATTGTTCACTAATGATAGATATTTATCCCCTGTTAAGTGAAGATCTTTATTCAAATCCTTGGACAGAGTTACTTAAATCAAGACCCTCACTACTAGTCTTTCAGTTTATGGCCTCCAGGTACTACAAGAGAAATATCAAGGTTAATTAAAGGATTAAAACTTCATAAGGCTCTTTGCCCAAACGTATGCCCAGCTGAGCTTTTTAAGGCCAATCCAGTGTAGAATTCTTTCTCCCATTTTCTCTAGAATAATTATGCCTGGTTCTTGGAGAAGGGCTATTATTGTTACAATATATATGAAATGCAGTTTTTCAAATCCACAAAATTATCAACCTATAAACCTATAATCCGTAGTAGGGAAATTATGCTTCATTCCTGTATAATAAGTTAACATCTTGGGTCTATTCAGCTAACATTCTGGGAACTGAACAAGCCAGCTTTCATAAAGGCCAATCTCATGAAGACCATAATTTGATTTTAAGATCAGTAGTGGAAAAATACACCAAAGTAAAATGGAGAGCCCTCTTTGCAGCTTTTATGGATTTCAAACAAGCTTTTGATTCAATCACAAAAGAGTGATTTCAGAAAAAAATCAATTGGGAAAAGGCTATTATGGCTAATCCAGTGATTATATTCTAATTCCTTGGCCCAAATTCAAACAGGAATTTTAGGACAGCTAGCACAAGAAATACTACAAAATAAGGAGGTTAGGTTAGATTGTTTACTGGCCAGTATTTTGCTTGATGTATATATACAAATGATCAAGCTATCATTTTAGCTCTCCTCTTGTCATATACCCCTAATCTGGCAGATCAAAAAATACTGTTAGTGCTATATGCGGATGATCCTTTGCTCATTTGTCACTCCCCATTAGGCCTTTGTAGATTATTTAATGCCTTCTCTGAATAATGTTTAAATGAGTGATTGGCAATAAGCATCCAGAAATCTAACTTCATGGTTTTCTCGAAAGCAAGAAACATTCCTGAATATAAATGGAAGTTAATGATAATGATGGAGTGACTATTTTGGTTTCCCCTCTTGTACAGCAGCTTGCCTTTAGAGAATAAAGAGCGAACTTTGTACAGAGTGAGATATCTGCAAGGTGCCTTGGCAGCTTGCCTGATGCAGAGGGAAAGTCCCTGGAAGCTGGTCCGGACAGAGAAGATACCCCCACCATGTGACTGAAGCTGAATAAACTAAAAAGATAAGCAGGAGCCTTGAGTTGATTGGATAAATGTTAATCTAACTTTGCACAGAGTGGTTAATTAGATAATGACCTAATTTGGGTGTGACTGTATAAAAATACATACCTAGTGTGTCTCTGGATGGATGCTAGACTTTAGATGTGACACAGTGCCACCCCTTTTAATCCTGCAGCTATGAAAATGGTATTTTATAAAGAATGCTCTGGCATTGTGAACAATCTGGATTTCGCCCCACAATGGGTTAAAACAAACCTGAACTCCCTAATGGTGGATGCATAATTATGGGAAAGAAAATTGACCAAGTTAGACAATTTAATTGTCCAGGTATAACATTTCAAGCAAATTTAATCTGGAAATCACAGACAAGCATTAAACACAATGCAAAAGTATGCAGTAATGTTGTGTTTCAATTTTTCATACCCAGGAAAGGGATTTTATACCTGGAGCAATCAAAGCATATAATGCTAAGGTGCTTCTTCAAACACTCTATGGTATTGGGGTTTTGATTGATTCAAAAGATGAAGCAACTGACCAAGTGACACAATTTCTTTCTGGCATATCAGGCATGCAAAATGGTGTCTCTGGGATAACCCACATAATGGAATTAGATCAGAAGACTCTGAAAGCCTTAGTGTGGCAAAGAACATTCTTGTTATATCATAAGGTGCTCATGTCTAACAAGGGGCTCCTAAGTTTTATTCAAGAAGAAGATCTACTACTGGATTCTTGGGGGGGGGGGGACTCAGTTGTTGGGCTTTAACCCAAGCAAAGCATAGGAGATGAAAGAAATCAAGTCAGCTGTGATATTCCTGGATTTTAGAAGTACTCAGGAAAGAGCATGGTGTGTATGCTCAGTAGCCAAAATATGTCTTTAATTTAACAGTACCTCAGTATAGAAGGACATTTATGCTGGTGTGAGGACATTATGAATTTCCTTTCGTCTAAGGCAGCCTTTCTAAACTTTTTTACCATTGAGAAACCCCTGAAAAATTCTTCAGACTTTGAGAAGTCTCTTAAGTGAAGCAATCATGCAGAATATAGTTGGAAAGTATAGCTGTATAAAAGCCCCCTGGGGCCCCTCCCCTCCCCTCCAGACCCATCATTGACCATTTTGGGGGGCAGAAGGGTCAAGATGTCTATATATGGTCCAATCACCCTATAAAAGTTTAACAAATCTATCTATCTACCATACAGAAAACCCTTCCAGGGCCGTCAAGAAACCCCAGGGTTTCACAAAACCCTGGTTGAGAAAAGCCAGGGTGTCTGGGTTAACTTCAGAATATCAAAGGAGCCATCTCAGTGTTACATCTTCCAGAGGAAGAGCCTGTTGTAAATATCTCCTTAAGAACAGGGCTCTGGTAGATAGCTCCCAAACCTTCACACCTGTGTGATCTGGCTCAGCTGTGTCTCATCAGCACCAAATGGTCAGCTTAATTGCCCTCTGTGATACATCAAGGCATTGATTGAATATAAGTGGGCCAGAAATTTGCCTCTTGGATCCTCCATTTCAGCCATGAGGTTCTTATGGCGGTTTGATGACTGAAGCCATGAGTGTTTGGGTGAGATTCCTATAGCTAGTCAGATTGTATGCTTTCTTTGGCCTCACTAGCCTTAGGGGTGAGGTCATTCAGAGAGGGAGTTTTTATTTTCTTTATACTTGTGTCACCTATTTTCCCTTGTCACTTTTGTATTGTACTTGTGACTAATCTCATTGATGATTACATTAAATATCTTTTGGTCAAGAGTTACTAAGAGCCATTACACAGGCATTCTTTATTCTGATAGAAGTGGGAATATGGGGGATGGTCAAATTGAGACTTTGTAACATATCTTGCTGTCCTGTCGTTTTGGGGAGGATTTGGGAAAGAAATATTTAGGGCAGTTTTTATATTATAAGTTTTATCTTTCATAGCAGAGTCTAATTCAGCTGTTATTATTAGACTAGGGACCAAGCCCATTGCATTCAGGAATATGGGTGCTAGATTATGGGAGTGGGTGGGAAGAACTCTGCAGATGGCCTTCCCCTTCCCCCCCCCCCCCAGGACCTTGAAAGGCTGCAGGCAGCTGTTATAGAACTCACCGGCAAGAGCAGCTCTCACACTGCAGGGATCTGCAGCCTCCGAGCCTCAGAGGGAAGTGGAAGGAGGAGGGGGTGGAGGACTAAAGGTGATTGGCAGGCCACTGGACAGACAAAAAGCTGGTTGGAAGAGGAGGCACTCAGGGGCAGGACATCTGCCCTGAGGGGGTGTTAAGTGCTGAGTGGCACTTAAGACATGACCTCCTCCAAGGCCTTATTAGAAATATTAAATGGAACAGATATGGATGATAGGATCATATTATCAGTAGCAAGATCTTTGTTGGTGGCACTTCAGTGTAAAAGGGGATAATCTAAAGTTGTTTCAATGTGATGCTGCTTGTGGACAGTTCGCTGTTGAAGCAATATCTTTAAGTTTCTTACTTAACAGCCTTAGGGGTGGTTTCTGCTAATACCTTAATTTTCCAGTGGCTTTTTGAATTAGATAATGGATGTGAGCTGGAAGGATTTGTTCCCTTCTCTGCTCGGTTCTTTTACACCTGCAAGGCAACAGCTTGTATTTTATTATTTATTACATTCATATACCGGAGGAGGAGATTCTTATATGCTGCTTTTCTCTACCTGAAGGAAGCTCAAAGTGGCTTACAGTCTCCTTCCCTTTCATCTCCCCACAACAGACACCCTGTGGGGTGGGTGAGGCTGAGAGAGCCCTGATATCACTGCCCGGTCAGAACAGCTTTATCAGTGCCATGGCGAGCCCAAGGTCACCCAGCTGGTTGTATGTCGGGGAGCGCAGAATCGAACCCGGCATGCCAGGTTAGAAGTCCTCACTCCTAACCACTACACCAAACTGGCTCTCCCCCCCATGACTACCCCCATAGCACACAGAGAGGGAGTTAGTTGATTGGGGGTGGGAGGATAGGTTTTTGCCGCTGGGAAATATAATTTTAATTGGGGGGGGGTTTCATAATATGCATTTTATGTGGGTTTTTATTATTATGCAACCCACTGTGAGACTGCTCTGCTGAAAGCAGTGGTTAATAAATCTAATAATATTAACTGTAGCTCGGTGGCCCAGTAGAAGGCATTTGTTCAGGTCAACCTCAACCAAATGTCTGGTCGAAGAGCGCCTTTATGCACGCCCTGCAGAATTATTTTAGTTCTATTAGGGCCCTGATCTCTTTGAGGATCTCCTTCCACCAGGTGGGGGCCAGGACAGGAGAAAGCTCTGGCCCTGGTTGAGGTCAAGCGAGCTTTCCAAGGGCCAGGGATCACCAGAAATTTGGAAGTGCTGGAGTATAAGGCTCTTTGGGGGGTGTAAGCAGAGAGGTGATCCCTCAGGTATACTGGGCCCAGACCGTGTATGGCCTTAAAGGTGATTACCAGAACCTTAAGCCTGATCTGGAATTCAACTGAATATATATTTTATAGCTGTGCCACACAACAGGAGAGCTCTTATGATATCTCAACTAAACACAATTTCACCACCGTTACTATATGGTCAAGATAGTACCAGGCCTTACTCTAATGGGATATGCTTGTGTCCATCAGGGCAGTCAGAGTCATAGTAACATTGTCTTTTCAGAGTATAGGTTGTTCACTCATATAAGGAAAAAATTGTTTGTCTGTTGGCTGGGTCAGATCCTCACATCACCGTATCAGTTGCAAATAGGGTTTTTTTTCCAGAGTCATGGTAAATAGAAAATGACTGAGTGATTTTTTTTATCTTGGGTAATTTGATTGTGATTCAGTTCATGTTAGTTAAGCTAACAGAGCAGTATTGTAAAAGTAAAAAGGTAAGCTACAACCCACCCGAAATTGTTAGGTTTTTTGCCAAGGATGAAAATATGGGCTGGACCTCTCAACTTTCCTCCCTTCTCTGCAACCTCACAACTCTTCTTCTAGCACCTGAGAAGAGAGAGATCCTGCCACAAAAAGAGAGAGTCAAGCTACTACTGCCATTATGGCAGCCAAGCAGGAGAAGAACAAACTGTGTATTTAACCCTAGTCTCTATGGTTATAGAAGATGGCCTCCATAGGTTGATGGCCCTGACATATTTAATTGTGTTTAATCGTGTTCCAGCTTTCTTCTTCTATTGATCTAGTGTATTTTCATCCTTCCCTTTCTCCAAGAAGATCAACATATTGTATTGTTCTCACCTAGTTTACCCTCAGAAAGCCCTGTGAGGTAGGTTTGGCTGAGAGAAAGCTCATGGTCACTCTGTACATTCTGTGTTAAAGTAGCAAGTCCTGACTCTTAACTACTACAACACACTGGCTCTTGCATTCACTGATTGATGGGAATGTCTACTATTAACATTAATGTTCATGATTCTTTGCCTTGTTTTTAGTTGATTTGGACTGGTACAATTAACCGTGTCTGCCTCTTTAAAAAATTGTAGCATGCTATTAAATCCAATGTGGTGTTTTTTTGCAAACAAGCTTTGCAAATCAATTCTGGGTTTCCTATAATCATATGGAAATACCAGGGAAAATATACTGTCTGGGATTTTTTTTTAAGGACACTGTTGAGACATGTAATGATTTCCAGCTTCTAAAGATGCCAACTAACTTCCTGTATCCCCATCAGGCAATCTTGAGCATTATCAGGTTTGAAAAATATATATCCATTTCCCCCAGTGTGTTTAAGAATTGGCTATGGTTATATTTTTTTCATTTCCCCAAGTTTCCTCTTAAACACATTCATGACTAGAATTTTATTTTCAATAAACACTCCCTTAAGCTTAAAAAAAAAAGAATTCGTACAAATGTGAAGACAACCAGTAGGGTCTGGATGCTATTTGCCCAGGAAACTTCTTTTTTGACTTGCCAGGTTTAACGAACATTAATTTTGGTTGCATACATCTGTGGCTGCAAGAGTTTGAACGACACATTTTTCGTAATAACCCAGCCTTGGAAAAATGAGTGAGACTTTGGCTGGTCTCACCCTTTGTCTGCCACTTCACTGCCCATTTTCCTCAGATGGCTGACATCTGGAATGTAAATTATATTAAAATAATACTCCCATGTTATCAAATGTTCATTATTTGGCTATTGAACCTCATGCAGATCTGCAAAGTTATGCTTATTCACCGTAGTTGTTATTCACCGGGAACGCTGTAGAATGTCTTTGGGAAATATAATAGCCTAATGTTCAGGCCTCTGATGTTATTTTGCAGTGGCTGTTCCTAAGAAATATTGAACCTTGAGAACCTCTACCGCCTGCTGGTTGTTTCACTGGCCTTTTCAAAACATAAAACGTGCATTTCTGATTTCCTTATAGCTACTGCAAAAGGGTTTCTAGGAATTGCTCCCTTTCTTTTACCGCTTGGGGAGACCTCATAAAGAAACCTGGGGACTTATTCACTCTATTAATTTGGTTTCTGCTCACCCACATTAATTTAAAAGCCCCCTTAAGTCCAAGCTGCGCAAAACTTGGATTTCTATAGGCTCCTGGACTTGCACCTGCCATTTCCCCAGAAAACGCTTCTTTGAGAGCACCTGCTTTGTGGAGCCACAACCTGGACCCTGTAAATCTGATCCTCACCAAACTTGGACATCAGATAGAGGAAAGTCATTTGGAGATGTCCTGTGAGTTTGATACCTCTGAGGATGTTCAGAATCATCATGCGGAGGTCGGTAGTGGTAAACCACCTGTTTAGCTCTTGCCTTGAATACCGGGTCACCAGAAATAAGTAGCAATTTGATGCCGGGTTGCACGTGTGATATTGAATTGGGATGCATTTCCTTTGTCACCTGGGCCTAGTCTGCACACAATGCATAATGCACTTTAGAAGTAGATTTTCCTGTTCTGCACAGGAAAATCCAGTTGCCAAAGCACATTTATTTATTTTATTTTATTTTATTTATCATACTTCTATACTGCCCTCCCCGGAGGCTCAGGGCGGTTTACATTATAACAGAGAACCTTACATGTACATCGATAACCAACAATTGCAACCAACACAACACAGTATAACAGTAAACAGTCGTGATACAAACAGGTCCAGGGCTTGTTGATGGGATTCTGAGGGGGCTGGCTTATTGATTGAATTCTGAGGGGTGGGGGTGCATTGAAAGTGCATTACTATTACTATTACTATTACTATTACTATTACTATTACTATTACTATTACTATTACTATTACTATTACTATTACTATTACTATTACTATTATTAAATTTATTCCCCGCCACTCTCTTGCGGCTCGTGGCGGGTTACAGCATTCTACATTATCCTATGTGTGCGGAATGGGCCCTGGTGCTGAAGCTTCAGGAAGGAAAACTATAAAGGAAGTCCCTTTCTGAGGGTCCAGAAGATCACTGGTGAAAGTTAGGCTGAGAGCCGTTGCCTTTTGATAAATAGCCACTTGAGTGCTACACATTCAGCTTTGTTGGGTGCACAGGTAAGATGTCAGATAACATCCAGCGGGAAGGGCCGATTAAAGGGCGAATCATGCGTAGTATTTACTGGGAGCATACATGGAGTTAAGTCTTGGACCAGTCATGCTCTCTCAACCTAACCTACCTCACAAGATTGTTGTGAAGATGGAATGGAAGGGCGGAGAATGCAGTAAGCTGCTTTGGAGTCCTGCTGGAATTAGGCAAAGAAACAAATAAATGAAATAAACAAAGAAACAAACCAGAGTTTGCTGGTGTGAAAGACTGTGAGAATTCAGAGCCAAAGGCATCTTTTTTTGCACCCAGGTCAGCCGATTGACTTGACATGTCCTTTCCATTTGGTGAAAAAGAGTTTTAAAAACTTGTGTTAAAAAAAAAAAATTGTAATTCCCTTTTCAGGGTTTCATTTCCCCCTCCTGCGACAATGATGCCAATATCTCCAAGCATCTGCGGCAGGTCAGGCATTTATTGTTGGTTAAACATAACCTGTTCGATTCAGGACTGCTGCTTGCCCCTAACCCAAATGCTTTTCCAGGTGTTCCTGCCCTTCGCCTGTGCACATTTCCAAAGCTTTTCCTCCAACAGATGTGAAAGGCACTGATCTCCAGTTTCCTGGTCTTTAATCTCCTGACCCTTTTAAAACTAATGGAGTTGTATTTGCCACTTTCTAATCCTCAGGAATTACCCCCACGTTTTCAAGCGTGTCAGTTTAATTTCACGTTCTTTATTAAATTCCACAAAATCACATTACCTTGCAAAATCATCTCTTTCTAAGCAATTTGTAGTGTTTTCCCCTCCTAAGCTTCGAGTTTTGCACTTTAAGTGATGCTGTTCGTTGCCTTTGGGACCATTCGTTGGGTTTTCACTTGTGTTGTATTTATGGACAAAAATCTCTGCTCCTAGGATTGATTTGGAATTGAACCCAGAAAATTCATCTTCAACCTCAAATCAAAAAATGTCTCTGTTGGAAATAGTTTTGAACTACATATGCCACTGGGTGTCCTTAGAGCAGGGAGGGACCAGGCTGTGGCCCTCCAGATGCTGTCAGATGCATGCTAGCAAGGGCCCATGATCACTGGATCACCCCTGCTTTGGATTATGATAGCATCCGGAACCCCCTGTGATCTTCTGTGCTGGATCTTGGCCAGAGAGGGAGGTGTGTCCTGAATTACACCTTGGTGTGTTAAGAACTTTGCAGCAGTTTATTCACCAGGTGAGTGTACCTTCTTTGAACTCTGATGCGACGCAAGGTAAGCTCCTGATTGGATTGGACTGACGTTTCCAAATGACGTTCAGCTCAAGCATGGAGCTGTATCCTTCTGTTTTGCACAACAGTGGCTTCTTGTTGCAAATTGCGACTGCTTTTCCCCATCCAAGAACTAAATCATCTTACTTATTGAACAGGAAGAGAAAGAGCAGCAGCAGCAGCTGTGTTTGTATCGGCCACATTTCACTACCTGAAGGAGTCCCGAAGCCGCTTACCAACAATTTTCCCTTCCTCTCCCCACAATAGACACCCTGTAAGGTAGGTGGGGCTGAGAGAGCTCTAAGAGAACTGCACTGAAAGAACAGCTCTAAGAACTGTGACTGGCTCAGGGTCACTCAGCCCATGGAAAAGTGGGGAAATCAAGCCCAGTTCTCCAGATTATAGTCCACCCCTCTGAACTACTACCATGCTGGCTGAAGAAGAGGCATGTATCTCCTAAGCTCAATAAAGTGATCATCGATGTGTCTAAAGCACTGACTCTCTTGCCATTCATGCTGCCTTGGCACCTGCGTAGCAGAACCCAACCTTGACCGACTTGTAGGCATCTTCATAGCTTTGTCCAACTGGAGGAGGCGGCTGTGGCAGGTGGGATAGCCGTTGTTGGCAGGAGAGTGGGCCAGCGAAAGGTTAAATCGCGGACCATAATTCAGAGTTTGCAAGACCTGACGTTAATGATTGAACATGCTGGAGGACATTAATTAACAGGGTCACAACTTCACTGCCCAACACACAGCGATGATCCAGTTGCTGGAAAGGTGAGCCAGGAGCACTCTCTGCACCTCTGTTTTTTCCCTGTTATCTTCGTCTTCACCTTGAGGGTGGAAACTGCCTCCTCATCCATCATCCTCATTCAACAAAACCTTTGGGCCTTGATGGTTTATGCCCTTCCTCTCGTCCAGCATGCAGCGCAAGCCTGCCTCGATTCAGCAGCGTGCCTCTTCCATGTGCCTTCAGCCCGTACCCACTGCCACATGAAAACACTCAGGTCAGTTTGATTTGATGTATATTATGATGTTTGGATAATGAAATAACAGGCCTCGAAGACAAAAAGTAAGCAAAACCTTGGTGGTTCCAGTCTAGGGGGCCTCTTCACATGCTTAGTTAAACCTAGAAGCTGTGGGCATGCCACCCAATGTGACAGAAACTGTAAACACAGCTGGTCAGGGGTAATTGATCCTTAATCCCTAGCAATTTTCACTTTGTTAGGATCATGTGTATAAGTTTATATGAAGAACTCCATGAGATGCTGGATGCCAGTGCTCCAGTTGCTGGCCTTCTGTATCACGGAGATAGGGCTAGAAGGGCTCTTTATTTGGCTGTATCGTGCCTTAATGCTAATTTGGTGGGGTTGGGGTAGCACGATACAGCTAAGTATGCCAAGTGGAAGCTTCTCATGAGCAAGATATTGGTTTCCTTAGAAAGATTATGAGCTCTGTCTTCATCATAGAGAAGGGCAGATGACGGTACTAGATGGAAGATGTGATTTTTAAAGCTTGTAATGTTGTAATGTTTATGTTTAGGATTGACTAGAGGCAAAGCCTGTGGCACCCAGGGAAACAACGGGCACCAGGATGCACACCTGCACTGTAGCCTTCCTGGAGGCTGGCTACATGGTAAAAGCTCCTGCCCACTCCTAGGCTCCCCATCTCCAAACCTCAAGGAACATTTCTGACCCAGGGGTTGTCAACCTCCAGGTATGGCCTGGAAATCTCCTGGAATTGGAGGTCATCTGCAGACTACAGAGATCAGTTCCCCAGGGGAAAATGGCTATTTTTTGGAGGGGGGACTCTGCAATGACAATTCATCTCCAGGCTCCTGCTTCAGAGAGGAGAACTCTGTGATAGAGAGGTTGGGACCTGGGGATTTGCTGGAATGGCAGGTCATTTCCTTCCAACAGAGATCAGTCCCCCTGGAGAAAAGGGGGGGACACTTTGGGAGGGGGGAGTCTTTGGCTTTGGATTCCATGGAGGTGCAGGGATGCCAAGCTCCAGGTGGGAAACAAAGAGAAATGCTGTGTGGCAGTTATGGCTAATAACAATAAACATCATCAAATAACTCATAAACTTGTCACAGTTTCTTCTTTCAATGAAAATATTTTATATTCCGTTTTATATTCCGTTATATTCTAACGGAAGATGCAGAGAAAGCAGAAAGGCTTAGTGCCTATTTTACATCTGTTTTTTCCCACAGGTCAAAGTGTTTAGGCATATCTAAAGATGGCCATAGCCAAAGGACAGTGTCTGGGTGGCAGGTTAACATGGATAGAGAGGTTGTCGAGAGGCATTTAGCTGCACTGGATGAGTTCAAATCCCCTGGTCCGGATGAAATGCACCCGAGAGTACTCAAAGAACTTTCCAGAGAACTTGCACAGCCCTTGTCCATCATCTTTGGAACCTCTTTAAGGACTGGAGATGTCCCGGGGGACTGGAAGAGAGCAAATGTTATTCCGATCTTCAAAAAAGGGAGGAAGGATGACCCGGGAAACTACAGACCAGTGAGTCTGACCTCTGTTGTGGGGAAGATAATGGAGCAGATATTAAAGGGAGCGATCTGCAAACATCTGGAGGACAATTTGGTGATCCAAGGAAGTCAGCATGGATTTGTCTCCAACAGGTCCTGCCAGACCAACCTGGTTTCCTTTTTTGACCAAGTAACAGGTTTGCTGGATCGGGGAAATTCGGTTGATGTCATTTACTTGGATTTTAGTAAAGCTTTTGACAAGGTTCCCCATGATGTTCTGATGGATAAATTGAAGGACTGCAATCTGGATTTTCAGATAGTCAGGTGGATAGGGAATTGGTTAGAGAACCGCACTCAAAGAGTTGTTGTCAATGGTGTTTCATCAGACTGGAGAGAGGTGAGTAGCGGGGTACCTCAGGGCTCGGTGCTTGGCCCGGTACTTTTTAACATATTTATTAATGATCTAGATGATGGGGTGGAGGGACTACTCATCAAGTTTGCAGATGACACCAAACTGGGAGGACTGGCAAATACTCCGGAAGATAGAGACAGAGTTCAACGAGATCTGAACACAATGGAAAAATGGGCAAATGAGAACAAGATGCAATTTAATAAAGATAAGTGTAAAGTTCTGCATCTGGGTCAGAAAAGTGAAAAGCATGCCTACTGGATGGGGGATATGCTTCTAGGTAACACTGTGTGTGAATGAGACCTTGGAGTACTTGTAGATTGTAAACTAAACATGAGCAGGCAGTGTGATGCAGCGGTAAAAAAGGCAAATGCCATTTTGGGCTGTATCAACAGAGGCATCACATCAAAATCACAAGATGTCATAGTCCCATTGTATACGGCACTGGTCAGACCACACTTCAAGTACAACGATACAGGCTAGATATCAGGAAAAAGTTTTTCACAGTCAGAGTAGTTCAGCAGTGGAATAGGCTGCCTAAGGAGGTGGTGAGCTCCCCCTCACTGGAAGTCTTCAAGCAAAGGTTGGATACACACTTTTCTTGGATGCTTTAGGATGCTTAGGGCTAATCCTGCATTGAGCAGGGGGTTGGACTAGATGGCCTGTATGGCCCCTTCCAACTCTATGATTCTATGATTCTATTTAATTGATAGCAAAATTTGCTTGAAGAACTGAAAACCTTTCAGTCAGTATGTTCTTTAGTTCGGTACAATATCAGAGTAAACCAAGAGCACTTATATGTTACAATCAAACATGAAAACATTGATTGGCAAAGAACGTACAGAGGGTTTCTCAATTACTGCCTCTGTTAGTTTATCTAAACTTTTCTAAATGGACTCCGAGGAATGGTAGAGGACAGGAAGGCCTGGAGGATCATTGTCCATGGGGTTGCGATGGGTTGGACACAACTTTGCAACTAACAACAAAAAATTTTTTTTTACCATGGAGAACCCCCTGAAATATTCTTCAGCCTTCAAGAAACACCAGAAGTGAGATCTCATCAGGGATACCTGGTTGAAGACCATTTCCTATTGGGGGAATATTTCCAGGAGGCGGGGCAATCAGGTAGGGAGTGAGTTATCTGCATACAACTTGAGCCTGTATGGGGAGGGTGGTAGAAGCAGCATCAGCGGCCGAATAAGCTCCCATAGGGAGTTGAGTGCTTGGGATAAACTGACAGTATTCTTAGATGCTTGTCACTGGTTTTCTAGGGATAGACATTAATGTGGCAAAATGATAGCATTTCCTCACAAGCTCTGGTCCCCCCATATATCTATGGCAAAAAAATGTAACAATAAAATTCTTGTTGGATCTTGTTTAATAAGCATGGATGGACCCACATTGAGGAAGTTACAGACACAAGTGACAAGGAGAAGCAATGGCCTCCAATATCCATGATACACTTGTACCTGGAGCTGCTGGACATTGTGAGAGAGCCATCAGACTATGTGGTCTGCTTGAGGCCATGCCTTGAATTGTACCCAGAGCCGGTGTGGCACTGCGGTTAGGAGCAGTAGCTTCTAATCTGGCCAGTCTGGTCTGATTCCCTGCTCCTCCACATGCAGCCAGCTGGGGTGACCTTGGGCTAGTCACAGTTCTGTTAGAGCTGTTCTCACAGAGCTGCCCTGTCAGGGTTCTCTCCGCCTCACCTAGTTCACAGAGTGTCTGCTGCAGGGAGAGGAAGGGAAGGTGATTGTAAGCCGCCTTGAGACTCCATTGGGCAGTGAAAAGTGGGGTATAAAAGCCAACTCTTCTTCTTCTAGGGTGTCAGCCTATGACTGAAGAATCCTAGAATCAGATCCCCTCCCAACCTGGCTAGGAAGCTTGCTGAGGGGACATAGACCACTCTCCAACTCTCAAGTTAACCTTGCTCCCCAGGTTTTTGTGATGACGGAATGGAAGGCAGGGATGTCATGTCATCTTCTGGTTCGCTATGGCAAAGCTCTGCTTGGTTGACTCCCGGTTCCTGACATGGCTTTGGCTCTTGACTCTGCTCCCTAGCTACTTGATCACGGTATGGCTTTGTCATGTCATGTCTCATGTCATATATATCATGTCATGTCTTGTGCCCTATATGTAATGTCTCATGTTTCTTTCTTTCTGACTTTTATTGTTTTTTACATGTTGTAAACCACCATGAGCCAGAATTTCTGAGAATGGCGGTATAGAAATCAAATTATAAATAAATAAATAAGGGTTGTATGTGGCAGGGTTGGTGCACAGAGCCAAAGCTGAAGTCAAGAACAAGCAGAGCTTTGCCATAGCAAACCAAAACACTGAAAATGTCTAGGCAGACGGACAGGGAAATGCTGGTGGGGCCCCGGCTGCTTGTCATCTGGAGCAGTGGTAGTCAACCTGTGGTCCTCCAGATGTTCATGAACTACAATTCCCATGAGCCCCTGCCAGCAAATGCTGGAAGGGGCTCGTGGGAATTGTAATCCATGGACATCTGGAGGACCACAGGTTGACTACCCCTAATCTGGAGGACTGGGCTGGTGCTGGGCGTGTGCTTGGCCTGGGCAGCACACCTGGGTCAGCTACAGCCTCCAGAGCGCCTCCTGGTGGCTCAGCCAGAGGTGCAGCAGGCGACATCTCAAGACTAGACAAGACATTAAAATGTGTCCTGTTCTAACAAGGCTCCAAAATAAACTTCTTTGCTGAAACAGTGCTGTGTTTTGAGTCAAAACTGAGCTTCATTCAGGCGTATTAGATTGAAAACCTGAGATTTGTGCTTGAGGGGAAAAGATGGTGGTATACAACTCCATTGAGGACATGGAGGAAAATGTTCAACTCAAACCACACTCCTGTGCTCCAGACTTATTTCTACTTATTGCATCTTGGGTTTCATGGGTTGCTGTTTCCATGTGGAACCTGCTTGAATCCTCCCCTGCTCTCTTTTGCTGCTGCCATGTGGAGCCCACAGCCGTGTCAGCAAGGCAAACACCAACTGGGCTTTTGACCTAAATCCTGGGGTAGGAGGAAGCGGAAGAGGCAACTTTGATAGGCTTTGAATTGGATAACAGGATCCGACCCCTCACCAGCACAGGTATCCGTGAAAAAGAACAAAGACAGTCAAGTACAAACCTTGCGTGATCTTAATACTCTTGTTTAGACTGCCTGGCAGATTTACACAGCGATGTAAGGGATTCGGGTGTCGAAGCGATTAGTTTGGTGTGAATCACCAGAAAGGCAATGTGAGATTTGCGCATGGCGCATAAGAGGAGACAGCAAAAGTCTTAAAACATAGAATCCATGTCCTGTGCCGTCCAGTGGCAACAAGTGATACGGCACACTAAGCAAAGGGTTTCATGTGGTTATTGTGGTTGGAGCCATTGCTGCAGCAGGTGTGTTTTCAGAAGTCCTTTGGAGGTGGGGGTGGGGGGGGCTCAAAGATTGACATGTGCATCCTTAGCGATATTTGCTCTATTATTACTAGTTTTCATATTTTCAGTTGGAGGCTGCCGTTTCTCCTTTTTGTTCCTCAAAGGCGAAAGATACAAGTTGATAATAGCTCCATTCAGCAACGCCAAATCCGGGGTCTTCAACTCTGTCAAACCTGCGGGCACTTTGGGAATGTCGAAAAAGGGCAGTCAGTGCCAGCACGGTGGCAGGGCAATCATAAAACAGCTGCCACCATCGCAGAGCAGATCACAAAGCACTGGGAGGTTCCAGAAGATATGGGGAACCTCCAAGCCAAGCTCCTCCTCAAATATAATGCTTCCTAGACTTTTTGAGAGCCTCTTGTGGCGCAGAGTGGTAAGGCAGCCGTCAGAAAGCTTTGCCCATGAGGCTGGGAGTTCAGTCCCAGCAGCCGGCTCAAGGTTGACTCAGCCTTCCATCCTTCCGAGGTCAGTAAAATGAGTACCCAGCTTGCTGGGGGGTAAACGGTCATGACTGGGGAAGGCACTGGCAAACCACCCCGTATTGAGTCTGCCATGAAAACGCTGGAGGGCATCACCCCAAGGGTCAGACATGACTTGGTGCTTGCACAAGGGATACCTTTACCTTTAGACTTTTTGAAAGCACCTCCTTGCACTGAAGTGATGGTGGAAAGCTGGGGCTGGCTTTTCGCTTTGAGGAAGAGACACTATTTATTTTTAGTTTTGAAAGAAAAAGGAGGTTTTGCTCCTATAGGGGCCCAAGAAGACGTAACTTGATCTGGAGACATGAGAAGAACATTTTTTCTTATACCCCGCTTTTCACTACCTGAAGGAATCTCAATGCAGTTTACAGTCACCTTCCCTTCCTCACTTTCTCTCTCCTCACACCTGTGAGGTAGATGGGGGCGAGAGAGCCCTGACAGGACTGTTTTGTGAGAACAGCACTACCAGGAATGTGACAAGGCCAAGGTCACCCTGCTGGCCGCAGGTGGAGATTAGAAGACGCCGCTCTTAACTATTACACCAACAAAGATTCTATCAATGATCAGTCCAAGGGCGCATGACTACGAGACACCAGCAATCGGATAATCCAGACCACTCAATCAGGTGAGTCTTCCGTTCAAAACGGACTAGATTTTTATCCTCAAGATTCAAGAAGTGAGTGGGCTGGTAGGCACTTTGGTAGCCCCCACGAACCACACGAGGGAATCACTGGTTGCATCTGTTCAAGACTCTATAGTGTTCTCGTTCCTGGTTCAGTCCTATCAAGCCATGGTGACACCTGTCTTAGTTATATCTAGACTGGACCATTGCAATACACCAGGGGTAGTCAAACTGTGGCCCTCCAGATGTCCATGGACTACAATTCCCATGAGCCCCTGCCAGCATTTGCTGGCAGGAGCTCATGGGAATTGTAGTCCATGGACATCTGGAGGGCTGCAGTTTGACTACCCCTGCAATACACTCTACATGGAGCTATAGTTGAAGAGAGTTTGGAGCCTGCTGCTAGTGCAGAATGGGGTGCCAGGGCCAACTATGAGGATCCTCCAGCCCAAATTTTACAGCAATTACATCACCCTCCTTCCAAACTCATAAAGGCTATTAAAGTCTCTACCACTCCATTGCATATCACCCTAAATTCCAGTGGGCTTTTTGGGGGGCTCCTTTCAATACATTTCCATCAGCACTGCTCAGCAGAAGATTTCAGCATGTGTCTATGAAGTTCACGTGTCTATGAAGTTCAGGTGCAATCGAATCGATTACTCATATTCTACCACATTGTAATTTTTACCGGGATATCAGAAGTAGTCTAATTTCATCTTTGTTACTGCGGTTTTCTAGAGACGCAGATGATCTGTTAGATAACGTCTTACTTGCAGATAAAGATTGTTCTGTTTCTTATACAGTGGCAAAGTTCTGTTATATTACCAGTAGAATGCGGAAATATTTGGTTGATGTTAAATGAAGGGGTTTAGTTTAATAATGTTACTGCAGTTTTAGAGCCAGCTTGGTGTAATGGTTAGGAGCCAGGTTTGATTCTGCATTCCCCCACATGCAGCCAGCTGGGTGACCTTGGGCTCACCATGGCACTGATAAAGCTGTTCTGACCGAGCAGTAATATCAGGGCTCACAGGGTATTTGTTGTGGGGAAAGGAAAGGGAAGGCGACTGTAAACCACTTTGAGATTCCTTCAGGTAGAGAAAAAGTGGTGTATAAGTGAGTGACAGGCTGCTGTGATATACCGGGTAGGGATTGGTTGCCTACTGTGAGTGACAGTCTGCTGTGAGGCATGTCTCCCTCTTCTGCCTTTTCCAACTCCTACTGCAGAGGGTAAAACACGCAAAAAGGCAGCTGGAAATGGTGAGACAGCTTGAAGGTGAGGAGTGTCAATGAGGCACGATATAGTAGCACACATTTGCATGCAGGACATGTGCTGCTATTTTGACCGATGTGCAGAAAAGCTCTCCTTCTCTTCCTGAACAATTACCATAAATTAATAAATACTCCTAGCGCAGGGGCTTTTCCTGGCTGCCCTGGGTCCCAGAGAGCTGGCAGGACTCTTTTGGGGCCTCCCACAGCCCTTATTCCAGAAGGTGTGCAAAGGCTACGTCAGGAGGCAGTTAGCTCCGCCCCCCTATGTTCTCTGAGTTGAAAGAGGTCAGGAGGCCAGGTAAACGTACTGGCAGCAGGGCATGCTCTGAGTCTGCCTCCTGTTTCACCCAACAACCTTCTGAAACTGGCAGGAAGTTGGAGGCGGAGAGCTGATCACTTATTAGCCTTTCCTGTCTGTGAGCTTCCTCCTGATTGGGGCTAAACTACAAGGGCAGGCTATTCCTGCTGAGAACCTTGACTTACTCATGAGTAAACATTCCCAAGATAGAAGCTTTTCCTAGCCACTCTAGGTCCCAGAAAGCCAGTGGGGGGCATTTCTGGGCCTCCTGCAGCCCCCACTTCAGAAGGCACACAGAGGCTGCCCCAGAAGGCAGGTCACCCCACCCCCCCCCCCACCAACATATCCTCTGAGTTTAAAAAGACCAAGAGGCCAGGTCAACTTACTGGCAACAGGGCATGCTCTGAGGCTGCCTCCTCTTCCATCCAGCAAACCTCTGAAACTGACAGGAACGTAGATGTGGAGAGCTGAATCCTTACTAGACATCCCTTATTAGAGCCCTGCCTGAGGGCTTTCTCCCGATTGGGGCTAAAGTACCAGGGTGGGCCATTCCTGACTGAAAGCCATCATCTAATGGGGTAAATTTCCAGGGGAGGGGCAATCAGGTAGAGAGTGAGTCATCTGCATACTATTTGAACTGATTGGCCCTCACTGGCTTAGCAGGTAGAGTTGTCAGTCTCCAGGTGGGTCTTGCAGTTCTCCAGGAGGAAATGGCTACTTTGAAGGGTGGATTCCATAACAGCATATGGCCACTGATCCTTTTTTCTCCCAAATTCACCTCTATCTGGTTGTCACCCGCAAATGTTCAGGAATTTCTCAAGCCAGGATTGGCATACCTACCTGTAGGCAACATTTAGCCCTGTCCTGATTTTGATCACTACCATCACCGCACATGAAATGAAAATTTGACTCTTGCTGTCTCTTCAAAAGGCATCCATTTCCAGTAGTATGAGATCATTACAGAAGCAAATAGATCAGTTTGCTGAGTGACCTTGAGCCACTAACAGTTATCTCAGAATTCTTACAGCCCCATCTACCTTACAAGGTCCCTTTCATGGGGAGAGGAAGGGAAAGGCAATTATAAGATGCTTTGATTCAATAGGAATGGGCATGAATTGTATATCTGCTGTTAATTTTGGTTCATGGCTGGACCATGAAGTGGACCATGAACCTGGGGGCTGGTTTGCAAACTGACTTATTTATATTGGTTCTTTAGTCATTTAAATCTTAAACCCTGCTTTCTGTTCCTCACTAAGCTGTGGGAAGCAGAGAGTAGAGGGGGGCATTTAAACCAAACAGCTGAGTGACAGCTGCTTAGCTGTTTGGTTTAAGTGGCTGGAAGCCATTTAAAGCACAGCTTTCTGCTCCTCCCTTTTTTTCACAGGGAGCAGAAAGCAGGGGGTTAAATGGCTGGTCTATTTCACCCCTGCTTTTCTGCTCTTTGCTGCTTTTGGGAGTGACCCCAAAGTAGGGGATGAAAAGGTTGGGAACCATTTAAACCCCTGCTTGCTGCTCCCTGCAGCTTTTCATGAAGAGCAGAAAGCAGGGAGTTAAGTAGCCCCCAACCATTTAAACCAAACAGCATCTCTTCACATACTGCTATGAATGGGCCACAAACTGTATCCAAATTCATGAAAAGTCTGTGGCAATTCTTCAGCTCACGAGCACTGCTTCACAAACCACAAGCCAGCCAAAAATCATGATGCACTTGAGTTCATAATAGCTGGTTTGTGGCCTTCCATACTCCTGAAGGCACAGACAAGACAAGAGGGGCATAAACCTCTTCTCTTATTGCACACCTTTATCAGGAACTGGGTCCTGAGCACCCTGACCTTTAGCTATATTCCCTCCTAGCTTTAAATAGTTTACCATTCCCAGTGGAAAGAGTTAATTGGCTTCCCTTTAGTTAGTGTTTCAAAAATATCTCGTCTCGCTGTCACCGTGGACTTTCTTGACCTCTCCGTTAACAACACTGCGATATTAATTTCTTGGCGTAATCATTAAGTTTCCCCGAATCTCCCAGAGGGTCCCCATCCAGCGAAATCGCTCCGTAATGTATGTGGAACAAGTAATTTCTGGAAATATTTATCATGACTTAGTGTCAACAAAATGTCTTTCTTTGTGTGTGTGTTTTTTTAAAGGCCACATTTTTTTACGCTGAGAAAACAGATTTGTTTTTCAGCCATCCGAAGACCACAAGCTGCAAGGAGGAGACCCGGCGCTATCTGCAGTGGCTGCTTTCCTTTCGGCATCTGGCCGCAATCCCCCGGGAGGCATGTAAGTAACAGCTTACCACGTACATTACCAAATGTGCTGAGCTGCAAGAATGGATATGAAATGAAAATATCCACAGCACCTGCAGCTTGTCCTCGATGATTCCCCCCGAGTTGTGTGGGTGGGTTGACTTCAAACCCCCCAGTGACATGCAGGCTGCAGCTGCCGGCCGTGGTAGCGGGACAGCTCGCGGAGTGTTCGCAAATGGCTTGCAGATCCCCTTCCCCGAAACGAATCAGTATTGATTGATGCTGCCAATAGACTGGGAGGGATGGGGGAGGAGGAGGAGGAGGAGGAGGAGGAAAAGTAGAAATCCCAATTCTTATTACTTGCATTAGGATGATGTCTTTATTTTCGGATTCCTTTTTATTTGGGGGAATGAACAGCCTGCTCCAGAGGCTTGGCCAGTCCAAGGAGTCACGTTCAAGCAGGCCTGACTCCCACCAGTTCCTAAATCGGGTCACACGAATGTGTGGGTGTTGGGATATGATAACGGACATGCTTGGGCCAGCCTGGAAAAGCCAGGACATTGCTCTGCAGGTGCACCAGAAAACAATCAGGGATCAGGAGCCAAAATTCAAGACCATGTTGCCAAGTAGAGTTTGAGCTGGTATTAGGGCTGTACAACCTGGTTGGGAAAGTTGTTGTTGTTGTTGTTATGGATTTATTGCCCGCCACCCCCAGCAGGTCAGCCCGTTTATGTCCTTTCCATAACATTATGTGCGTAGAGATAATTCCCATGAGCCTCTGCAGCCTTCCATGGCTTACAGCAGGAGAGGCCAAACTGTGGCTCCCTAGACTTCCATGGACTACAATTCCTATGAGCAGGGGCAGGGGCTCATGGGAATTGTAGTCCATGGACATCTGGGGCACCACAAATTGGCCACCCCTGGCTTAGAGGTAAAATGGGAAATGAAATCCCATGAAGCTTCTATTACAGAAACAGGACATCCCCCCCCTCCTGCTCCAGGCAGATGGCAACCCTAGCTGACCCTATCAGGAAGTACTTGGCTTAACAACCCCAGCCGACCCTGTCCGGAAGTGCTTGGGGCTGGAGGTCTCCCAAAATTACAGCTGACCTCCAGACGACAGAGATCAGTCCCCCTGGGAACAATGACTGCTTTGGAGCATGGAACCCATTGTGGTACATCCCACTTCCTGCTGAGCTCCCGCTCCTCTCTAGGCTCCGCCCCAAATCGCCAAGGATTTCCCAAACCGGAGCTGGCAACATTTGGAAGTGCTGGAAAGCTGATAAAGGCCCTGAATTCAGAGAATAGACAACTGGGGAAGGTCTTTTCTCTTTTTTTACCCTGCTGGGCACGAGAAAGGCAAGAGGAAGATGTACTGCTTTAGGATGGTTAGGGCTGATCCTGCGTTGAGCAGGGGGTTGGACTAGATGGCCTGTCTGGCCCCTTCCAACTCTATGATTCCGTGATTCTATACTTGGTAGCTTGCAAACTGGGCGTAGACTATTTAGATTAGCATGGTATGAAGGAGGCTGGAAACTTATGCGCAGCATGCATCTGTCACTTTGATCATTGTTCATTGAAATGGCATGCTCAACTAGGGCTATTTCACTGGAATTCTCTTCGCCTTGGAGCACCCGTGTCTCTTGGCCAGCAGTGGACTCAGGGCTACTCACTGCCTGTCTCTTTCCTGCTCTTTTGGTCCCTGTCTTCTTCCACACACCCCGATCAAGTGCCTAGCCCCCTCATTTCTCCCCTTTCTAAAAAGAGGAGGAGCAACATGGGTGACTGCAGTTCCCCATTTCTTCACTACAGAGCCACTCCAAACTGTCCCCTGAGAAGAGACAAAATTGTGGGGAGGTGGGGGTCCACCTGCAAGGTGTGCAGGGGTTCGCTCGGGATTCTAGCACTAATATCAGGGCTCTCTCAGCTTCACCTGCTATACAGTAGAGAAAAGTGGCATATAAGAACCAACTCTTCTTCAGTAATATCAGGGCTCTCTCAGCCTCACCTCCCTCACAGGGTCTCTGTTGTGGGGAGAGGGAAGAGAAGGCGATTGTAAGCTGCTTTGAAACTCCTTCGGGTAGCGAAAAGCGGCATATAAGAACCATCGCTTTTTCTGCTTCTCAAAATGTTTGTAGTAACACCGACTACCCTGGCATCCTTTCAGTGGGGAAGGCAAGCTAAAAATGCCTTAAATAAATAAATGTAGAGAGGCTCAAAAGGCTAGGATTTTGAAATTTTCAGAGGTCTGCATTTATACATTTTGTACTTGCGGCTTTCATTGCCAAACGTTATTCAATGTATTGGCTTTATGGCTTGCTTGTCCGTGAGGGTGGGGTGATTTCATAACGGTAGTGCTAAATTTCCCTCCCCACCCTCATGGCCAAACATGTGTGTGACACATTTTCACACTCTGCTCTTGAGCGGTACATGAGATTTCCTAACTTGAGCATTCCTGGACAGAGGAGATTCAGAAGGCAGGAGCAAATTTATTATTCTATGCCTCACTTACTTCTACTGCAATTCCCAAATTGCTTTCAGCAATCAGCAGGCACATACCAATATAATGGCTACCTTTTGGAGCACCTGACTGGAGACACGCATGCCACACAGGTGCGAAAGGAGAGCATACCCTCATAATATTCTGGACTTAAGAGTTATGAGCGCAAGGACTGTTTTGGACAACAAAGTTCTCCCTGGAATACGTCCAGGTGTTGTGAGCCGAGTAGATTTGTATTCTGATCTCATTATTTCCAAAGCTGAGCAATCTCTCCAGTATCAGATTTGGAAGACTGGGTTAGGATCGGGTCTGAGGAGACCCATCAGTTAGAAATCACAAGTCTCCTTTGAAAGGTCTGTCCGATGCATGCGCGTGTGTGCACTGATGAGAGGAAATCAAGCCACACTCTGAAATGAAATACTCTTGACATAAACTCTTCTGATATTGCGTGTGAGGTCCAAACATAAGAAGAGCCCTGTTGGATCAGCTCAGTCGTCCATCTCGTCTAGCATCCTGTCACAACCTGGTTAGAAAACCACACCCATAGAGTAGTGGACAGTGGTATTGCATCAGAGTGGAATGAGGTGAAAAGTGGGGTGCCATGGGGCTTGGTACTGGGTCCAGCACTGTTCAACGTTTTCACGAATGATCTGGATGAAGGGGTGGAGAGCCAGCTTGGTGCAGTGGTTAGGAGTACGGACTTCTAATTTGGCATGCTAGGTTCGATTCTGCATTCCCCCACATGCAGCCAGCTGGGTGACCTTGGGCTCGTCACAGCACTAATAAAACTGTTTTGACTGAGCAGTGGTATCAGGGCTCTCTCAGCCTCACCTCCCTCACAGGGTGTCTGTGGTGGGGAGAGGAAAGGGAAGGCGAATGTAAGTCACTTTGAGACTCCTTCGGGTAGAGAAAAGCGGCATATAAGAACCGACTCTTCTTCTTCCTCATTAAATCTGCAGATAACACCCAATTTGGAGAAGTAGCAAAGTCCCCAAAAGATACAAATAGAGCTCAACAAGATCTGGACATGCTGGAAAAGTGGGCAAGTGAGAACAAGATGCAATTCAATAAGGAGACGTGCAGAGTTATACATTTGAGTTGCACAAATGAGACTCATGCACACTGGATAGGAGATACACTCCTGCGTAGCGGTATATGTGAACAGGTTCTTCAGGTCCTTGTGGGCTGTAAGCTAAACATAAGCAGGCAGTGTGATGCAGCAGTAAAGAAGGCAAATGCAGTCCCAGGTGTAAACTGCACGGAGCTTTTATTCCAATCCCATGTCGATTCAGTCCCTGCCCTCTACACAGAATGCGATTTCTGTTTGGATTTTGGGCGATTTAATTTTCCTTCTGCAGCAAGAAGGATTGATCTGGAGTGACCCTACCTTTATTGTGCGATATCTTAGAGTGCTTTTAACCTTCAATATTTTTCAAATCCGGATTGGGAAAGCAAGCTCCTGGTAGAGAACCTCTGATAGGCCACACCTGCTCATGTGACAAGCTTGCCTTAAAGGAGAAGCTCCTAGTTTCTCTCAACTTCTGTCGGTCCTGGATTTTTTCTCCCTTCTCTGCCTTTTTTGATCCTCTCCCCACCCTCCAAGAAAAGAAAGAGGCTCCCTGCTTGGCTCCTTCCCCCTCTTCAAGAAAAGAAAGAAAGAGGCTTGGCTCCCCCCCCCCCTTCTGAACTACCCTAGCCATGTGCAGAACACTTTCCTGTTTCAATGGGGGGGGGGAAGAGGAAGACCCGAGTTCAAATCGATCTGAATTCAACAGGATTGACAATGGAATAAAGAAAGTAAGTGCAGACTCTGCCCTGGGCTGTATTAACAAAGGCACCACATCAAAATTGCAAGATGTCATATTCCCGCTGTCTACTGCATTGGCCAGGCCACACCTGGAGTATTGTGTGCAGTTCTGAAGGCCTCACTCCAAAAAGGACATGGACAAAATCGAGATGGTTCAGAGGACAATGACAAGGATGACCCAGGGCCTGAGGACCAATTCCTATGAGGAAGGGCTGAGGGACTTGGGAATGTTCAGCCTGGAGAAGAGGAGGTTGAGAGGGTGCAGGATGGCTCTCTTGAAGTATTTGAAAGGTGGTCTTTTGGAGGAGGGCAAGGAAAGGTTCCTGTTAGCAGCAGAGGATAGGATCCACAGTAATGGTACCAGTTAGATACGGGGGGGGGGGGGATTTACAGTCAGATTAGTTCAGCAGTTGAATAGCCTGCCTAAAGGGGTGGTGAGCTCCCCCTCAGTGGCAGTCTTCAAGCAGTGCCTGGGTGTCAGGAATGTTTTGGCTGATCCTGCATTGAGCAGGGGGTTGGACTGGATGGCCTGTATGGCCCCTTCCCAACTCTATGATTCAATCAGTTCCTCTGGATGACCAGTGATAGGGCCTTCCCGTAATATTGCCTCCTGGGATTTGGAGATTGACAGCCCCTGAATATTGAGGTTCTGATAGATCTCTCCTCTATGATTCTCTCTTGTTGTTGTTATGTGCGAAGTCGTGTCCGACCAATCGCGACCCCATGGACAATGATCCTCCAGGCCTTCCTGTCCTCTACCATTCCCTGGAGTCCATTTAAGTTTGCACCTACTGCTTCAGTGACTCCATCCAGCCACCTCATTCTCTGTCGTCCCCTTCTTCTTTTGCCCTCGATTGCTCCCAGCATTAGGCTCTTCTCCAGGGAGTCCTTCCTTCTCATGAGGTGGCCAAAATATTTGAGTTTCATCTTCAGGATCTGGCCTTCTAAAGAGCAGTCAGGGCTGATCTCCTCTAGGACTGACCGGTTTGTTCGCCTTGCAGTCCAAGGGACTCGCAAGAGTCTTCTCCAGCACCAGAGTTCAAAAGCCTCAATTCTTTGTCGCTCGGCCTTCCTTATGGTCCAACTTTCGCAGCCATACATTGCAACTGGGAAGACCATAGCCTTGACTAAACGCACTTTTGTTGGCAGGGTGATGTCTCTGCTTTTTAGGATGCTGTCTAGATTTGCCATAGCTTTCCTCCCCAGGAGCAAGCGTCTTTTAATTTCTTTGCTGCAGTCCCCATCTGCAGTGATCTTGGAGCCCAGGAAAATAAAATCTGTCACTATCTCCATTTCTTCCCCTTCTATTTGCCAGGAATTGAGAGGGCCGGATGCCATGATCTTTGTTTTCTTGATGTTGAGTTTCAAGCCAACTTTTGCACTCTCCTCCTTCACCTGCATCAACAGGCTCTTTAGTTCCTCTTCACTTTCTGCCTGTACTTCTGGAAGTTCTCGGTCCACATATTGCTGGAGCCTAGCTTGTAGGATTTTGAGCATAACTTTGCTAGCATGAGAAATTAGTGCAATGGTGCGGTAGTTTGAACATTCTTTGGCATTGCCCTTCTTTGGAATTGGAATGTAAACTGACCTTTTCCAATCCTGTGGCCATTGTTGAGTTTTCCAAATTTGCTGGCATATTGAGTGTAGCACTTTTACTGCATCGTCCTTTAAGGTTTTGAATAGTTCAACTGGAATGCTGTCACCACCACTAGCTTTATTGTTACTCAGACTTCCTAAGGCCCATTTGACTTCACATTCCAGGATGTCTGGCTCCAGGTCAGTCACTACCCCATTGTGGTCATCAGGGATGTTAAGCTCGCTCTTGTATAGTTCTTCTGTATAATTTTGCCACCTTTGTTTAATCTCTTCTGCTTCTGTGAGGTCCCTACCATTTTGGTCCCTTATCATACCCATCTTTGCATAAAACGTTCTCTTCATATCTCCAATTTTCTTGAAAAGTTCTCTGGTCCTCCCGATTCTATTGTTTTCTTCTATTTGTTTGCACTGTTCATTTAAGAAGGCATTCTTATCTCTTCTAGCTTTTCTCTGGAATTCTGCATTCAGTTGGGTGTATCTTTCTCTTTCTCCCTTGCCTTTCACTTCCCTTCTCTCCTTAGCTATTTGTAAAGCTTCCTCAGACAGCCATTTTGATTTCTTGCATTTCTTTTTCTTTGGGATGGTTTTAGTTGCTACCTCTTGTACAATGTTGCGAACCTCCATCCATAGTTCTTCAGGCACTCTGTCTATCAGATCTAATTCCTTAAATCTATTTGTCACCTCCACTGTGTATTCGTCGGGGATATGATTTAGTTCATACCTGAGTGGCCTAGTGCTTTTCCCTACTTTCTTCAATTTAAGCCTAAATTTTGCAACAAGAAGCTCATGATCTGAACCACAATCAGCTCCTGGTCTTGTTTTTATTGACTGGATAGAACTTTTCCATCTTTGGCTGCAGAGCACATAGTCAATCTGATTTCTGTGTTGACCGTCTGGTGATGTCCATGTGTAGAGTCGTCTCTTGGGTTGCTGGAAAAGAGTGTTTGCTATGACCATTGTATTCTCTTGACAAAATTCTACCAGCCTGTGCCCTGCTTCATTTTGTACTCCAAGGCCAAACTTGCCTGTTATCCCGGTTATCTTTTGGCTTCCTACTTTAGCATTCCAATCCCCCATGATGATAAGCACATCATTTTTGGGCGTTGCTTCTAGAAGGTGTTGTAGGGCTTCATAGAACTGATCAACTTCATCCTCTTCAGCAGCAGTGGTTGGGGCGTAGACCTGGATCACTGTGATGTTGAATGGTTTGCCTTGGATTCGAACTGAGATCATTCTGTCATTTTGGGGATTGTATCCCAAGACTGCTTTTCCTACTCGCTTATTGATTATGAAGGCTACTCCATTTCTTCTGCGAGATTCTTGTCCACAGTAGTATACCTGATGGTCATCTGAATTAAATTCACCCATTCCTGTCCATTTTAGTTCACTGATTCCTAAAATGTCGATGTTCAGTCTTGTCATTTCTTGTTTAACCACGTCCAGCTTGCCTTGATTCATGGATCTGACGTTCCAGGTTCCTATGGAATAAAAATCTTTACAGCATCGGACTGTCTTTTCGCCACCAGTTACTTCCACAACTGAGCGTCCTTTCGGCTTTGGCCCAGCCGCTTCATTCATTCTGGCGCTACTCGTACTAGCCGTCTGCTCATCCCCAGTAGCATATTGGACACCTTCCGACCTGAGGGGCTCATCTTCCAGCGTCATATCGTTATGCCTATTGGAACTGTCCATAGAGTTTTCATGGCAAAGATACTGGAGTGGTTTGCCATTTCCTTCTCCAGTGGATCACCTTTTGTCAGAGCTCTCAGCTATGACCTGTCCGTCTTGGGTGGCCCTGCACGGCATAGCTCATAGCTTCACTGAACTACGCAAGCCCCCTTGCCACAACAAGGCAGCGATCCTTGAAGGGGGATGATTCTCTCTAATCTCCTTTTAAAGCTCTCTGTACCCGTGGCCATCCCCGATAGCAAATTCCACACTGCAATCTGTGTGTAAAAATATTTTATGCAGAGTTACACCCTTTCAAACTCATTGACGTCCATGGATTAGAAAGTTGTGGCTTTGTTCAGGGTGGACCCAAAAGCTGTACAAACCTCTCTCGGTCTGAGTGTGCTCTTGTTTGAAGATGGCAATGGAGGAGGTTCTTTTAGATATTTCTAAGGGTTAGGAATGAATCAGATTGTGGAAAGGCATGCTGGGGCAACAAAGAAATTTCTAATGGTGTGATCCTAAGCAAAGTTACACCCCTCTAAGTCCATTGAAGTCAGTAGTCCTAGAAGGCTGTATATCTGCTTGGGCTGCAGATGTTTGAAAGTGTGAGCAAGCCACAGAAGCGTGCAATCTGAAATTTTCTACGGATTGATAGCAATAGTAAAAAAAAAAAAACATTCCCTCTTGCTTTTCTCCTTTCTTTCTTTTTTAACACGCTGCTAGATTTAATGGAGCGTACAAGAAAATGTCAGAAGAAAATTAGTTTGTAATTCATGGATTACAGAAAAGCTTTTGAGCAATCATGAAAAGCTACAGTTGGCTTTAAAGGGAATGGGTGTGCCACGGCATCTGATTGTTTTGACAAGAGGCCACTGTTAGGACAGAGTTTGGAGAAACCGAATGGCTTCCAATTGGCAAATGCGTCAAACGAGGATGCATTTTATCTTGCAGGCTGTTCAGTCTGCGGGCAGAGCACGTCCTAAGGAAAACTGGATCAGATTTAGATGAAGGCGGAGTGCAAACTGGTGGAAGGAACATTCACAATCTGAGATGTTTAGATGGCAGAAAAGCAGGGAAGTCTTGAAATAGGTTTTCTATTCCTTGGCTCCCAAACGGGAGACTGCACCCAAGAAATCAGAAGGAAATTGAAACTGGGAAAGGGCAGCCATGAAGGAGCTAGAAAAGTTCCTTAAGAGAAAGCATATTTTGCTGTGACAACCAAGATAAGGTTAATTCAGGCCACAGCATTCCCCATTACTATTTATGGGTGCGAAAGTTCAACAATGAAGAAAGTAGATTCCTTTGAAATGCAGGAGAGTTTTGTGGATACTTTGGACTGCCACAAAGATGTATGAGTGTGTCGTAGACCAAAATTGAACCTGTATTCTTCCTGGAAGCTGAAATGACTAAACTGGGACTCGCACACTTTGGTTACATCGTGAGAAGACGCTAGCAAAGTTGAAGGCAGCAGAGAAAGAGGGAAGGCCCACCTGAGATGGATGGATTCCATCAAGGAGGCCCCAGCTCTTGGTTCACAAGACATGGCTGTTAATAATAAGACCTGATGATGGCTGTTAATGATAAGACATTAATTCATAGGGTCACCATAAGTCGGAAATGATTTGATGGCACTTCACACACACACAGATTTAATTATTCCAAATCAACGAATACATAACTGGTTTCCATTGATCCCATATTTGTGCCTCTGCAGCGTTTATGTTGACTGCAACCCTTTAGGGGCCTGTAACACTGATTATCTTATGAATTTATTGACCTTAGTTGTACCCCACTTTTCTCCTAAATGGGAGACCCAAAGCCGCTTACGTTGTTCTGCATGTGGTCCTCACAGCCTCATTGGACGATTCCTACGAGGCAGGTTTGGCTGAAAGGAGAGAGATTGGCCCAAGGACACCCAACAAGCTTCCTTGGTAGAGTCAGGATTCAAACCTGGGTCTTCCTTGTCCCGGTCTGAAAATCTAACCACTGCACCATGCTGTCTTTCTTATGAAAAAGTCAAGAGGAAAGGAGAAGAGATGCAGAGAAAGGATTCTGGTTGTGGCTAAACAGATGTCACAAGCTTAGAACTTTATCTGGCTCTAAGATTGGTTCACAAGGATCTCAGTTTTTGATTTAGCCACTTTGGGATGTTTGAGGATCATTTTAGTGACACCAAAAGAAGAGTTCCAGGGGTAGTCAAACTGCGGCCCTCCAGATGTCCATGGACTACAATTCCAATGAGCCCCTGCCAGCATTTGCTGGCAGGGGCTCATGCGAATTGTAGTCCATGGGTATCTGGAGGGCCGCAGTTTGACTACCCCTGAGTTAGACTCCTCTAGCCCATTGACTTCAACACAATTCTGCAGGGAATGGCACTCATGACTTCCATGAGAAATTGCATCAGTTCCAGAGCTTTAAGCTTTATTGATGTGTTCTCTTTCTTATAAATGTCTGGATAATCAATTTTTCAGGGAAGCACCATTTGGATTTTCTGCTTCAAATGGGAAAATGTCTCGAGTCGGTTCTGAGTTCCCTAAACTCGTGGCAAAGGTTCAGCAGATGATGCGCCCTTGCTTCCAGTCATGCTCAGCTCCCAGCAACACCCGAACTAAAGAGGCCAACATCCTGATCACCCACCGTCTATTTTCAGCTCCGAGATGCTTCTGAACATGAAACTCGGGACACAAAAGTGACATTCATCACAACTCCACTGTTGTTCCATCCACTGTTGGAAATGATGCGGGTGGAGTTGGAAGGTAAAATGGTCATGCTACAATCCGAGGATGCTTCCCCATGTGGCAGAATGTGCATGGATATTCATTCATTCATTCATTCATTCATTCATTCATTCATTCTTTGATTTATATACCACCACTCTCAAAGACAATAAAATAGTCAAAGCACAGAATCCTTAAGATCCCCAACACATTAAAACATGCTAAAAGATGGCTATTCATTGGAGTTCACTCCCCATCTCCTCTCCCCTGTCCACCTAGCAGTTCGGAGCTCTTTCCTTAGGAGCTGAGGGTCTTGATCTCACCCGCACTAGGCAATCCCCTGATGTTAATTCCGGGACCACAACCTGGCCTAAACCATTCGCCTGGCGGAAGAGCTCCGTCTTACAGGCCCTGCGGAAAGCTGATAACTCCGGCAGGGGCCTTAGCTCTTCTGGGAGTTCATTCCACCAGGTTGGGGCAAGGGCTAAAAAATCCCTGGCCCTGTTCGAGGCCAGGTGAATGTCCTGGGGCCCTGGGACCACCAGCAGATCCATACCCTCAGAGTGAAGTGCCCTGCGGGGGGCATAGGCAGGCAAGCGGTCCCGCAGATATGCAGGGCCCAAGCCTTAAAGGTTAAAACCAAAACCTTAAACTTGATCCGGAAACAGAGTGGTA
Source organism: Paroedura picta (assembly GCF_049243985.1). Taxonomy (NCBI): domain Eukaryota; kingdom Metazoa; phylum Chordata; class Lepidosauria; order Squamata; family Gekkonidae; genus Paroedura; species Paroedura picta. The sequence continues at coordinate 168,421,364 of NC_135369.1, read as the reverse complement.
GCCAATGTCGATGAAATAGCACCAGCTGGCTATGGGCCCTCCAGTGTACCAGTGAGAACCCTCACAGCCACATATTATACCAGCTGTAATTTCTGGGTCAAAGCTAAGGGTAGCTCCTCATAGAGCGAGTTACAGTAGTCTAATCTGGGAGTGACTGTTGCAAGGATCACTCAAGCCACATTCCTCCTAACATGCCAATTGTGTTGTGTGGGCTGGTTCTAACAGTGGCTGAACACCCCTCAACACCCCCCCCCCACCAATATATTGGTCAAGCCAGCCTATTTATTTCAAGCTGTTTGCAGCTGGATGGTTTTTCTAGTGAAAGGAATAGGGTCTCTTTTTTAAGATGCTCATGAAAATGCACCACGGAACAGCTAGGCAAATTTTGATATACTGCAATTTCAGTGCAATGTTTACACGGTCAAAAGGTCGAGGCTGCTTTTATTACAACCCAAATCCAGCCGTTGTGTGAATTCTGCTGACTTCATAGCCTTTCTGTATCTAGAGAGCACAGCGCATATGTGGGACTTGGCTGCATTTCAAATGGTGCACTTGAAAGGATCCGGCTTGGGAACAGCTCGGCCTTCCTTGTTATCTCCGCGCCTGGTTCTGTGCTTTTGCATCTGGGCCCTTTGGTTTCTGTAGCACCAAGACGGTCAGCACAGGTGACGCTCGCTCTGCTATCTAGTGGCTCCATAGAAGGTTTAAATGTTTGGACTTATTGAATGCAGAAGGGAAATCAAAGGCAGATCATTGCTTGGCAACACACTACAAGGAAACATGACTGGGTTCCCTTTGGGTGTTGGGATGTCCAGGCAATAACAAATGCGAATGTCAAGTGGTGTTTAATATATTTATATTTGCAGCAAGATAACGTAAATAATCTTTTCTGTAAGCTAGGGCTGAATCTGCACGGAGCTTTGATTCCAATCCCAGGTCGATTCAGTCCCTCCTGTCTATACTGAATGCGATTTCCATTTTGATTTTGGCCAATTGAAATTTTCCCTCTGCAACAAGCATGATTGATCCGGAGTGACCCTACCCCGCAATATCCTGGAGTGGATATAAGCCTCAATATTTGAAAAATCGGCATGAGTTAAAGGTGCAGCTCTCTGCTTGTCCTGAATTAACTTGTTCCCTCGAGCCTCCGATGCTGTAGAAAAGCCATGATTGGCCAGGGCGTCAGTTCAAAGGCTTCCTTGTTTCCAGGTTGTAAGGCTTCTCTTAAAGGGGAAACCCTAACATCTCTAAGCAGAAGCTCCAGAAGCCCTAACTTCTCTCAGCAGAGATTTGCCTCTGGGATTTATTTCCCCTCCTCTGCTGTCTCCAAACCTCCTCCCCCCCTTCAAGAAAAGGAAGAAAGAGGCTCCTGTTGTGCTTGGCTCCCCCCACCCCTTCTGAGCTTCCCTAATCACATGCAGAACACTTTTCTGTTTCAATTTGGTGGGGGGGGGGGGATAGAGGAAGACACGAGTTCAAATCAATCTGAATTCACCAGGATCCACAATGGAATAAAAGTAAGTGCAGAACCAACCTAGGAAAGGATGCCAGCGTCTTCTGTTTTGGGTACCCAATAGGAATCTTGCTGGGATGGAAAATGCTTACCTATGAAGACATGCATCCCCAGAAGAAGACCAAATAGCACAGCAGATAAAAATGAAAGCTTGCTAGCCCTACTTGATGAAGGACACATTGTGAAAGGCATGGGATTCTTTATTCAGAGAAATCTTGGGGACAATATTTCCTTCGGATGTTATCCTCCTTTTGTATAGGCTCCTTCGAACTGGTCCACCATTGAAAAAGGCCTGAACAAATAAATGGAAGGAAGGAATAGGAATGGTTAGTAATGAAGCAATCCAAGTATGCTCAGCCCCAGAGTTTCTGGGTTAGTCTACCATCCAAGTACTAAGTACTCTCATCCAATGGCCAGCTTGATGTAGTGATGTAGGTTAAGAGCAGCAGCCTCTAACCATTCTTCTACATGCAGTCAGCTGAGTGGTAATGGACAAGTCACAGTTCTCTCAGAGCTCTCTCAGCATCACTTACCTCTCAGGGTGTCAGTAAGCCACTTTGAGTCTCCTTCACATAGTAAAAAGCAAGGTACAAAACCCCTAATCATCTTCTTCTTTTTTGTCTTCCCAGGGTCAACCCTGATGAACTTCTGAGCTCCAAAGAGATCTGGCTAGCCTGGGCCATTCATGTCAGGGCACAGTCTTCATTAGCTATCGCTAAATATTAACAGTGGCTGATTGAGGGCCTTTAACATGGCCTCTCTTATTGTCTTTTGTTGTACTAGGAGGAAACTCACTCTAACCCCTCCCCTCCATGTCCTCTGAGTTGAAAGAGGCCAGGGCAACTTACTGGCGGCAGAGCATGCTCTGAGGCTGGCTTCTATTCTACTCAACAAACGTCTGAAATTAGCAGGAAGTTGGAGGTAGAGAGTAGACTATTTATTAGCATTTCCTGGCTGTGAGCTTCCTCCTGATTGGGGCTCAACTACCAAGGTGGGCTATTCCTGGCTGAAGGCCATTTCCTAATGGGAGAATATTTCCAGTGGAAGGGCAATCAGGTAGAGAGTGAGTCATCTGCATGCAGTTTGAGCTGATTGGCCCTCATTGGCAGAGTGCAATTTGAGATGATTGGTCCTCACTGGCAGAGTGCATTTTGAACTGATTGGCCCTTGTTGTCAGAGTGCTGTTTCTATAGGTGGCACACCCCAAGGAGGGCCAATCAGGTAGGGAGTGATTTATCAGTTTGGGTTTTATAAGGTTTACTGATGATGATGATGATGATGATGACGATGTACCCAGGACCATACATGACCCCAAAGAGAATCCTCATGTTGTCTCATATTGTATGCTTTTTCAGCATGCACACAACTGGCAGAAAGTCATCTGTACCACTTTTCTGCATAAAGCCCTTCCAGGAGGCATATGATCCTAAAATAAAGTCATGACACATACCATGTATTAACATGTAAAGAGTAAAGTCTGCTTCCCTCTTCTCTCCTTGGGTTTCCTGTTGATAGTTGTGGAAGCAATGAAGTCACCTATAGACACTGTAGTAGGCATACTGATCCATGCCTTCACCAATTTGGAGGCAGCCAAGCCAACTAAGAAGGAGACACAACACTCCTAGTATACTGTTAAACCCTCCCTCATGAAAGCTTCCTTGCTGGTTCATCAAATGATACAACTCCTGGTCTTTCCCCAAAGGCAAAAAGGGCTTGCAAGGAGTTATTCTAAGTCTATTGAAGTCAATGGCTTCTTTCTGGGAGGTAGGGTGTAACTGTGCCTAAGATCACAATGTTAATAGCAGTCCTGCTATTCTTTTGGGATTGTTGAGTGTGTCCGCCTTCAGTGATGCCTTGGTGTAGTGGTTAAGAACGGTGGCTTCTAATCTGGCGAGCTGGGTTTGATTCCCTGCTTCTCCTCCACATGCAGCCTGCTGGGTGAACTTGGGCTCACCTCGACACTGATAACGCTGTTATGATTGAGCAGTAATACCAGGGCTCTCTCAGCCTCACCTCCCTCACAGGGTGTCTGTTGTGTTGAGAGGAAAGGGAAGGCGACTGTAAGGCTCTTTGAGACTCCTTCGGGTAGAGAAAAGCGGCATATAAGAACCAACTCTTCCTCTTATACCTCACAGGATGTCTGTTGAGGGGAGAGGAAAGGGAATGCAACTGTAAGCCACTTTGAGACTCCTAGAAAAAAGCGGCATATAAGAACCAACTCTTCCTCTTCTTCTACCTCACAGGGTGTCTGTTGTGGGGAGAGGAAGGGAAGGAGATTGTAAACCACTTTGAGACTTCTGGTAGGGAAAAGTAGGGTATAAAAACCAACTCTTCCTTTTGCTGCTGCTTCTATTTATTTGGACTGGGTTGGAAATACCTCGTTGAACTTAACGACTGAACTGAAATATGCTCTTAAATATACTGGCCTGGTTTGCCTGTGTTGCTTAAAGTGAGCTCGATGGTGCTTTAAGATACCACTAATAGACAGGAAATGGAAGAGCTTGTCTTCTGCTTGACTGGATCATAACAACGTCCTAATGAAGCGCTTCAACCTGTTTCCTCCTTACGGCATGGCCCTTGGAAAGTGTTTTGAGTTCTGTCAAGAGGTGTTTCTTTTATGAGGGTAGTTAAAGGGACACCTGCTTGGACTGATATAGCTAATGCTGTGTCAACATTTCCACTGATTTGGTTTATAACCCAGCTGTGAAAACTCATTTGAGCCCAAGACTTCGTATAAAATATCTAAAACCCAAGAAAGGGGGAGGGAAAAGTCCATCACTACCTAGACCGTTGTAGGGCACTAGAGGACGAAAAGAAAATGAAAAGGATTAGGGTCAAGGTAGCTACGTTCCATCTAATGTAACCCATTAGATGGAGCATAATTTTGATCTATTAAGAAGTTCAGTGACTCAGGTTATTAAATCACACACAGATTAGGTTGGATCAAGTAGTACAATGGCTACTGTTTCTGTTGGTTAGTTCAGTTTGTCAGCATCTATCTTTTCCCGCTCAACTCTGGCAAGGTAATAATAGTTCATAGAATAATAGAATCATAGAGTAGGAAGGGATCTCCTGGGTCATCTAGTCCAACCTCCTGCACTATGCAGGACACTCACAACCCTATCGCTCATCCACTCTAACCTGCCACCCCCTTGAACCTTCACAGAATCAGACACTAGGTCAGATGGCTATCCAGCCTCTGTTTAAAAATTTCCCAAGATGGAGAACCCACCACCTCCTGAGGAAGCCTGTTCCACTGAGAAACCGCTCTAACTGTCAGGAACTTCTTCCAGATGTTTAGACAGAATTTCTTTTGAATTAATTTCGTCCCATTGGATCTGGTCCTTCCCTCCGGGGCAAGAGAGAACAACCCTGCACCAACCTCTATATGCCAACAATGTAGGGCTCTGAGGAAGGCCTTTACATGTATATAAGGACCATTGTGATTTGGTATGGAACCTGCTGGCTGGAGCAAAATTTGTCCTAATCAGAAAATGGAGACACAAGGAGGTTCTAGTGGAAACAGGACAGTTTACTTTAGATATATAGATGAGATATCATCCATAAAAATGAATTATATAATGAATTATCTACTTCATGAGCATATCACAGCTATTTTGTTGTTCTTAGAGCAGTTTCTCAGTGGAACAGGCTTCCTCGGGAGGTGGTGGGTTCTCCATCTTTGGAAATGTTTAAACAGAGGCTAGATAGCCATCTGACGGAGGGGCTGATTCTGTGAAGGCTCAAGGGGACGGCAGGTTACAGTAGATGAGCAATTGGGATGTGAGTGTCCTGCATAGTACAGGGGATTGATGACCCATGAGGTCCCTTCCAACTCTATGATTCTATGAAATATTGTGGTACAAGATGAAAGAACATATATGACTTTTTTTTGCTTACATAATATGGCTCTACCTGCAATGTGAATCATACATGTGATGTTCTATTAATTTAGAAAGATAAAAATGACCCCAATTATTTATCCATAGATTATAAGAGAGCCAAATAAAATCAGATTCCTGAATAAACATGAATCCAAATACCATAAAGGTTTTGAGATCCTGAAAAATCAGGAATGTCAGTCGTTTTTGTTCCAATATACCTGGACCAGGGGGAAAAAAGCCCTCTTTTTGAGGCATACCCTTAGTTATAGTGTAAGACTAGGATCTGAAAGGCTTTCGGTCTCCTATCCTGTTTCTACCTTAGAAGTTTTCTGGGGGACCTTAGGCCAAAACAGCCCAACCTATATCACAGGTATAGGCTTATTGTTTATTGTTGTAGGGATTAAATGAAGGAGAGGAGGAGGGTGTTAGCTGCTTCGGGACTCCACTGGGGAGAAAGGCAGGTTAAAGATGAAGTAAATGAAAAAAAAAACTATTCCTTGCAGAAATATATTGAAGATTGACATGGATCCCAAGAAGCCTTTCCACCAGCAGAAGAGAATTTCACTTTGCAGGTAAAAGAGAAGGTGATTGCTAGTTATTCTTCCCTCCCGCTGCAGGTTATAACTTGCCTCTCCTTACTGTTCTTATGAGTCCATTGATATGCAGAACCACAATTGGAGGTGGGCTGGCAGAAAGCTGCAGTGGAATGTAAACGGTTAAGTTGCCTTCTTTTAGCCCTAGAGCAGTGGTTCTCTCAACCTTCCTAATGCCACGGCCCTTTAATACAGTTCCTCGTGTTGTGGTGACCCCCAACCATAAAATTATGCAAGTGTTCTTTCACAGAAATTAAATCGGAACTGACCAATGGCTGAAGATCCATTGTTCATGATTGTATATAAATTGTTTTTTTCCCCAGGGTTTCTCAGTTCAGTTCTGCCTCTTGTCCCACCATGCCGATCTTGCTCTTTTCCGCTGCTCCAGACAGACAAACGCTCTATCTCGATCTATCCCGCAAGGCTGTTGTGTAAATGGCACCCCCCTGGCCAAGCTGCTTGCCCTGCCACGACCCCCGTGAAAGCATCGTTCGACCCCCAAAGGGGTCCTGACCCCCAGGTTGAAAGCCACTGCCCTAGAGGATCCATGCCTTTATTTCCATGCCTTTATTATCCATTCACAAAAAGTCAGGTAACGCGGCCACGGTGCATATCCCTTACACTTGTGAAAGATACCTCCAGAAGCTGACAACACACAGGATCTGCCCTGTGAATCTCATTAGGCTGTGATGTAACACAATCTTTATGCTGAGAAATAGTTCCGCAACACCCCACCCCCTCCATGCATTAGCCTTCTTGACTTATGCTGCAGTCATCACAGGGGCTGGCCTCCCATGAGGTTTCAGTGTGTGTTTAACTCCTGTGGGTTGGCTAAATACGTTGGTGTGCAGTGGGACGAGTATCACTTGCCGCAGCGAGAAGTAAGTGATTAGTATAGTGGATGTCTCCACTTTCGCCGAGGCTAATGTCCGGGATCGAGTGTGAGAAGAAAGACAACGCTCGTCCATCTGGGGTCCAAAGGGAGGGGAAGTGCATGGAAGTGTGTGATCTATTACTTCTCCGGGTCTGTGGTAATGGGACTGGATTCCTTGACTCTCTCCGCATGGGCCCACATGGGTCCTTCCCATGCCCACCACGAGCGCAAAAGGGAAGAGTTCTGAAGCAAAGAACTAGTCAATTATTTATTCTGACAATTTATAGTGTCTGCATTTGCCAAAGAGCTCTAGGCGGTAACCATAAAACCAAAAGACAGCAGACAATAAAGTGAAACAAAACTCATAAATCCCAATATCGTAAAAGAACAAAACCATTCATAACTACATGAGGCAAATTCTTTTCTTTCTTTTTCAATTAAAAGGCTGCAGAGATGTCTAAAAGATGTCCGTTTTACAAAGTCCGGCTAAATCACCATGATGTGAAAAATATGAATTTTGTAGTCCTGGATGAGACGCCGGTTCATCTTGTCCACTTTGTTTATAACAGCTGTTGGCCAGATATTTCTGAGAAGCTTACGGGACAGGTTTCCTGAGGTTTTTGCTGCAAACATCACCCCTGGTGATTGGACTTTAGCATCTTGTCAAAGATAAAGATTTCACAGGTGAGTTTATTGCAAGGAAGGAGTAAGGCTTAGGATAATTTTGAGAGCAAACACCAAAGAAGAGGGGCCACTCACAAAAAGACCATGAACAATGTTCTTACAACTATGATTTCTGCCAGTGAAGAAACTGTGATCAGATTTTCATGACCGTCTCCGTGGCTGAGAGAACTCCTGTGACTAGAAATACTCCTGGTCCTACGACAGAAGGCTTAAACCAGCACTTTGGAATTGATCTTGGAAACCACTTCAAAACTCTGTGCCCATGGGAAAGCTAGTACTTCAGGGAGAAGGAGCTTGATCTTGTGTTTTCCTTGACGTGCTACCTTTCAGTATGACTTCTACATCTGCGTTCTGGAGTGGTACCGTTTTTTTGGGGGGGAGGGGCATGCCATTTATTCGAATGTGTCTTCCACCTCAGATCGAAGGGAATGCTTAATAAAAACTGCAAAGGTCAACGGGTCTGACAGGAACTTTATTTTGAAATCCATCAAGACTATAATTTCACAGGGAGAGGACCTCTTTTTCTTTTCTCTTCAGGCCTTTTCCTCAGCTGTAGCTTGTTAACATTTTCAGGGGAGTTTACTAAAATTTGATTGCCAGAGGACAAATCTCCAGTGATTACCTTCGAGCTGCTCTTGTTTCCAGTAGTATATCCTTTTTATGGCACTTGGCATGTAAATGATGCTGACCTTGAAGAAAGCAAGGGAGGGGGAGAGAAAGATTAACATTTGCACGTCATTCCTTGGCTACTCGTGCTGTGTTGGACTACGTTATTTATGATTATTTTTGTGACCACCAACCAATCAGCTTGGGGGCTCCCAATAAAACAAAGAATGTCAATGCAACCTGCACACTTTATTGGCTTGGTGAACGTTCAAGGGAATTTTGTGCGACTTGTGATCCGGGGCTTTGTTCGGCTTCATCGCTAACGTTCCTAAATGACATTCTGGATCATTTGTTACCAGAAACGCGCTTATACATACGTGTTCTGTGACATGTGTGTAATCAGCAGTGGGGAATAGGCGTAGCGAGAGGCGGTAACGTAGCGAAATGGACCGTTTGCCAATGTTTAGGAGGTGATTACACCCTTAGAAACTCAAGGCCGACAACAGATATATAGTAAAATAATAACCGTGTTTATTGGAAGGAAAATAATAAACTAGGCAAAAATATATCCAGCACACTAGCAGGCAGTTGCATAGGGAAAAATAGAGTGGGAGAAGAAGTTTCAGTATAATTACCGGTCTTGAAGAGTAGAGAGGCAGAGAGCTGCAACACGAACCAGCGTGAAGGGAGTTTCTAATGTGTCCCAAATCAGAAAGCACACGGTGGGTGTGAGAAGCCACTGTTTGTATATGTTTTTTGGGAGTGAGCTATGTGATGTAGCCCAGGTGAGCACATGAGGGGATTTTCCATGGAGCAAGATGCTGGGCAATGCCCTGGCCAGGTCCAGAGATGGGTGATGATGGGCTTCGAAAAAGGAGTTAATGGGCCTAAGAAAGGGAGCCATCATGTCTCAGTGGGTCTAGCTAATGTGTTTGGGGGAGAGATTTCCCTTGGCAGATGGGCCAAGTCATATGTGTAAGAAAAAGAGGCTTGCCTAGGAGCCCTTGGGCAAACAGATATAAGCCAAGCCACTGAATCAGCAATACAATGGGTTGGGGGAGAAGGAGGAAAGCAATTCCTGAGTCAAGCTGTACCTGTGATTCCCAACCTACAGTGAAGGACAAGCCGAAGAGGGGGGTGGCCAAGATGGAATCAGTACCTAACAGTGTCTTGTCAGGATATTATAGGGTCTGGTTTTGGCACAAGCCTTGACTATTGAGCAGTACTACTGGTTGTGGAAAGACAGGGTGCCAGCCTGTGAGGCAAACTTCACACATTTTACTGTCCAACATTTCTAATTTAATTCATAGTTCTCCGTTTAAACACATATGCATACAATCATAGATGCATAGTGCTTTTTGAATGCCACCCCTTAAGGAATCATGAGTCTTTTGATACTTTTAAACATGAATCTCATTCCTGATTTGGGGGGACTTTAGAGAGGCATGCTTTGTGTTACAACTTTGGAAAATAATAATTTTATTTCTGACACCCCCTGCATGCTTCTTCGCCTATTCATTGCTCCAGGCAGTTCATCTTAAAAAAAAAAAGAAGAAAGAAATTCCCATCCCAGGAAGAAGGAAGAGGGAGGCAGGTGCAAGGGCAGGACACTGGAGGTGGAGGTAATGCTTCTTCGCCTCCATACATTTCTTTTGCTGCTGGCCTGCTGGTTGTCTGCTGGGCGCAAATAGCGCTTTTTAGGATTCACCAACTCGCGCTTTAAAATGTGGGATATAGCAAGCAGTTTGCTGGCCAGATGTGGGAGATTGGTGACGTCATGCGGAGCAGCCAGAATATAGTGTCTTCGGAGGGTAAGTATGACACTAAATTTATGGCATGCAGAAAAGCCCTTTGTATAGAAAGCCGTAGGAGAGAGAGATTCCTGTTCAGTTTGTTATGGAAGCAAACAGGAAGGAAACGTACTTAAAAGGACAGGAAGTCTCCAATTGAGCCAATCAAGACACAGGACACAATTTGAAAAATATCAGGCATTTCCTAATCTAGCTACATGTTAACTACACATTTCCTCCGGTGTTCCCTGTAGGATATTCTTCATATCCTTTTGAGTCATGGACACTACAGTTCTTGCACATTCCAATAGAATCATAGAATAATAGAGTTGGAAGGGACCTCCTGGGTCATCTAAGACCAACCCCCTGCACTATGCTGGACACTCACATCCCAATCGCTCATCCACTGTAACCTGCCACCCCCCTGAGCCTTCACAGAATCAGCCTCTCTGTCAGATGGCTATACAGCCTCTGTTTAAACATTTCCAAAGATGGAGAACCCACCACCTCCCAAGGAAGCCTGTTCCACTACTCTAACTGACAGGAACTTCTTCTGGATGTTTAGATGGAATTTCTTTTGAATTAATTTCATCCCATTCGTTCTGTTCTGTCCCTCTGGGGCAAGAGAGAACAATTCTACTCCATCCTCCATATGGCACAATTTTAATCCATGGCATATCATAGATCAGGGGTATCAGTGGACTACAATGACCATAAATCTGTGCCAGCACAGGGACTCATAGTAATCCTAGTCCATGGACATCTGGAGAGCCACAGTTTGGCCAACCCTGCCATAGATTCTAGGACAAAATCTCTCTCTCAATTCTTCCCTTCCACAGACCATTCCCACAGATCTCCAGAAATTTCCCAGGCTAGAGTTAGCAAACCTCCTACACAACAGCAGGCCCATTCACCTGAAACCATCTTAGTGCCGCTTTTAACTCTTTGCCTGTGTCCTTCAGGCGTCCAGGTCAGAATGAGGCCTTATCTAACCTGCAGATTTATCCTAGTTAAGGCATGCTAAGGCATTAAATTAGGTCTTGTTTAAGAGTCCCTGTAGAACTGCCAAAACTTAGTAATTTAATATTTTAGTGTTTTTTTAATTTAGAGGCCACTTATAATTGGAGGACCTGAGCTGCAATGTACTTAGATTGTGCATAAATCATTGTCACACAAAGAATCTCCGAAACTGGCATTTCTTTAGGCACTACGAACCCTTTGCTAGAGATCCATAGCTTCAACTCCCAGCCCCAAATGTATAATTCCCAGAGTTTCTGGGTATGAGGAAATGACCATTAAACCAGTTTTAGTCTGTAGTTAGATTTCCCCCCAGAGGAACAGAATTCAGAACACACGAGAGTGCTTGTACGGGTATGTGGTTTGTTGATGTATGCTGTTTGAGTTCTCTGCTTGGTTTCCTAGAGGCAAGAATATGGAAGGAATCAATCTTTGTGTTCCTAGTGGAAAATAAGGGAGGCCCTTTTTTTGGTACAAAGGAAACCAAACAAAAACACCTGCAAAGAAACCGTACACACATGTGCTCTCTCCCTCCCCTCCCCCCTCTCTCTCTCACACACACACACGCACACACACACACACACACACAGCATAATGTGTTCAATTTATCATCATTGTCTGTAGGCTGAGCTGAGGAAAGCCTTCCAAACACTGTTGTTACAGTGGAATGCGGTCATTCTTCATGATATCCTTTAGGGCATAAAACATTTTTAAAACTGAGAGTGTTTCACAATGTAGTTTAAATAATCCATCATCACACAGAACTTTCTCGGGGTCTCCAGCACTTGGGATGGAGAGTGGCTACTTAGAGAAGAATTGCTAAGGGGTAAAATAACTCAAGTTCTGAGGTGAAATTTGACATAATGAGAGGCTGTCCCGTCTCCCCTCTCAAGCTGGGTTCTCTGAAGGTGCTCCTAATGATGGTGGCTGCTGGATGCCGTCAACCACCTTTTGCTCATGATGAGTCCAGGCCAAAACTCCTCAGGTCCATGGCTTACCTCCTACCCCTTGGCTTCTATTGTTTGCCATATGAAGCTTGAAGACTTCCTGGTTTAGTCTCTAAGCAAATTGCTGTTGGTTAGACATCAAAAGGGGGATGTTTTAATTGTTATTGTTGTTGTTGTTGTTGTGTGTTGGGGGGGTTGCCCTCAAGTAGTACTGTAAACTGGATGCAGGAAAGACAATAAATGTACAGGATAGAAGATGAGGCAGCAGTTTTAACTTGTAGCTTTTTGTTCTTTTTCTTTTTAAATATCTTTTTTATTTTTTAAGAGTATGCAAAAAGAAAAAAAGACATTTCAAATACAGTATTTCCTCCTTCCCTTTGCCCCCCCTTGCCCTGTTTTCTTTCTTATCTCACACCTCATTTAGTGAGATAGTCCAAATAGAAGCTCCATTGCTCTCAAAATGCTTCATCTGACTTTCTATTTGCCATAGATGTAAGTTTTGCCGTTTTCGCCAGATCAGCAAGTTTGCCTAGCCAAGAGTCAACCGTTGGCATATCTTGGGATTTCCAATTCTTGGCTAATACTAATCTTGCCACCATTGTAGTGAGAAAAAAAATAGATTCCTGGCATGAAAAGGTTTGTGTTTGGTTTTTAGTTCACCAGTGGCCGAGCCTATGCATTCTTGTGCCTGTCTTGTTGTTTTTGTATCCTTACCAGGATCCCTGGAGAGAGGAGGGGGGGCTGGGGGACAAATTATTTGCACCCTAAATCAGCTGGAGGGCTTCTGAAGGCAATACCATGTTGGTTTTAGAAGCCATCTTGATGTATTTTAGTTCTAAAGAAATTCCTCACTGCAGCCACTAGGGGCGCAGGGAAAGCAGAGCACAGGGAAGGTATATTACAAGGAGGCAATTGGCTTTATGCTAAACCCATTGACCAAGCCTGCACTAGGGCAAGGCAAGACGGAGCAGCTCATGGGTGCTCCAGTCATCGCCAGGCTGCAGCCTCCCAACAAGATTGTTGCTTCCAGCAGTCTGTACCACTCTTCCTTCCCTTCCATAGTTTTGTCTGCTCAGACAGAGCTGCCTTTTTAGGGTGTTGTAGAAAATAAAAGAACTTTCCCTCTTAATTTCTCTTTCTCTTTCCCACATTTTTCTTCTTCTTCTTCATTATAATCTCTTCCTTTCATTAGGAGCCTCCCTTTCTCTCTCCCCGCTTCTAATTCTACCCCCTTTATTTGTCAATCTTGGACTGAATCTGCACTTACTTTGTTTAGTCCATTGTGGATCCTGCTGAATCCAGATTGATTTGAATTCGGGTCTTCATCTATCCCCACTCCCCATTGAAACAGAAAAGTGTTCTGCACGTGGTTAGGGAAGCTTAGAAGGGGAGGGGGAGCCAAGAGCAGAACCAGCCTCTTTCTTTTCTTGAAGTGTGGGGGGGGGGGGAGGATTGGAAACAGCAGAGTAGGGAGAGAAAAAGCTAGAGGCACATCTCTGCCGAGAGAAGTTAGGGCTTCCCCTTAAAGGCAAGCTTGCAGCCTGGAAACAAGAAAGCCTTTGAACTGAAGCCATCGCCAATCAGGGCTTCTCTACCACGAAGGCTTAGCAGCAAGTTTGGAACAGGCAGAGATCTGCATGCTTTCTCATGCTGGTTTTTCAAATATTGAGGGATATATCCACTATAAGATATTGCGGGAGAAAGGTAGGGTCACTCCGGATCAGTCATGCTTGTTGCTGAGGGAAAATTTAAATCGGACAAAATCAAAATGGAAATCGCATTCAGTGGAGACGGCAGGGACTGAATCGACGTGGGATTGGAATAAAAGCTCCGTGCAGAATCAGCCTTGATCTCAATTCCTTCTCATCCACTTAGAATGTAGTATAGCAGCGAAGCCTTGTTAATTTAATGAACAGAAGGGGGACAGGGAGTTAATATTTCCCCATAACCAAAGTAGTAGAAGGATGCTTCCCCCTATCTTCACATGCATGGTTATTTTGACACATATGGAACCAAAGTTAGAACACACATACACAAAAACACACACACACACCGATTTCATTACATTTTAAGCACTGTTCAGGCAGTGAACAGTGGTGAAGTTTCCTTTTGCTACTGATGGATTGGATTTCTATCCCGCCACTTTCCGTAGACTCGTGGCGGGTTATGTAAAACAGATAACATCTCCAATGAAACCGATCCACTCACTTTAAAACAAACAAGACATAAGAAGGCGGCATAATCCCCATCTCCCATCCCCCATCCTCAGCCAACCACTAAACTTCATAGGCACATGCTGAAATCTTCCGCTGAGTGGTGCTGATGGAAATGCAGGGCCATTTCGCACGGCTTCAAAATAGCACAATGGTTGCTAATTGGAAACGCTACTAATTTGCCATAACCCACGACGTCGTAGACAATCTGCAACAATCCTGAAACCGACCCGCAAAAAGCGCTTCGTTGTGGCGCTTTCAGGGGAATCCAGAAAAGTGGATTCACCCTCCGGATAGCGATACACTCCTGCAACCAATCTGCAACAGTAGCGCTAAAGACCTGTGCATTACCATTGTTGCTGGTTCTTCAAAGTCCCTCCCCCTGGCTCTCTCCTCCAAACTTCCGGCGAAGCGATCGCCATTTTTTTTTCTCCGAGCGAGCGGGGATAAACGCACCGGCGAGCCTCTTTCTGTTTAGAGGCTTCCCTGGCTTCAGTCCTTCACCTTTAGTCACTAAGCACAAACCACTTAAAAGCCCGTTTGCTGAAATAAAGTCCCTTTATTTTTTACACATAAATTCAGCCGAAAATCGGGCCCGTGAGAAGGGGGGGGGAATTTTCTTTTATCACTCGAGGCAGCGTGCAAACGATCATACAATCAAACGACAGCTCACATTAGGCAGCTGGATGGGTCTCTCCGTAGCAACGAATCTACCTAGATTCGTTGCTATGGGTCTGTTTTTTTTTTTAAACCTTTCTTAAAGGGAAAGGGGCTGTTTGGGAGCATGCTAACGGCTGCCCATTGGGCTGCTTGACGGCCAGGGGCGGGACGAGCTTGGCAATAGCGCTTCCTTTCTAGCGATTTCTGCCGAGACCGGAAGCCTGTGGGAAACGCTAAAAAACGCAACTGATTCCACTACAAAGGCAGGTATGCATAACGACGAATTCCACTATTTTAAATGGCGATTTTTCATTCCGCAAACAATTTGCAACAAAGATCCCCGTGCGAAAAGGCCCGCATTGAAACGAGCGCTCAAAGAAGCCCGCTAGAATTTAGCAAGGGTGATATGCATTAAATATGGAGTGGCAGAGAATCCCCCTGAGACTTTAATAGCCATTATGAGTTTGAAAGGAGGGTGAATGTAATTGCTGTAAAACTGACTATGCCATCTGCTCGTTGCTACTGGCTATGTTATGGGCTAGGTTTCCATTCTGTAAGAAAAGTATTAATTCGGTGGGATGATCAGAGGTAGCCCTTTTTTCTTTTTTAGAGTCATAGAGTTGGAAGGGACCTCCTAGGTCATCTAGTCCAACCCCCTGCAGCATGTGGCACTGGTCAGACCACACCTGGAGTACTGTGTGCAGTTCTGGAGGCCTCACTTCAAGAAGGACGTAGATAAAATTGAAAGAGTACAGAGGAGAGTGACGAGGAGGATCTGGGGCCAAGGGACCAAGCCCTATGAAGATAGGTTGAGGGACTTGGGAATGTTCAGCCTGGAGAAAAGGAGGCTGAGAGGGGACATGATAGCCCTCTTTAAGTATTTGAAAGGTTGTCACTTGGAGGAGGGCAGGATGATGTTCCCATTGGCTGCAGAGGAAAGGACACGCAGTAATGGGTTTAAACTACACATTTAAACACGTTTAATGGGTTTAAACTACACGTACAACGATATAGGCTAGATATCAGGAAAAAAAATTTCACAGTCAGAGTAGCTCAGCAGTGGAATAGGCTGCCTAAGGAGGTGGTGAGCTCCCCCTCACTGGCAGTCTTCAAGCAAAGGTTGGATACACACTTTTCTTGGATGTTTTAGGATGCTTTGGGCTGATCCTGCATTGAGCAGAAGGTTGGACTAGATGGCCTGTATGGGCCCTTCCAACTCTATGATTCCATGTAGGACACCCACAACCCTATCACTGACAGTGTAACCTGCCACTCCCTTGAATTTTTTTTAACCTAGACTGTCCAGTGGTAAAAAGAATTTTGCTGCACGCTGTCCACAAATGTATTTATGTTAAATAAACAGATAAAACTGTATGGCAGAACAGTAAGCCATGACCTTAACTCAGTTTAAAGTGAGTGCAGGGGAACATTAGAAGGTGCATCCTCATGGCAGCTGCCTGGCCTCTGGTTTTGAGTATCCAACTAGGGTGGGGAAAAGAGAAGACCGATAACCTTACCCTGGCTCCCCCTAGTCAATTGGGTGACTTCATTGTGAAATTATCCCAGGCTGGTCTCACAATCATTCAAGCCATCTAAATTGCTGGGCAGCAGTCCCAGAATATGTAGTTTAGCTCTTAGACTGAAGCTGATCTCCGAAAATGAGTCAAGAACAATCAATGCTTGGCTAAAGCACATCATATGCAGTTATAATATGCTATAATTTAAAAACAAACAACATAGCTGAGCATGTCTGTTTCTTAGGGAACTAAATACATATTTGAACATATCCCATCCTCAGAACTTCACAGGTTGCACAGTCACAAGCATCACATGGGACAACAATAAGAAAGCATACAGAAGATGTGAAGTCTGTAGGGTTTCCAGTCCCCAGGGGATCCCCTGATTTTACAGCTCATCTCCCAGCAACACAGATCAGTTCCCCCCGGAGAAAGTGGCTGGAGAGTGGACACCATAGTATTATATTCCATTGAGGACCCTATCCCACAAATGCTGTCCACTCCCAGCTCCAACCCCAAAGTCTCCAAGTGTTTCCTAATCCAGAGCTGGCAACCCTAAATATTTGAAAGCTCCTCCAAGTGAAAAGTACACACACACACACACCAGCATTTCTGAATGGATTGTGTCCATATAGGTCTGTTTTGGAAGGGATCTCCAAAGTTCTGTTGTCTACCGTGAAGAGATCCCATTTCATATCATTTCATCGAATAACAGATTCTTGTGGGCCTGCCAGGTCATACGAACAATAGTCCCCCAAATCAGCTAGAGGAAAGGGATGTGAGAGCAATCTGGCTGTGATATCTGTCGCCAGATTGATCACCAGGGTTGATTCAGCTGGTTGGGCTGGCTTGACCGGTGTGTCTCCCCCCCTCAGAACTCCATGTGTATCCCTCCCAAAGCTGCACATTCGGTGGAAGAGGACAGCCATGGACGGATAGGAGGAGGAGGAGGAGAGTTGGTCCTTATATGCCACTTTTCTCTACCCAAAGGAGTCTCAAAGCAGCTTATGATCACCTCCCCTTTCCTTTCCTCCCAACAGACACCCTGTGAGGGAGGTGAGGCTGAGAGAGCCCTGATATTACTGAAGAAGAAGAGTTGGCTCTTATATGCCGCTTTTCTCTACCCGAAGGAGTCTCAAAGTGGCTTACAGTTGCCTTCCATTTCCTCTCCCCACAACAGACACCCTGTGAGGTGGGTGAGGCTGAGAGAGCCCTGATATTACTGCTCGGTCAGAACAGCTTTATCAGTGCTGTGGCGAGCCCAAGGTCACCCAGCTGACTGCATGTAGGGGAGCGCAGAATTGAACCCGGCTCACCAGATTAGAAGTCCGCAGTCCTAACCACTACACCAAACTGGCTCTCCAGTGTACCATTCTTCGGTCAGGGGTATGCAATAGCTGCACTCCCCAGCTAGAACCTCCAAATAAGCTCAAGGTCCAGAGTAAAGCCCCTTAGATCAGTGGTCCCCAACCTGCGGGCCGCGGCCCGGCGCCGGGCCGCAAAGGCCATGGCACCGGGCCGCGGCTCCCTCTCCCCGCCCCGCCCCCGCAGTAAAAAACTTCCCAGGCCGCAAGCTTGCGGCCCGGGAAGCTTCTTACTGCGGGAGGCGGGGAGAGGGAATCAGGGCCGGGCCGCGCCTGTGCGGGCCACGCCCGCTCGGCCCGATCCGTGGGCGCGGCCCGGGCGCGGTCCGCGGGGGCGCGGCCCGATGCCCTGCCGGTCCCCAGCCTCGGAAAGGTTGGGGACCACTGCCTTAGATCATGTGCACTCTTATTATCTTCCCACATCTCTCCAGCCCTCTACTCATTCTCCTGCACTGGAATAACTCCAGAAGGATTTATCCATACGGAGAAAAATCTCACAACGAAGAGAGTAAACCAACATACAACAAGCGCTGCTGTGCCATTAGTGAAACCTAAGAACGTAAGAGGAGAACCGTTCGATTGAAACAGTGGTCTAGCAGTTTTCCACAGTGGCCGAGCAGATGCTGTGGAAGGCACATAGCACTTGGCATAAGGCCAAAGGCCTCCACCCCCCCCCCCTTTTTGCCTTTCAACTACTGTTGCATTGAGATATAGTGCCTTTGAACATGAAGGTCTCCACTAGCTCTGATAGATGATAGCCATTGATGGACCCCTATCCCACGAATTTGTCTGGTTTAGTTTAAAGCCGAATCACGTGACGGAGAAGGCAAAGAGAGTTGACTATGGAATAAGTCACATTATGCATTGGTTTGTACACCAGAGAAACATTCGCGGCCTAGCCTCTAAGGGCAGATGGCTGGGGACAGGACATGAATTTTAACAAACATGCTTGACATGAAAGAAACCCCTGCCTCTAGGAGTTTACAGTCTAGATGATAGATTACTCATACATATGGCTACTAACATATGCCTAGGCTGGTGTATGAGTATTTTTCAGACAAATAAAAGATGCCCCAGAGAGTATTTAATCTGCACTGTTCAAGAGAAGCATTTTTCTGTGAATCATTTTTAGGACATGTTCCGAGAATATTTGATTGAATAAATGTCAGGGTTTTTTTTTTCCTGTGAGGGGGAAAATAATGTGAGAAAGTGAAAATGTAACAATACTGTTTTTAAGATGATTTAGGGTTGTTAGATGAACCGACTTTAGCCAATTTGGGCTGCACAGGATAAATCCTAAAGGGGTTACCCATGCTGTAGCCAACTGAAAGCAATACATGCTTGAATGTGGCGCCAAACATATAATAGCTGATAGATAAACAAAGAGGAAAGTGTTAAATGTGAGAAGAACTGGAGGGCTTGTAGGTTTCTAAAAAGTCCAAATCAGACAAGACTTGCTTGTTTTTGTTCCTGACAACCATAGACCAGGTTTATCAAAAGGCTCATTACCATCTTCTCTTTTCTGAGGGAAAAAGGGCCAAGCATTATGTAAAACCTGGCAGATTTATGTGCCACATTTTCACATGATTTTGACATGAAACCTGATAAAACTTGGCAGTTTTTCCTGTATGCCTCACTGTGGGATTTTGCCTTTATTTGGATCTGAAATTCAGAACATAACTCATACTCTAAGAAATCACCCTAAGATTTGAAGGGGAAAAGCCATAGAATTAAGGGCTCTGCCACCTCATGAGTGATATGAGCCACTGAGAATAGAAGCTGGACTCTTGACTGTACAGTACATTTTTCATGGAGGCTGTTGGAGAAGGGGGTTTAAAGTTAGAGGGACTACAGCATCTCTCTCTCTCTCTCTCTCTCTCTCTCTCTCTCTCTCTCTCTCTCTCTCTCAAGAGGGGAAATGGAAGAAGCCCACAATGAGCCTCAGTCCCAAAAACACCAATTTCAATTAACTTAAATCATAGGAACCAGCAGTTATGACAGAATTTTGCTGTCTGGAGTGAATGTTTTAAGAGAGCTGAGAAAAAGCTCAGGAAAATAAGGTACTGGAATGGACAATTGTTAAGTTTCTACAATAAATGCTGATTGAGGCAATACTCAGGTTCATACAAAACTCTATTTACTGTTCTAGAAACCATGGAAGACCATCATGGCATACTATTATGAATGGTGGTTGGGAGCTGAGAAGGACATAAGAGAAAGAAGAGCTGGGGGGGGGGGTTGTACCCTGCTTTTTACTATTCAAAAAGAAGAGTTGGTTCTTATACCCTGCTTTTCACTGCCTGAAGGAGTCTCAAAGTAGCTTACAATTCCCTTCCCTTCCCCCACGACAGACACTCTGTGAGGGAGGTGAGGCTGAGAGAGCCCTGACAGGACTGCTCTGTCAGAATAATAAGACTGTGACTGGCCCAAGTCACCCAGCTGGCTGCATGTGGAGGAGCAGGGAATCAAACCTGACTTGCTGCTCTTAAACCATTAAACAGCAGATTGCCTGTTAAGAGACAGGGAGAAAGGGGCAAACACACTTTCACATATAACACAGGAAGAGTTAGAACACTGTGAAAAGAAAAATCTCAGAGCGATCCAAAGCAGGCCTGCTCAGAATCATAACTGAATCTCTTCAATGGAGCTTACTCCCAGGAAGACTTTGAGTAAGAAAAAAGAGTCTACAGCTAAGAAATAACCTCCTAGCGCAGCAGTTCTTGACAAACATGAGTTCCCTCAGAGGCCAATGGCTGTGACGGATGAAGAAACCTGGAGTTTTTAGGACACTGTGACCCGCCACGAGCCACTTAGGGAGTGGCGGGAAGTAAATTGAAAAATAATAATAATAAAAATAATAACAGAGAGTTGTTCGCTGTACCACCCTGAGCACTCTAATAAACCCACTGGCTTTAATGGAGTTAGAAGAATGTGACTCTGTTTAAGATGGCACTGAGATTCAAGGCCCAAGAAATACAAATAATAGTGATAGGCCCCAAGGAATTCTGGGAAGCACCCCAATTGTGGGCTAAATCTGCCTTCAGATGGGCTTTACACAAGAATGAGGCCACTCCTCTAAGAAAGGCCTAACTTTTCAGGTGTGGGTGAAATTAGACATTAAAAACATGAACAAAGAGTGAAGTTCACCACCCACATCTTTCCAGATGTCGAAACAAGAAAACTCTCTATTAGGCCGTTGTAATTCTTCTTTATTTGGCCTGGTGTTTGGATTAACCTTCACCTGTTTTTTTCACTTGGCCCTTTATTACAACATTTGTCAAGGGTTCAGAGGTGGTCTCTCCAAGGTGTTAATTTTAAACTTTCTTTATAATGTAAACATACTCACTGAGCATTCTTTTATTATGGAGGGAAAGCTAATCCAGACAGTTTTTTTCTCTCTTAAGCCCTCAATTCTTACATATTTTAACAAAAAAAAAAATTTTTTTTTAAACCCACGTTTTACTCAATAGGTATGTTTCAGTTGAAATGGTGGTGTTGTGTGTAATTGAATTAGTGGTGGTAGCTGTCCTTCCTCACGGGAGACTGATTCAAGGCAGATGGCAATAAAATGCCATTATATCCCACTAATAATTAAAAAAACCAACATGTGGTTTTGGCAGCAGGGAAATTTATTTGCTCGGGAGGAAATCTGTTCTTCTGACAGAAGTTCATGTAGTTACATTCTTTTTCTGGGACCCAATTCATAAAAAAAAACACACACATCAGAAGCTCATTTTACATATCGTTCTTATTGATAGCCCAGGACATTGAAGTAGGGCTAGAAACTGGGGGTTTTGTCCCCAGGATGTCAAACTAAATAGCATTTTGCAAGTCAGTCTGGAAGCCATTTTTGCACAAGTTTAAATTGGGATCCATTGTTGTTTATGCTGACATTAGAAGAAGAAGACGAAGAAGAGTTGGTTCTTATATGCCGGTTTTCTCTACCCAAAGGAGTCTCAAAGCGGCTTACAGTCGCCTTCCCTGTCCTCTCCCCACAACAGACACCCCTGTGAGGGAGGTGAGGCTGAGAGAGCCCTGATATCACTGCTCGGTCAGAACAGCTTTATCAGCCCCTGGCAAGCCCAAGGTCACCCAGCTGGCTGCATGTGGGGCATGGCATCAAACCTGGGTCGCCAGATTAGAAGTCCACTCCTAACTCTACACTCCTAACCACTACACCAAACTGGATCTTTTGATAACCCAGAGAATAATAGCATTTGTCATTAGGGAAGCTGCTGAAGGTCATAATGAATAGGCTTGCAATCTGAACACTGGCAGCTCGCACCTTGTCATGCTCACCTTTAATATGTGGTGAGCATCAATGGCCAAAAAGCTCTTCTCTGCTTTGAATGGCATTCCAAGAGAAAAGCTCCTCAAAACTTCACTGTCTCTTCTCTTCTTCCTTAACTTCTTGGCAGAAGGAAAACAAAGGGAGGATAGGGGAGTGAGGACACAAGACCAAGGGTCATGGGAGGTCAGCAATGTTGGTAGGAAAGCCATAGCGTTGTCGTCCCTGGCGTTTTCCTTCTGAATGTCTCTGGCGAGGCTGTAGACCAGGGGTAGTCAAACTGCGGCCCTCCAGATGTCCATGGACTACAATTCCCAGGAGCCCCTGACAGGGGCTCATGGGAATTGTAGTCCATGGACATCTGGAGGGGCCGCAGTTTGACTACCCCTGCTGTAGACTGTGAGGGGGTGTCTCTACCTTCATGTACCTCCAACTTAGCTACAATCATTATTAATATCTCTCAAGGAGAAGGTGTCTCCATAATATGTGTTAGGCAGCCTGAGGATGTAGATTTGACAAAACTGTTTGGAGCTGATTGGTCTGAATGAAGGAACAGCAGGAGAGTTGACCCTGCTCTATTGTTCTTGGCAGGGGCACTTCTTTTTTGGCATGCCTTGCTGCAGGAAACTTCAGGTAGCCATCACGAGTAATTAAAATTAACGGCGTATATGGAGTTCCTTGCGGCCTGGTGATAAAAACCAGTATCTGCCTATTTGAAGAAGTAGAAGAATTGGTTTTTAGACCCCGTTTTTCACAGCACAAAGGAGTCTCGAAGCGGCTTACAATCGCCTTCCCTTCCTCTCCCCACAACAGACACCCTGTGAGGTAGGTAGGCTCAGAGTGCTCTGAGAAAGACTTCTCTGTGTGAATAGGACTATCGGGGCTGTGGCTAGCCCAAGATCACCCAGCTGGCTGCATGTGGAGGAGTGGGGTCTCGTCAGATTAGAAGCTGCTGTTCTTAACTACTTCACCATGCTGGGTGCAGGTGTCTTCATATCTCTGTAATGTGGGTTTCCTTGCCTGTTTTTTTATGTGGCTCAGTTCACTTATAACCCTAAACCCAGGATTTAGCTCATAGGCAATCACTTGTGAATTATTTGTGCACGAGGGGCAAAGCCCCCTGTATCCAGGAATACAACGGGCGTTAGAGAGTGAGGGTGGTAAAAGTAAGTTAGGAGTTGTTGATTCTGGAAGGACATGTGGAGGCATGGGTATGTTGTCTGGGTTGTGGTTGTGTGGCTGGGCATGAGGGTGTGTGATTGCAGAGGGTAGTGGCATGGATGGCACGCAAGAGACTTTGTAGGTTTTAGAACAGGGGTAGTCAAACTGCGGCCCTCCAGATGTCCATGGACTACAATTCCCAGGAGCCCCTGCCAGCTGGCAGGGGCTCCTGGGAATTGTAGTCCATGGACATCTGGAGGGCCGCAGTTTGACTACCCCTGTTTTAGAACAACGGGCGCTAGAGCTTGGTGGTGGGAAGAGGAAAGGGAGGGGTTGTTGAGGATCCCTGGTGTGGGGGATTGTGGTGGAGTGGTGACAAATGAGACCGTGGGAGTGGAGACATGCGTATCAAGAAGCTGTGGTGTGGAATGTGCATTGAGTGTGGGAGAGGACTGACCTTTGGGAATTGTGGCATAGTGGTTACAGATGAGCTTTCAAGAGCCATGTCTTCAGATATGTGAAGGGAAAATCAGACTGGAGACTCTTCTTAGGGGGAGATTACATGGCAGCCAATTCCTCCCCGGTCTGTGTTCAACCTCATTTCCCTTCTTGTGTGAATTAGGCCACAGGCGCCGAAATGTCCCTCTGCCCTAATCCGCATGGGGTAGTCACAGTACGCAGGTGTCTACCCTGCTCCTTCTATCTCATTTTTTTTACGGTTGATAAAACGTTATGTGCCCACATGCTTCTTTCATGGTTGCCCCTTGGAAGAAGAGCTGGATTTTTTAACCCTGCTGTTTACTATCCAAGGGAGTCTCAAAGCGGTTTACAAACACCGTTTCCCTTCCTGTCCTGAAAATAGACACCCTGTGAGCGAGGTGGAGCTGAGAGAGCTCTGTAAGAACTGGGAATGGTCCACAGTCACCCAACAGGCCTCAGGTGTCTCAAGCAGTTTACAATCGCCTTCCCTTCCTCTCCCCATAACAGGCTCCCTGTGAGGGAGGGAGGGAGGATCAAGAGAGCCCTAGCTCATGGTTTGGTGTGGGTTTAGTGCCTCACTTGGGAAGTGGCAACCCTGAGAGAAGGTCTCTCTGTGCACAGCAGTCTTGACCCTAGTCAGATTTATGCACACCCAGGGAGTGTGGAATTCCAGAACATGAACCTACACCAATCTGGCAATCTTACCTCCTCTCTGCAATGTTTTCTTGACCTGAAATAAGTCAGGAGGTGCTAGGTGGCTGCGGGGGCACTACACACTTTGAGGCCCCACTTCCTAACTTCAAGTGATATGTTCAGACCAGGGTCAGCCAACCTCCAGGTGGGACCTGGAGATCTCCTGGAATGGCTGCTCATCTCCAGACTATAAAGATCAGCTCCCCAGGCAAAAAGGGCTACTTTGAAGGTTGGACAGGGTTGTTGTGGAGAAAAAACATTCCCTTCCTCTCTCCATAACAGACTTCCTGTGAGGGAGGTACAGCTGCGAGAGCTCTGAGAGAACTTGGACTGTCCCAAGGTCACCCAGCAGGTCTCAGGTGTCTCTCAGCAGTTTACAATTGCCTTCCCTTTTTCTCCCCATTACAGACTCCCCATGAGGGAGGAGCAGCTGAGAGAGCTCTGAGAGAACTGGGACTGTCCCAAGGTCCCCCAGCCAGCTGCCTGTGGGGATTCAAACCCGGTCTCCAGGTTAGAGGCCTCTATTCTTTAAATGTGCCCCCACAGTGGCTCTCAGAGACCAACGCTAGAGTTGCTCTTCTCCCTCCCCCAGCTGCTTCATCCAACATTATAATCTTTGGCAAGGAACCCTCCAGCCACTCCCAAACGGAGGGATTTCCCCTCAGAATCCCCACAGCACATGGAGGCCGGGCCTTAGAGGGCCCTCCCTCTGATTGGCTGACTCTCCTTCCCCCACATTCTCATTGGATCTGGTCGCTGTCTGTTGCATGGAGGCCCCTGGGAGTGCACTCCCCAGGCACCTGCCTGCTCTGTCAGTGGTCTGAGGAGAAGGGAGCAAAGTCCTTGGACATGACAGTTAGGGGCGGGAGACACAGTCTGATTGGGCGGCCAGCCATAGGGTGAGCGGCCACTCAGGCAGCAGGACAACGCAGGCAGGAGCATTCATTGGCCCATAAATTGTGAAGGCCCAAAAGGTCATTGTGAGGCCCAAAGGCCATTAGGTCTTTTATAATAGTTACATGTTTCTTGCATACTGCCGGGGGGGTGGACTAGATGACCCTGGAGGTCCCTTCCAACTCTATGATTCTATGATCCTTATAGATTCAGTGGTTGCCTTTTCACTGTCATCTGGCCAAAAGGAGAGTGAGCAGGGGACAAGCTGGGAAGTCGCATTCGTAGATCACATGAAGCCAGACTTTTCACTCCATAGCACTCAATTCCCCACCATACTGCTGCTCCCAACCCACTCAGCTTTTGCACCTGACTATCCCATGATTCTCAGCATAGCCCTTTTGAGTGGTCTAAGCGGACAAACACTTCCATTTCCGCTAACAGGAAAGCTGGTTGGATCCAACTCATAGTCAAGACTAATGGTGGTTAATAAACCAACCTGATGCATTCATTTCTGTGGGTGTTTTTGTTGTTCTTCTGGTATAAGCTATTTCTATCTCATGAGAAGGAAGGACTCCCTGGAGAAGAGCCTAATGCTGGGAGCGATCGAGGGCAAAAGAAGAAGGGGACGACAGAGAATGAGGTGGCTGGATGGAGTCACTGAAGCAGTCGGTGCAAACTTAAATGGACTTTGAGGAATGGTAGAGGACAAGAAGGTCTGGAGGATCATTGTTCATGGGGTCGCGATGGGTCAGACACGACTTCGCACTTAACAACAATAACAACAATTTCTATCTACTGCCATGGATGCCCTGCACAACCTGTATCCTTTAAATACCCCAGTAAAGGAATTTTTAAAAAGTATTTAATTTGTGACATTTGCATTCAGGGAATGAGAGCTGGACTTTTTGTTTCAACCTGGAGGAAGGGCTGTGGCTCAGCTTGGGTCAATGTTTCAGTGCAGTAGCTTCTAATCGGGAGAGCCAGACCTGACGCCTCACTCCAAAAGTGCTCTGATTGCGAACATATTTTCCTGCCCAGTTCTGACCACCCAGCCCTCTTCTTGGCTTAGGCCAGATTTGTGGGCATGCATGCCTACTCAGACTGAAAGGAGTCCTCCGGAGACTCAGAGATCATCCACAGGATCCACTAGCTGATCCATTATCTGACCCAGTGGTGTTGGAACCTTCTACATGCCAAGCAGATACCATTAAGCCCCAGTCCCTCTTGTGTCTCCCAAGGGATTCTGGGGCCAATCACAAAGGTTAGGAGGTTGCAAGTCAATCATTCTTTTACAATGGATGCTTATTATTATTTATTGTATGACCTTTATGTATTATTATTATTATTATTATTATTATTATTATTATTATTATTAGAATTAGAATTAGAATTAGAATTAGAATTAGAATTAGTTTCTCGCCGCTCTTGGCAGAGCCAGCTCGTTGCGGGTTACAAGATAAATAAAATAAAAGGCCCCTAAAAACCCCACTAAAAACACAATTAGCAAAATACAAAAACCAGCAACAAACACAGGAGCAAACCAACCCCCACCTACCTTCGCTGGGGACTAGGGAAGAACTCCTGGCCACCCCTCTTAAAATGTGGTGGAATACCTTCCTTTGGAGATCAGAGGATAACCAGGCCAGCCAGACTCCCCCCCCCCGAATACATTTGCCAGCTGTTTGGAAGCAGTGGCTGGATGGCTCAGGCAGAGTTGCCTGAAACTCAACCCTTCCAAGACGGAGATCCTGTGGCTGGGTAGAAGAGGGCCGGTTCAGGAAGCGCACCTCCCATACCTGGACGGAGTGCAATTAACACCTGGACCAATAGCCAGGAACTTGGGGGTGACCTTTGATGCTTCCCTTTCCATGGAGGCTCAGATCACAAAAGTAGCCCAGACGGCGTTTTTCCACCTTCGCCAAGCCAGACTACTAGCACCCTACCTGTCCTCAGATCACTGAGCCACAGTGATGCATGCAACGGTCACCTCCAGACTAGACTACTGTAACTCACTCTACGTGGGCCTGCCCTTATCATTGACCCGGAAGTTACAATTGGTACAGAATGCGGCTGCTAGGGTCCTCACTAGAACACCTTGGAGGGCCCACATTCAGCCGGTACTTCAACATCTACACTGGTTGCCAATTTGTTTCCGGATCAAGTTCAAGGTTTTGGTTTTAACCTTTAAGGCTACATGCGGGTCCTGGGTCCTGCTTACCTACAGGACCTCTTGGTTGCTTATGCCCCCCGCAGGGCCCTTCGCTCTGCGGGTGCAAACCTAATGGTGGTTCCAGGCCCTCGGGATGTTCGCTTGGCCTCGACCCGGGCCAGGGCTTTTTCGGCCCTGGCCCCAACCTGGTGGAATGAGCTCCCGAAAGAGCTAAAGGCCCTGCTGGAGTTAACAGCTTTCCGCAGGGCCTGCAAGACGGAGCTCTTCTGCCAGGCATATGGTTGAGGCCAGGGTGGGCGGTCCCGACATTAGATCTGGGCTCCCTGGGTTCATCTGAGTGATCTGATTGCCTCACTCCCATGTTAGCGACCTGATGTCCCTTGGCTAACGTGGGGCGGTTTGGGGGTGTTAGTGGGGTTAGTTAGTGCTTGCCTGCTGCCTAGCATTGATAGTGTGGATTGGTTTTAATGGTTTTAACTATGGGTTTTATTGTAATTTTTATCTTGTAAACCGCCGTGAGCCTAAGGGAACAGCGGTATAAAAGTTTAATGACAATAACCATAACAATAATAACCAGGAGATCAGAGGATTATCTAGCAGCCAGGCAAGAGATGTTCAAAGTTGGTTTGCCACTGCTGCCTCCATGCCATGAGTTAAGTTCCTTGGAGGTCTCCCATTCAAACACAAGCTGGGGTCATATCTGCTTACCTTCCAAGATCTGACGACATTGGGCATGCCTGGGCTATTCAGGTCAGGAGCTGCAGCCTCTAAACAGAGACTCCCTGGGCTTTTCCAAACCACCTTCAAGGTGCTGGAGGAAAGCAAGGATTGAGTGTTTGCTTAGGGGAAGAAGTTAATGGGTGACCAGAAACCCATCCGCAGGTTCCATGTTAGAGATCGCATCCAAGAAAGCAACAACAACAAAAGGTAACCAACAACAGCAACCAAGACCAAGGGACATGAAAATATAAGATATGAAAAGGAATTGAAAAGTCTCATCCATTCACTGTATAAAGCCGAAGGCGAACTGTCAGTTTGTAAACCCTGCCATTTGTTGTAGAAACAATATTTTGTTAGAATATGCAAGATCTGCAATGTGCATAATTGAGCACAATATAAAGGGTGTCCTGTAGGGGGCATCGGAAGTAATGTATTTTTAGCATAGATAGGATAGAAACTTCCAGATAATTTTCAAATTATCTCCTCCAGCATCCTGGTTGGTTCATCAGGAGACTTCCAGCTTTCTGAGTGCACTTCCTCCCTGCCTCCAGAACAGTGGTTGAAAAGACGAATAACTACAGACAACAACTAGCTAGATAGTTAGGTCTCTCTCTCTCTCTCTTTCTCTCTCTCTCTCTCTCCAAAGTGGTTTCTCTTCCAAATAAAACTATATTATTCTTTAAGCAGTCTGGAGCTCCTCCTTTCTGCATGACCGAACACCACCACCAGATTCCTCCAAGCAGCTGTCTTAAGAAGGCAAAGAGTTGGACATTCACTGTGGCCAATGCCCTTGATAGCAGAACCCTTAATTAAAGAAGTCTCCAGGCCAAAGCTTTTCCCGTCCGCCTTTGGCTGGTTTCGTTTTACTGCCACTCTTCCTGACATGCTTTTCCTAGGCTCGCTTGTTGGTCTCATGACGGTGGCAGAGAAAATTATACTCCCGGCTTGGCGGAGGAGCCTTCCATAACCGATCCTCGGTCCCCAGCGCGGTGGCATGGCTAATGATTACACAGCTGCCCACTAGGCTTCTAGGAGACGGACTCCTGGGTCTCGCCGCTTCAAAAAGTTGCAATAAAGTTTATTTTCCTTTGAAACAAAATATATTGGGATCATTGTCAGAGCAGCCCCAGAGGCTTACAGAAGGGGCCTGTGAACCAGGGGTAGAATATTAGAAGGCCTTGGGCTATTTGTGCTGCGAGGCCAAGCCGAGGTGTAACTTACCTATTCTTCAACCATGCTTTGAAGGAAAGAAATCAAGTCCAGGGGTCAAAGGACCCTCTGGAGCAACACGAGGCAGGCCTAGAGCCGATGCTCAGACAAAGAGTGGAATTCTCAGCTAGTGTAAATATAATTAAGCAAGGTTGCTACATTGGTTTACAATGGCCGGGCGTATAGTGGGGGGGGGGGAGGGGACGGGACAGGACTGCAGCCTTGGTCAGGGTGGGTTTTGCTCCCAGAAAAGAAAACAAAATCTCAGGCCTCCTTGAGTGTAATCAAAAGCCGCAAGACAGACAAACAGCTCCTCTGGCAAGCTCTTTTCTCGCGCTCAGCCTGGGGATCCCGGAGAAGAATCAAAGGGAAATGACGGGGCTCTGCATGAAAATGCAGCAGGCGTTCCAAGTCCCTGCAGGACGGGCCCACAAAGGCCAGAAAACTTGGGAAAACGGAGCGCCTTGGTTTATTCCTGCAATGACACTCATCAGATGTAGATATGGTGCTTGGTTCCATGCCAGATGAGGCCTGAGAAAATTCCTTTCCTCCCACCCACCCCCCACCCAAATGCAGGAGAGATAGAGGTTCCACTACCTCTGGCCACTCCATACTAGAGACGAGCTGAAATCCATTTGCGTGAGAGTGTGAACATATTCGGCAGTGCCCCAAACACCTCATTTTTGTATGTTTATTTTAGTTGTGATGACTTTTCAACCATTCCCCTATCTCTATATAATTCGTTAAGGGCCATGGCGGCGGGCCCTGTCTGTGATGAGGAAGGGTGCCCATAGGCCCCTTCCCCCAGACTGACGGACCCTCCGATTGTCACTCCAGCGGCCAGGGCTCAACTGCGAGCCGCGCACAGCACGGATCCCAATTGGGCCCTGACCGCTGGGCTGACCCACCCCCCTTCACGCTTGCTCGCACCCGCCTGCGCGCCGCCATTCCCTTCCTCGCCACCGCCACCTCACCTCACTGCCCCAACATGACGGCCCGGCGCCCGCGGCCCTGGCCCTGGCCCTGGCCCCGCAGCTGCCTCCAGCCCAGCCACATCCTGCGCCGTCGAACACTGTCCCGCACAATGCTCACCGGCCCGCAACACCACCCGGAGGCCCTGTGAGCGCCTGCCACGCTGCCGCCCCGCTCGCTCCCACAGCCCCTCACCTGCCGCCTCACGGCAACCGCCGCACCGCCCGCTGCAGCTCCCTCAACAATCCTCTCTGGCCCTGCAGCCCATGCCGCTCCCTGCCGCGACACCACGGCGCAGACAACTGCCCCGCCGCCAGCTCCGGGTAGGCCGCACCACCGCCGGGGGGTGCAGGACAAGACGCCTCCACCTCACGCTGCACCCTATGACCCCCCTCGAGTCCGCCCCTCGCGCTCTGCCCATCCACAGCAGGCCCTTTACCCTCCAACCCCCCCCCAGCGCCTGCTGCATTCCAACAGCAGCAGGCTTATTTACTAGTTCATTCATATTGCTGTTGTCTTTCTTCCCAATTGACTTAGCTTGCCCTTGTCCTGCAGCCAGAAGTGACTGGCTTGGTCACACGGTAATGTCCTATGCATAGTCTAATTCCTGGCGAGATAGGATTGACTTGTTCATCCCAACCAGGAAATGCTGTCTTGGCTCTTCATTGCCTTCATTTCCGTCCCTTAACAGCATCACAGCATTGATGTGATTGTAAGTGGATTTTGCTTGCACCCCTGATATATTACATCAGTGGTCCCCAACCCCCCAGTCCGGAGACCAGTACTGGTTCATGGATCAGTCGGTACCGGTCCACGGCTCCTCCCCGTCCTCCACGACTGCTGCCTCGGGGACTGCCCTGCCACTCTGCTGCCGGCTCACCTTTGGTGCTTTCCAGTGGCTACCATGGCTGGGGCTCCCCCTTGGTGTTGCACTGTGCAGCTGCTGCTGGCAGAGCCCCCCAGTGGGTGGCGGGAAGTCAGGGGCACCAGCGGGAAAGCAAGCGGAGAAGGGGCTCAGGCGGCGGCAACGTCCCTCGGCAAAAGACTACCCCCCACCGGGCCTCAGTAAAATTGTCATGCGTTGACCGGTCCCCAGTGATAAAAAGGTTGGGGACCACTGTATTACATCACTTATAAAGTAGGTGGAGTGATATGGGACTTTATACTAGACTAACAAGAGCCTCTTGTGGCGCAGAGTGGTAAGGCAGCTGCCTGAAAGCTTTGCCCGTGAGGCTGGGAGTTCAATCCCAGCAGCCGGCTCAAGGTTGACTCAGCCTTCCATCCTTCCGAGGTCGGTAAAATGAGTACCCAGCTTGCTGCTGGGGGGTAAACGGTAATGACTGGGGAAGGCACTGGCAAACCACCCCGTATTGAGTCTGCCATGAAAACACTGGAGGGCGTCACCCCAAGGGTCAGACATGACTCGGTGCTTGCACAGGGGATACCTTTACCTTTACCTTTACTAGACTGGCTTGTCATCAAGGAAGGAGAAAGAAGCAATGACCAGGAGAGGAGGAGCACCAAATCTGCATATACTAGAAGACGTAGTCACTAGCACTGCCAGCTCTGGGTTGGAGGCGGAGACCTTAGTGGTGGAGTCAGGAGTGGGTGGGATTTGGGGTGGGGAGGGACCTCAGTGGAATATAATGCTATGGAGTCCACCCCCCAAAGCAGCCATTTTCTCCAGGGGAACTGATTTCAGTCTCCTGAAGATGAGCAGTCAAACTCAGCTGTTGGCCCGAGGTCTTGGGTCGGAGGACAGCAGTTTTACCACCTTTTATTTTTCCTTGATCAATCTGTTGAACCCACATACGAATCCTTCACCCAGTGGCTGATCCACAAAGGTTGAACCCCTGACACCACCTATGCAATGTGCACTTTCAGTTTTCTTAATTAACATCCCTTTCTATTTCAATGCAGTCCCTCTGATATCTAAGATCCACCCTCATTTGTACTTGATCCATGCATGTATTACTCCTCGCATGGCATGCGCAGTGTAGCAAGGAGGTCCAAGGATTGTCTGGCAGCCAGGCAAAGGGTGTTTGGAGGTGGTTCAGCATTGCTCACTTTCCATCCAAATCCTTGGGGGTCTTCCATCCAAGCCAACCAAAAGTAACGAGGGGGAGAGGGGACAATCATTAACCCTGCTCTTTTAGAGCAGTGGTCCCCAACCTTTCTATCACCAGGGACCAGTCAATGCTTGACAATTTTACTGAGGCCTGGAGTGTGTAGTCTTTTGCCAAGGGACACCGTCGCCACTTCCTGAGCCCCTGCTTCGCTTGTTTTCCCACCGGCGCCCCTGACTTCCCGCCGCCCACTGGGGGGTGCTGCTAGCAGCAGCTGCGCAGTGCCACGCCGAGGGAGAGGACCAAAGGTGAGCCGGCAGCAGAGTGGCAGGGCAGCCCCCGAGGCAGCAGCCAGGGAGGAGGACGAGGAGGAGCTGCTGCCCAGTACTGAATGATCTACGGACCGGTCCCGGTCCACGGACCGGGTGTTGGGGACCACAGTTTTAGAGCATTCTATCAGGCAAGTCAGTCCTCTGGTAACTAGAGAGAGAAGCATAAATGTGACTACGGATCCTCTTGATAGCAAAGCAGTAGAGGACTCCCGAGTGATGTCCCTCAGAAGAACGGTAGCCTGCTAACTGACTAGCTCAAGCTCTCTCAGCCAGGGTTTTCTGAAACCCTGGGGTTTCTTGGTGGCCCTCGAAGGGTTTCCCTAATGAGTGGGAGTTAATTCACTGTTTATATATTTTAAATTTAAAAAATATTTATCAGGTGATATGACCACATGTGGTCGTGTTGACCCCTTCCCCCATCCCAAAATGGCCAGGGATGGGCCTGGAGGGAGTGGGAAGGGGAGGGTCCTCGGTAGATATGTACACAGCTGTGCTTTCCAACCATATTCTGCCCAATTTCACCACTTCTGGGGGTTTTCAAATCCTAAACAATATTTCAGGGCTTTCTCAACAATAGAATTTGAGAAAAGCTGGACTAACTGATGGCAATGAAGGTAACCCAGAGAGACATCTAGATTCAAGCCCAGAAGCACCTTAAAGACCAACAAGATTATCAAGGTATGAGCATTGGATAGTCAAAGGTCCCATCATCATACCCACGATACCTTGTGTTTGTCTCTGCAGGGGTGGCCAAACTGTGGCTCTCCAGATGTCCATGGACTACAATTCCCATGAGCCCCTGCCATGGGAATTGTAGTCCACGGACATCTGGAGAGCCACAGTTTGGCCACTCCTGCTCTAATTTGTTACAGGGATTGAATCTAGCTGTTCTACTGCAGACCAGCATAGCTAAACTCTGAAATTACTAGAAGAGAGAATTAGAATCATAGAATAATAGAGTTGGAAGGGACCTCATGGGCCATCTAGTCCAACCCCCGGCACTATGCAGGACACTCACATCCCTATCGCTCATCTACTGTAACCTGCCACCCCCTTGAGCCTTCACAAAATCAGCCTCTCCATCAGTTGGCTATCCAGCCTCTGCTTAAAAATCTCCAAAGATGGAGAACCCACCACCTCCTGAGGAAGCCTGTTCCACTGAGAAACCGCTCTAATTAGACAGAATTTCTTTTGAATTAATTTCATCCCATTCGTTCTGGTCTGTCCCTCCGGGGCAATTAAATACTGGGAGCTCAGGGAAAGGGATCTAGGTAGGCATATATAATGTATTCCTTCCTCACTCACAGGTGGGAAGAAATTAAGGCATGTAAATCCCGTTTCCACAAAGTATCTTGGCAAATTACATACTTATATCATGATCACGCAAAAAGGGGAAAAAGTACTTAAACGCACGGTTTGGTGTATTGCACAGAACACGATGTGTCCAAACTGGGTAATTTTGCAGAATTAAAGCAAGGCACATTATGTTACTGTTCATTGGACTATACTAGTTAGCCACAAATCTTTGAACTTGTTGCCAGGGGAAGAACTCTGAGAAGACGCCAGCTGGCTGTTTGCTCTGCTATCGTCAACGTTTCTTTTCACAGACGAGATACTTCCATTTCATCAATCATCCCCGGTAGTGAAATGTTTATGAACGGAGATCAGCATCCTGCACTTTTTGAATGCCTACCCAGAAATGGGATAAATGTGAGACACTTTACCTTTGGCTTTTGAATGGCGGGTTTCCCAAGTTTTTATTGGTTTGTTCTTTGCAGTCCGAAAGGAAACAAACTTCTCATAGGTAAATTCCTTTCCATTTTAGTTCACCCCATTCCAGAAATAAATTCTTCAGTACCCAAAGAGGAGGTCCTCAGTGGAATCCTAAGCAAAGTTGCACCCTCGCAAACCCATTGAAGCCAATGGGCTTCGAAGGATGAGACACTATTCAGGATTGCACTGATAGTCTCATCCAGTTGTCCGCTGACCTCTCACCTCCCATGGCCAAATGCCACCTGGCTGCCAATCGGCTACTGACATACAGTAGGAAACAAGTGTCTCATGGGCCGTTCCCCCTCTTATTTTTAGCCTTGCCAAAAACATCACTTTCAGCACACCTTTCCTCCAGTGCCCATTTTATCCCGAAAAGGATGCTCTTCCCACAGGTGGCCCTTGAACCTTCGACCCGGAGTGGTGGACTAGCAGCAAAATATCTCTGGGCTCACACTGCCCTTCGGCGAATTCCCACTCTTGCAAAATGGGTCTTCTTTTTTTAATCCTTGCCCCGCCAATGAACTACAAAAACATAAACAGAGAATAAATGTGTGAATTCAGGCTGGGAGGTACAAAATAATGTACTTGGGGCCTCGTGAGACAGGAAATGAACAAATGCGGACGTACAGCGCGAGGCATGCAGTGCAGGCTGTTTCTGTTTCATATTGTTAAAAACGCTGGTGGATTCCAAGCTTCATGAAATTTGCCTTTGTTTGAACATACTGCATGTTCTGTGACCCTTTAGCCCGGTCCCTCCATAGGGGGTCTCTACCTTGCTGCAGCAGGGATATGCTTCTTCATATGCAAGACCCATTTGGATCCCGTCTTGAAAAGCCTGTTGGTTCATCTGCAAGGAATAGATACTGCAGTGGTTAGTTGTTGATGGTATCTCTCCTCCATCCTTTGGGGACAACTTCCTCCTGATGGAGGACCACCCTGACTCTCCCCCAGGATCCTTAGCCAGATGCCTGGAAGCAGTGACGAAATGGATCAAGCAGAGTTGTCTGAAGCTCAACCCTGCAAAGATGGAGGTCCTGTGGCTGGGTAGGAAGGGACCGTGGGAGGAAGCGTGGATGGTGTGCAGCTCTCAGCAACTCACTCCACCGGGGACCTGGGCATGATCCTGGATGCTTCCCTTACAATGGAAGCCCAGGTCACAAAGGTGGCACGGCTGGCATTTTACCACCTCCGCCAAGCCAAACTACTAGTGCCCTACTTGGCCCCAGAACACCCAGCCACAGTGATCCATGCGATGGTCACTTCTAGACTGGACTTCTGCAACTTACTCTACACAGGCCTACCCTTATCCTTGATCTGGAAACTACAACTGGTGGGGAATGCCACAGCCACTAAGACATCATGGAGTTCCCATATCCGGCCGGTACACCAAAAACCTGGCTGGCTCCCAGTTGAATTCCGGATTAACCTTAAGGTTTTGGTAATCACCTTTAAGACCATATGCAGTTTGGGCCCAGTGTATTTGAGAGACCGCCTCCCTGCCTATACCCCCCAAAGAGACCTCCTACTGGCTGTGGATCCCTGGCCCCAAAGAAGCATGCCGGACCTCAACAAGAGCCAGAGTCTTCAAGGTCCTGGCCCCCACCTGGTAGAACGAGCTCCCTGAAGAGATCAAGGCCCTGCCCAAACTTCCAGAATTCTGCAGGGCCTGCAAAAGCTCCTCTATCAGGCATTTGCTTGAGGCCGTCTGATTTAAAACATCTTCTTGTTCCCCCCCCCCCCTTTCATGACTGGACAATCTGACCTACCCAAGGATTTGTCATTGTTCTATTAAAATACTCGTAAGAGCGGGCTTTCAATAAAATCTAAAATACTCATAAGAGCGGGCTGCACTCCCTGGGGACCCCCCCCCCGTCCGGCCGTCCCCCTCCCCGGCAAGTCCCCAGATTCCCTGCGGGCCCTGGAGCAGGTGGGCCCACAGGGAAGCCTCCCCCACCCGCCCCCTCCCCCCCAAGTGCCCGCCTTTCCTGCCAGTGACGCGGCAGGCTTGTTCTGAGGCCCTCAGGGAAGCCTCTCCATGCCAAACTCCAGCCAGGCGCCTTCTGATTGGCTCCTCACCCGACTGGCTAGAGCTCTTGTCTGTCCGGGTGTGGGGCTAATAGGAAGAAGAAGAGTTGGTTCTTATATGCCTCTTTTCTCTACCAATGTGTAGAAACAGATTTTGTGGTGAGACTTCTAAAACTGCTGGATCAGAATTTTAAAAGTTGTGCAGCAACACTGCTTTTATGATTAACCTGCTATGATTTCACATGGTGTAATCGTTTGAAAACTAAAATGAGATGTACAATTAAGAAAATATGTTGAAATACTAAAGATGGTACAGACATTAGAAGGTGATAGAAGAAGAAGAGTTGGCTCTTATATGCTGCTTTTCTCTACCCGACAGAGGCTCAAAGTGGCTTACAGTCGCCTTCCCTTTCCTCTCCCCACAACAGACACCCTGTGAGGTGGGTGAGGCTGAGAGAGCCCTGATATTACTGCTCGGTCAGAACAGCTTTATCAGTGCTGTGGCGAGCCCAAGGTCACCCAGCTGGCTGCATGTGGGGGAACGGGGAATCAAACCCGGCTCGCCAGATTAGAAGTCCGTGCTCCTAACCACAACACCAAGCTGGCTAAGATTTCATCTTTAGCCATAAATTGGTCAAAATGTATTGGACAGTTTTATTTATGTTATTTATCACCTTAATACTTCACCTTTCTCCCTGATGGGGACCCAAAGCCGTTTACAATATTCTTATTGCCTCTAATTTATCCTCACAACAACCCTGTTAGGTAGGTTAAGATACGTGTGTGATTGGCCCAAACTTCCATGGCAGAGTCAGGATTTGAACTTGGGTCTCCTAGATCCTAATACAAACTGCCGGTTTTCACACTGTATGTTTCTATTCAAAATGTGACCGTATGAACTTGAGTTTCTTGGGCTGGATTCAACTAGTTTTTCTGCTGGTGAAAGAGGGAAAAGAGAGTCCCCTTGATTATCAAAACAGTTAAAAGCTGTCGTGAACAACAGGCATTTGCAAAAGGAGCTGGAATCGGAAAGGGAATTGGTTTAAAAACTGGCCATATCCAACCCTTTGCACCCAGCACTTGAGAGAACCCAGCCATTTTGTTTGATGACCTGGATTTACTGAAATCGCTTTTGCAAGATATTGGTTACTGCGTTGCTACTTTCTGTTTCACGTGGATCCAACAGATTTCAGGCCTTGGCCTGGTTTTGAGTTGGATTTCAGACCTGACTTTGCTGGAGACAAAGGTTAGGAGAGCAGGGAAAGGTATGCATTCAATGCCAGGCAGGAATCCTGCAGGTAAGGCTTCACCCAGCATCAGAGACGCAGCAACAGTGACATTTTGCCTGTAGGAGCCCAGCCTGCCGTGTAGCTGTTCAAGGGCAGAGGGGCAAGGGGGAAAAGATGCAGGTCCCATCTGCAGCTCCCAGAACGCTTTTGCTCTCCTCTCCAAAGGCCGATCGGAACGGCAGCGTAAAACCTTTCTGGGAACGCTCAATGAAAAACCGAGAACAGAGCGAGCCGTTTGCCTGACAGAAGTGCTAGCCGATAAACACTGGTCCGCGTTCGTATTCTTCCCGTGGAGGACGACACCTGCTTCAGACATTAGACTCATGAACTGGATGGGGCAGCTGCTTTCTATGGGTGTCTGCGTAATTGAATTAAGCTGGTCCTTTTCATCCGCGTGCCAGAGGATTACTCCTCTCCCGGCATCAGGCTCCAGCATCGATGACACACTTTTTGCAAAAGGCGTACTCTTCAACTTCCATTTCCTGTTTTGCCGAGAAGTTTTAATCTCTACGCAGGGAGGACAGGAAACGGGACGCTTGGAAGTTGAAGCTGTCCGAGAAAAGACAGCCATTTGCCTGGAATGACCCAGTTCTCTCCGTGGATTTTTTTTTTTTCCGGGTTGGGTGGGTGGGTGGAGGTGGCACATCTTGCTGCCGTTTGGCAACCGCGGATGGAACGGTGAGCACAGGGGAGCGGCGAGGACTCCAGTGCGCATTAAGGCTTTCGTTGCTCAAACCGAAGAGGTGATATAAATCAGATGGAGGTGCTTAGAGGCCCTTCTCTATTCTTAGAACTCCGAGTGGCAAACGGGAAAAGGACGTCACTCCTCCAATCAGCACCCCTGTTAATGTTTAATGTAGAACACATGGCGGTTTGAAGAGGTTACAGAATTACAGAAATGTCATTAGAGAATCTTTCTACGGTAACATGGATCATCTGTCACGTAACTGTTTGTTTTACAACCCACACCTTTGGGCAGGCAAAGTGGAGTCTATTTATATCGGTTAACAATGAGTGCCTTTAATTAGTGCTTCATGCAACTGTAACATGTTAAAGATCCTGACATATAGCTGGCCCGGCCTGCTAAATTCCATATGAATTTGATTAAGAAATTACTAAGATTTTTGCAATGCTACGAGTACCTGGTTTTACAAGTGAGCTCTGTAATGCAGCAGCGGCTGCAGAAGGGAAGGTGTATGTTTCCTCTAAAGAAACGGCAACACACACACACAAAATGGCCGGATAATTATGATGGTTTGGAGTGTGACATAGTCTGATTGACAATGACAAGGATATCGGAAACTGTCTCTCCCGGAGTGTATGTGTGGCCCAGCCTATAGGTGCATATAAGCGCAGCCCGGCAGTCTTCTTCAGACAGAAACCAACACTTCCAGCAAATAGGGGCAGCTTGGTCTGTTTAGGCTGGAGAGGAGACGACTGAGAGGGGATCTGATAACCATCTTCGAGTATTTAAAAGGTTGAAATATGGAGGATGAAGCAGAGTCGTTCTCCCCAAGCTCTTTACAGCATCCAGTGCAGTTAGATGGGCCCCACTGAACATTGGTAGTGGCCATTCCTGTGTCCTGGCCTTCTCCAGCCACAAGTCCTTAGTTTTTGATGGATTTAACATTAGACAGCTCTTCCCCAGGCATTCCACCATGCCATCCAGACAGGAAACTAAGGCCCAGAAGCCGGCTGCTGGTTGCGTCTTGAGCAGAAGAGAGCTGGCTGTCATCAGCCACCAACTCCAAACCTCCTGACTACCTCCAAGAAAGAGCGCTTATAGATATATCTATAGAACCCCACAGTTCAGCATCCCCTCCGTCACCCCCCCAACTCCCAATGTCCCCCCTCTAGGAGTGTCCTTAGAGGGAAGAGGAGAAACACCATAAGATGCTCCCAGGAAAACAAAGCAGCCCAGATGGCCTTGAAACAATCGACTGCTTTTATTTGTGAGCTAAATCTTAGTACTGTTCTAACATAATTGCTTTGGACTGATTTCTTGTGCAAGCACGTTGGTCGATATGACC